>NC_081414.1:528863635-529185421 GCF_030272615.1 Cryptomeria japonica
CAAGTATCGTCAACCAGGTATGGTTTTAAAATTGGAGATCTCAAAATCTTATGATCATGTGAACTAGGCCTTCTTATTTAAGGTCCTTCAAATACTAGGGGTTAGAGAGAAGATACTAAATCTCATCAAGGAATGCCTCATGATCCTTTCTTCACCTCAAGAGGTATTCATCAGGGAGACCCCCTTTCTCCCTACCTTTTTATTATCTTAGCTAAAGTCTTGAGTAGAAATTTCAATTCTCTTATCCACAATGGAACTCTTAAAGGGATTACAATGGCTTCTACACTACCCCATGTGGTCATGCAACAATTTGTGGATGACACCATTCTTTTTGGGGTTTCTTTTGTGGTTGAAGCTAAAGGATGGAAGTCTTTTCTCAATTCTTATTCCGAGTCTTCTGGGCAACACATCAACTATGACAAGAGCAATATATATTTTTTCCATACTATTGAAAGGATTCAAACCAAAATTAAATCTATCCTTGGATGTTAGATTGCTTCCTTTCTAGGCATTTACCTGGGATTACTTCTTACTATCAAGGAGGTGTCTAACTCCTTTTGGGTCTCCATTCTTGAGAGAATGCAGAAGAAAATGGCAGGGTGAAAAGGTAGACTCCTTAGTAGTGCAGGGAAACTTAAGCTCCTAGTCTCTTCATTTCAGAGGATCCATGTCTACTTCCTCTCCCTTTTCAAAATCTTTGCAGCAATGGCAGAAAAGCTTGAGGACAACCAAAGGACCTTCCTTTGGGCTAGAATGGAGGAAAATAAATGGATGGCTCTAAATGGATGGGATAAGGTTTGTGTTCCTAAAGCCAATGGTGGACTGGGGATTAGTAAAATTTATTGTTTTAACAAATCCCTCCTATCCAAGACTACTTGGATGATTAGTGGCTAGAACACTGAGTGGGTTGACATAATGCATGCTAAATACCTGACTCATGAAAATTTCCACAAGTTCCTTGATGTGGAAGGGGTCCCTAGGGGATCTAAAATCTGGAATAATATTGTCAAATGTAGAGACATCATCAATAATGGGATGCAGTGGCTTATTGGTAATGGGAGAAACATACAGTTCTAGGAGGATTGTTGGTTGGGGAAAAAAACCTCTGATTTCCTCCCCTTCCTTGTTGTTAGTGTAGGTTTTTATATTTATTTTTCCTACACATTATGAAGCATACTTAGGTTATATTTGGATGGTTTATGTGAGGACACGTGGCATAGTCCTACATTCACATGTGTCATTCATAGCCACATTTGGGTGGTTGAATGTCACACCCTCTTTTGGAATCATTTGCCACCTCCCCATAACCATTTGTTTGTTTTTACCTGAGTTGGTTTGCCACATGTTTGGCATTTTCCAAGTAGGCACAACTCCCACCTAATTTGGTTATTTGGGAATTATTATTCCTCTTGTAATTATGTGCCCACATTTTTCTATATAATCAACACTCACCTCTCCCTTATGAGCTAACTGAGAGCCAACTCAGATGAGTTCATATCAGCTCAGTCAGTACAAGGGAGTGTTGATCCATATTGTATCTTTTGGAGTGTGATATTATCATCATTCTATTATTACACCATATTTCAGCATTTCATCCTCTCTATTGCTCTCGTGTAGAAGGTTGATCTTGGTTTTATAGGTGATCCTGGGAGATTGAGTCCATCAATGACTCTGACATGGTATTAGAGCTTCCAGATCTGCAAGCCCCTTCTTGAATTTGGGAGATATTCAACACTGAGTTTTTGTTGGGTGCATCTTCAGTCAAAAAGGACATCACCATTGAGTCTAGGAGGTTGAATAGGCAAATTTTGATATAAAATACTCTATATGTTGAAAGCAAAATTCGAAGCAAAATTCTATCCACCTACCTAATACAGTATGAATTTGAATTTTTATTTTTTTTAATTATATTGTTCCCTGCATAAAAAAGCATATATTAGGATTCAAAATATTTGATATTCTTAAAAATAATTGTAGGTTTTTTTATGTAAAAAAGAAAAAATTGATTTGAAAAACTAAATGTTTTTTTAAATCATTATAAAAATATTTTTTAAGATTATATTATAAACTTTTTTCGAAAAAAAAAATTGAAAAAAAAATCGACAAATCAAAATTAAAATAAAATAAAAAGGGTACCAATAGGGTACACAACCCCTATTGGCCCCTTTACTCGCAGGGGTACACGGGGGTTGTAGCTATTTTGGCTCCAAAATAGCATGCCATGCCATGATGTAGCTCCAAAATCGCATGCCCTTCTATGATGCCATGAGACATGTTCTCGGACCCACCATTGGGCTGACGTCGAGGTATGTTGCCATTTTGCGGAGATTTGAATGCAACTAATTTGAAAATGCCTGCATCGATTTGAAACACCCACGTTAATTTAAAACGCCCACCTCAGTTTGTAAACGTGTCCAAAAATTTGAAATGCCCACCTCAGTTTTTAAACATGTCCAAAAATTTGAAATGCCCACCTCAACGATCATTTTGCCAAAATAGTTGCATCTGGCGAGAGAGAAATAATCTGGAGGTGGAGGTTTTGGTTGAATGACATTGAAGTTATGTGCCAGTGGAAGACATTGAGCTTGTTGTAACTCATGGCCCTGATGGTCCTCAGAATTTCTTCTATCAAAAAGATTAAAATCGGTATTCTCTTAAGTTTCCACTATTAAGAACAGAGCAAAAACCTCACCAATGATTCAGTCAACCAAGTTGCCGAGCAGTTCTAGAAAAAGAATTTATCCCCAATTTAGGTAATACGCCTAAAATCTCATTTTTATAATTCACACGACTTTCCTTTGTGTGCAGTTAAGTTGCTTAAATGAATTTTCATAGATTTTTTGTCTTGGATAACTGGACATTTCATTTTGGAGCTAGTATTCTTTAGATGCACTAGTTTTACATTGAGACAGATAATGTGTTTGATTTAATTATCAGATTGCATAGTTTGTAAACTTGCATGCCTCAAGGGTTATTTATTTTACCATGTAGATATCAAGAAATCCCCTTTGTTGCTTGCATTTTTGTTGACTTGGTTATATTTTGGTTGATTATGAGGATTTCAAGTTTTATTTAGTTTCCTAATTTTTTCCATTTTCTCTAATGAATTGAAATTCTTTGTGTGAAAAAGGTCACATTGAGTGCAGACGAAAGATCTAGGTGGGAGGAAATCTTGGATTCATGGCTTGATAGAAAATATAATCTAGATGAAGTCACTGCAATGGCAAACCTTGCATACAAGTGCATTTAAACAAATACAAGGAGGCGACTAGTCATGAGAGATGTGGCGCAGGTTATTTCAAGAATAGGAAAGAAGAAGCGCATTAATAAGCATGAGAAGAAACCCTTATCTATTATAGGGGATGAAAACTCTGAAGCTGAGTAGATTGAGCCTCCAAAATTTGATTTAAAGAGTATAATTGTTACTAATGGTGAAATGTTGGAAGCCAAGGAGCGAAAGAATCCTCCAAATTTCAAGTTGAATGTAATGCCTAGTAATATAGGGAGATCATAAACCTAATGCTTAAACTTTGGCAGGTGAAAATGACAATTGTTCAGGATGTGCTTATACGTTCACTAGTTTTCATTTGTTATGCATGTATTGCCAAGAGCTCCATTCCAAATTTGATACCTCAGGTGATGTTGATACCTTCAGGAAGAGTTGTGGCAATGAAGCTTTTATGGGGTTTTCACTATGACAAGAGATGGAGCAGTTTCTGGTGTGGTGGATCAAATATGAAAACTATTTGGCATTCGGGTCGCCCTCGCACCAACAACCTGAATATGAAGCATTGTTATTTGGGGTTTTTAATTTATACTTAAAATTGACTATAATATTGTAAAAGTTAAAATTTTGATTCATTAAAAAATTCATTGATTTTAATTATGCAGGCTTTGGGTAGTTTAATTTAGGTCATTTATAGAGGAGATTTTAAGCAAAAAGGAATTAAGATTGGTTCTTAATTTATAAATCTAATTATTTGGGTGAATATATCTCATCGTATGATTTTGATTTTTAAATAAGATGATTGTTGTGAAATTTATATTTTATTAAAACCACACCAACTTATATACTATAGCCATTGTAAAGGAGGAAAATTTGTTACACTTGGATCAAGTTTCATGTACAAACAAAAAAAAATCACATTTTTATAGACAAACAATTCACATGCATTTGAAAAAAGTCACTTAAAATAAATTTATTACAATTCAGAAGTTGTTTCGTAATTTCATGATAGCTAAAGTTTTATTGAAAAAAGCCACATCTAATTTCATTAGATTGAATCCAAACATTGTTTTGTAGTTTCCAATTAATACTATAATTACATCTACTCAAATATTGGTTGTTCTCTGATAGTTCCAATCACTTAAAGTTTTCTTATTTGAATCTGTTTGTAAAATAACTATAAAAATTTAAAATGTTCTGATATGAAGTTTAAATTAAATGCAAAAACTTTAGAATGTTCTTTAATAGGAATATTTTTTAATAGTAAATTACATTTAAATTTATTATAGTAATAAATAAAATTATCTTTTAATTAATAATTTTAATTCTATGTCTACAAGATTTAAATTTTTAAAAAATAATTAAAAATTTATATAATTTAATTTTCTTAAATAATAAAAATTTTGCTCTTTTTTCTAATAGCTATGTCATACATTTATTATATTTTAACATATATAATATTTTATTAAAAAACCTTCAAATCAATTTTATCATTAGAAATTATAATTAAATATGAATAGGAAATATAATATTTTCATTTATAGTAATAATAAATCAAATAATTATGGAATTTAAATTTACTCTACTATTGACTTGTGTTTACCCAAATATTTGTAAAGATCTAGATAAATTTCACATAATTTTCCATTATGAATTTAAGTACAACACATTTTGAAATATTATATATATTACTTACATTTTCGCTTTGTATAATATTAATAATCATTTATGACATTTAATAGAGTATAAATTATGTTATATGGTAAATATGTAATTGTTTTTCAATTCCAAATATTTTTTTAATTTTCATCCAACCACTCCACCTAAGCTATATATGTGCAACAATTTATTTCTTGTCTTGAATAACTATGATTTTATACACTTTTATGGGGTGAACATACTTTCATCAAATCATTCACTTGAGATAACAAAAAATAAACCATTGGATCACAAACTTTTCCAACATCCTCCTTGTACCAAGATTGGATCTTTATAACAAGACATGGGCATCCTTCAAGACACACAAGACACACAAGACACACAAGACACAAACCTTTATAGCCTAATTGTTGTTTATGTAAGTTTATTATTGTATTCACATAACATAGGTTATTGATAGGATGTCGTATAACATGAAGGTAACCACAAGATAAAAATGCAAATTATTGACTAGATTTCATATAACATGAAGGTTATTACAGGATAACATGACAGATTATTGATTGTATTTCATATAACATGAAGGTTTTTTACATGATAACATGATAGATTTTTGACAATATTTTGTGATACATGAATGTATTATGAGATAATATGACCGGGTTTCGCCAAAGTCAATAACACAATGTTTATAACCACTTTTACCCCCATCGGGACACAGATAAAGTGACTCCAAAAAGTGGTTATAAAACTCATGTTATTGACTTTAGTAATGTTTTTGAAAATCAAAGTCGCAGCTAGTTATGGTGATCACGATCAACGATCTGTAATTTTTGAGTGATCTAAGTTGCAGAAATTTTCGCTCATCCCTCCAGCCTGCAACATCATTGCCTTTCCTTCTTTTAACCCATAGGGTGGCAGGGAAGTCACTTTTGCACATGGCTTGTTATATACTAGATTTACATATAACATGATGGTTATAATGAGATAACATGACAGATTATTGACATGATGTTGTATAACATGAAGGTAACCACAAGATAACATTGCATATTATTGACTGGATTTCGTATAACACAAAAGTTATTACAGGATAACATGATAAATAAGATTGATAGAGGGACATACAAACATAGAGAAGTAGAGATAGAAATATAGGGATGGAGAGAAAGAGAGATACAATGAGATCTAGATAGAGGAACAAAAACATAGAGAAGTAGAGATAGAAAAATAGAGATGGAGACAAATAGAGGGAGATAGAGAAATTGAGAGAGAAAGAGGGATAGATAGAGATATATTGGAAGAGAAAAGGAGAGAGAGATAGAAAGAGATAGAGAGAGGAGTAAGAGGGAGATAAAGAGAGTAATAGAGAGATAAAGATATAAAGCAAGAGAGATGGGGAAAATAAGAGAGAGGTATACATAATGAGATATAGATAGAGAGGGATAGGGAGATACAGATAGAGGGAGCAATAATGAGAGAGAAAGGTGATGAAGACAAGTAACAAAGAGAGGAACAAAGAGATAGAGAGAGGTACAAAGGATATTTATAGAGAGATAGAAACAAGGAGTGTGTGTATGAGTGAGAGAGATAGTGAAGTGCTGTAATTTGTAACCTTGCATAATTTACACAACATTATGTGCCCCTACTTTCATGCGTCCCATCTTAGCTCTCACCCGAGTCCATTTCAGGCCTTTTTACCTCAAAACTAATGTCATCTTTCTGCACGGTAATCTAAACCCCAACATTGAGTTATTTTCTCTTCATTTCTCATTTATTTGCCCTATTTTTGATGAACAGGTGCACTCGAGGCACCCTTGTCTATATAGGGGTGCCCAACGCATCCTTGCCTTCCTTAAAAAATACATACTTAAATATGTCAGTGCACTTCCCCTTCTTGGTGATTTTGGATCTTGGTGTCTCAATTTAGCCATTGGAGGTCACCCTAATTGGTAAATTACCTTTGGAACCCTATTTAGGAGAATCCTTCCAAATCATTTTCACATCACATCATCCATACTCATCCATTCCACATCCATCTACAAGAAATATCAAGCATCTTCAATCATTCAAGGAAGCATTTGATACCACCATATCCTTCCACTATTTTTAGGCATCATGGAGCAGCAAACTACATCAATATTTATGCAACCATATGGTGTTGTTATTGGTTGTATTGTGCCCTAAGGGGTCATATGGTGTTCTATGATCCCTTAGTACACCATATAACCACTTAGGTGTTGTTAGGGGTCATATTGTGTCCTAAGGGGTCAGATGGTGTCTTACGATCCCTTAGGACACCAAATGGTGTTGTTATGTGTCATATCATGTCCTAAGGGGTCATGTGGGGTCCTATGACCCCTTAGGACACCATATGACCCATTAGGACACCATGTGGTATTGTTTGGGGTCATATGGTGTCCTAAAGGGTCATATGATGTCCTATGAACCCTTAGGACATCATATGACCCCTTAGGACTCCATATGGTGTCATTATGGGTCATATGGTGTCCTAAGAGGTCATATGGTGTTCTATGACCCCTTGGACACCATAGAACCCCTTAGGACACCATTTTGTATCATTATATGGTGTCCTAAGGGGTCATATGGTGTTCTATGATCCCTTAGCACACCATTTGGTGTCGTTATGGGTCGTATGGTGTACTAAGGGGTCATATGGTGTCTTATGTCCTCTTAGGACTCCATATGACCCCTTAGGTGTCGTTATGGGTCATATGGTGTTCTATGATCCCTTAGGACACCATATGACCCCTTAGGACTCCATATGGTGTCCTAAGGGGTCATATGGTGTTCTATGACCCCTTAGGACACCATATGACCCCTTAGGACACCATATGACCCCTTACGACACCATACGACCCATAACAACACCATATGGTGTCAAAAGGGGTCATAGGATGCCATATGAGCCCTCAAGACACCATAAGACCCATAACAAAACCATATGGTGTCCTAAAGGGTCATATGGTATTCTATGACCCCTTAGGAGACTATTTGGTGTCGTTATAGGTCCTATGGTGTGCTAAGGGATAATATAGTATCCTATGACCCCTTAGGGCACCCTATGACCCCGTAGATGTCATTAGGGGTCGTATTGTGTCCTAAGGATCATATGGTGTCCTATGACCCCTTAGGACGCCATATGGTGTCATTATGTGTCTGATGTTGTCCTATGACCCCTTAGGACACCATATGGTGTCGTTAGGGGTCATATGGTGTCCTAAGGGGTCATATGGTCTCCTACGACCCCTTACAACACCATTTGACCCCTAAGGACTCCATATAGTATCGTTATGGATTGTATGGTGTCCTAAGAGGTCATATAGTGTTATATGACCCCTTAGGACACCATTTGGTGTCATTATGGGTCATATGGTGTGCTAAGTGGTCATATGGTGTCATATGACCCCTTAGGACTCCATATGACATCATATATGTTGTTACAGGTCATATGATGTCCTAAGGAGTCATATGGTGTCCTATGACCCCGTAGGACACATGCATGGATCCTTAGGATACCATATGAACCCTAAGAATATCATATGACCCTAGAGAGGGAAAGAGGGGGAGTAGAGGGAGGGAATGGGAGAGAGACACACCTAAGAGAGGAGGAGAGTGAGATAGAGAGATAGAGATTGAGAGGGAGAGAGAAGAGATAAATGAAAGAAAGAGAGATGGAGAGAGAGGGGGGGGAGACAGAGATAGAGAAAGGGAAAGGGAGGGGAAGAGAGAGAGAGGGAAACAGAGTGAAATAGAGGGGGAGATAGAGATACTAGAGAGCGATACAGAGAAGGGGACTCAGAGAGAGAGAGAGAGACTGAAGAGATGGAGGGAGGGAATGTGAGAGAGAGAGAAAGAGAGGGTGAGAGATAGAGAGAGTCTGAGTGAGAGGGAGGAAGGGATGGAAGGAGAGTACAGGAGACTAGAGAGAGAGGTGCGAGAGAGGGAGAGAGGGAGAGTGTGAGAAAGAGAGGTAATGAGAAAGGGAGAGAGGGAGGGGGAGGAGAGAGGGAGAGAATAAGAGAGGGGAAGGGGAGTGTGAGATAGAGAGAGAATGAGAGAGAGACTTTAGAGAGAGAGAGAGAGAGACTTAAGTGAAAAAGAGAAAGGGAGGGGGGAGGTAGGGAGAGAGTGGGAAAGACATACACTTGACAGAGGAGGAGAGTGAGATAGATGCAGAGAGGGAGAGAGACTTAAGAGAGAAAGAATGGGAGAGAGAGGGAAAGAGAGAGAGAGAGAGAGAGAGAGAGAGAGAGAGAGAGAGAGAGAGAGAGAGAGAGAAAGAGAGAGAGAGAGAGAAGATTCATGGAACATTGTTTAGGCACATAGTGTGTTGATGGAAGATTTGACTAACATAGCATTTTAGTCACTTTCGCTGATTCGTAGACTGTGGCTGCCATTTCCTTTTGCCCCGCGAAACAATGAATTTGACTAACATAGCATGTTAGTAGCTTTCGCTGATTTGCGGGCTGCATGGCCGCCATTTCCTTTTGCACTGTGAAATGGAAAATTTGACTAACATGGCATGTTGTTCGCTTTCGCTGATTCACGGACTGCATGGCCGCCATTTCCTTTTGCCCTATGAAATAGTGAATTCGTCTAACATAGCATGTTAGTCGATTTCACTCATTCATGGACTGTGTGGCCGCCATTTCCTTTTGGACCAGGAAACAACAAATTTGATTAACATAGCATGTTAGTCACTTTTGTTGATTCATGGACTACATGGCTACAATTTCCTTTTGCCCCGCGAAACAATAAATTTGACTAACATAGCGTGTTAGTCACTTTTGTTGATTCGTGGACTAACACGCTATGTTTGTCGAATTCGATGTTTTGCAGGGCAAAAGGAAATGGCAGCCAAGCAGCCCGCAAATCAGTGAAAACTACTAACACGCTACGTTAGTCGAATTCACTATTTTGTGGGGCAAAAGGAAATGGTGGCCACATTGTCTACGAATCAGTGAAAGCAACTAACATGCTATGTTAGTTGAATCTTCCATCAACACACTATGTGCCTAAACAATGTTCCATGAATCTTGTCTCTCCTTGATGAAACCTTCTTCAGTTTATTCCTCCAGTCGCTCCATCGGCCTTGGGAATGGGCTGAAGCTATTCTAACTCCAAAATAGACCTTTCGTATAGCGTGATAGCGACGTGTTAGTCAATCGCAGCCATTTATTGCAAAATTGATGGCATAAAACATGCGACTAACATGCGTGTTATTTAATCTGTACTATCATTTTGGAGCCAAAAGAGAGGAATGAAGTCACTTAACACTTCATCTAATGGTCCCATGACATCTAACTTTCTTTTTTATCGGTGTAACTTTCACCGATTGTTTCATCGGGCGTCGGCATAGCGTATTTTCCTTGCTTCTGATAGTTATAATCTCCCCAATAGATCCACAATCTGTGGCATTCTGCCCATCAGGAATTGGCACAACTCTAAAAATGTTTCTCCCGTAGCGTAAGCTATCCTGATGATTCTTGTTGCATCGGGTTGTTTCGGTCTTATCGGCGTAGGCTTCCTTGATGTAGTCACTTTGTTTGTGCCACGCAACCCGCGAATCAGTGAAAGTGACTTGTTGGCATATGCACACTCCAATGAGACATTGTATGTGATTGAAGGTTTTGTCATTGATGGCAACCTTACAATCCTATGGCACCGGCAAAGGCATTATACCAGCATCAGCAGATCACACTCTACACCGGCACTCAGGACACCGACACCGACACAAAGAAAAGAAGTATACCGGCACAGAGGCCGACAAAATTTTGTTATATTATATTTTGTTTATTATTGCAAAAAAATTGTAAGCCGACTTGGAAAATTGTAAAATGACTCTTATATATAAAAGAGATCATTGTAGACATTTGTAATATGTGAGGAAGCATAAAAGGAAAAATATTAGGCAGACCTATTATGTGAAATATAGGCTAAGGGTTAATGTAAGAAGAAGAGAAGCAACTGGTACTGGATCAGGCATTATAGATGCTATTGTAAAGCAGTACAAGATATTGGATTTGTATAATCCTCATTTTAAGTCAATGAGACTTCCCATTGAGCAATGAGCTCTAGGCAGTTGGCCTTCCTGCATGTGCAGGCCCCTATTGTAAGTAATATTCTCTTATTGGCTAGTGAGTGAATATTGTGGGTCACAAATCCCACCGAGGTTTTTTCCACACTGGGTTTCCTCATTAAAACCTTGTGTTATGGTGTTCTTTTCATTTGTATGTTCTTAATTCTATTCATTGTGTTATTTCTTGCATACCGGTACACTATTATAATATGTTCTGCATATTTTAATTTAAGAAATTCTACTCACCGGTCAGATACTGATTCACCCCCCCCTCTCAGTATCTATGGGATTCCTAACAATTGGTATCAGAGCCTGGTCCTCTATTTTCACAAGCCTAACAACTTGAGGAAGATCTTGACACCGGTAAAGATGGAGAATCTGATGAAGCAACTTGAAGGAGCTCTTTCAGACTATGATGTAGAGAAATTGAAAAATATCAAACTAGAAGATGATTTAAGGGTAGCTCAGGATATCATTCAAGCACTTCAAGGAAATCTTACTGTTGCAAGAAATAAGAGAAGAGAACTTTGTGAAAAATTGCAAAATGAGAATGATGAAAAGAAATCACTTAATGATATGATAAGCAAGTTGAAACAAGAGAACATGACAACAAAGAATGAGATGCAGGATATGACTATGAGATTTTGCAAAGAGATTGAGGATAGGAAGAAGAATGAAGAAGAATTGACCAGAAGACTAAGTGATGCAGCAAATGAGAACACAAGAATTAGCTATGAAAATGACATGTTGAAGATAGATCTGATGCATACTCAGAATGACTCAAATGAACTAATGAGACAAAAAGAACTCTTAGAAAGAGAACTAGAAACTGCAAATCAACATAAAGAAAAATTCAAGAAAAGCTAAGAGGAACTTGGCACCTTGCTAAAGAATCAAAAACCTAAAGGTGACACTTTTGGAATTGGCTTTGAAGTTGGTGAAAGCTCCGATACTGCAAATACTCAGGATCATAGCAAACTAGTAAGACAACCTAATGCTTATAAATTCAATGGAAAATGCTTTAACTGTAATAAGTATGGTCATAGAGAAAATGAATGTAGATCTAGAAATTATCAGAATATCAACACACCCACCGGTCAATGTTCTAAATGCAACAAAGTTGGTCACAACTCTGAAAAATTGCAGAATGAATGTGAGATGTTATGTTTGTGGAAGATTTGGACATTTATCTAATCAATGCAGAACACAAACCAACATAGGTTATGGGAAAGCTATTCAGAAGAATAATGTAACTTGTTATGCATGTAACAAGATTGGGCATATTGGAAAATTCTGTAGAAGTAAAGGAACACCGGTAGACAACAAAAGTTCCAGCTTGAAAGGTAAAGAAAAAGTTGAAGAGGTTAAGAAAGAATTCTCAAAACAATGGATTAGAAAAGTTGATCTAAATATTGGGAATACTCCTCCACCGGTAGAACAAATCAATGCTTCACCGGCAAGATAGAGTGATGCTTCACCAGCAAGACAGAGCAGTGTTCCACCTATAGGAAGTTATTCATCTAATTAAAGAAAGTTTCCTTGAGGGTTTGACAATCTAATGAAACATGTGCTATTATTCCCTCGGTTAGACATAAGAAGTTGAAAATTACTTTTTACCAATAGACAATGTTAAGAGAACACTTAACCAGAATGCATTTAATGTGGTAGATGGCAAAAAGACACAATAAAATTGAGGTTTTGGCTCCATTCCATTTCATCGAGATTTCAAACCTACGAAGAGCACGAAGATTCCGAGCTAAGGCATTTCGAGCAAGAGGCAAGAAAACTCCAAGCAATCATCCATCCTAAAGGCAGTAAAAGGTATTTAATCATGGCATCCACCTCTGCAATTGAATATATAGCAAACCCTGCTATTGTCAAAGTGATAAAAAGACCTAGGCCCATATTTCAGTTAGTTCCCGAGGTAGCAAAGAAAGATGATAGCTTAGGTGCTTTTTCTCAAATTCCCAAGGGAGTTGTTGTTAGGCCCAATATGGAAAGCTAATGTACTGAGAGGGGAGGGGTGAATCAGTACTCCAAAATTTTTCTTCAATAATAACCTTACTGTTATGCATAAACAGAATAGTGCAATAACATAAAATAAAGTTAAAACAAATAGATAACAATCATACATGATTCACTCCATAACACATATATTTTGGTTACACAGAAACTCTTGGTTAGAGAGAAAAACTACGGTGGGGATGGCACCCACAACTTCACTACTGCAATAATAAAGAATTCTCGGTTAGAGCTACATTTAGCTATTTCTGATAGCTTACCTTGTTAGGAGTAACAAGATCTATTAGATCTACCTTGCTAAAGGATTTTACAACATTTATTCTGAATGCTGCACCTAGTTAGAGGCTTTACAATTTATAGACTTGATTAGAGTCTTTTACCCTGTTAAAGGTTTCTCTTTTAACTTCACAATATTATAATAAAATCATTACAAATATCTACAACTTTACATCTGAAATGTTATAGCAGATTCTATGTGCTCATAATAGATTACCTTGCTTATAGCATACCTTAGTAACCCATATAGTAACTTGGTAAACCCTTCTGTTTACTTTGTTCTTCGACTGCTCACTAAAAACCTTCTCGGTGACCTTTGTGTCTCTGTAATAGTCTTCTTTCATGCGTACATACACTTCACTAATGCTGTATAAATAGATCTCTTAAAACGGTGTTCCAATTCATTGCTTCGATCTTACAAACAAGATTCCTCGAATGAATAACTAAACAAAATATTTCATTGGTTAGATTGTCCTTGTAATCATACAGAATCTTCTGGTGCAATTTCCAATGTAATAATGGTTAGATGTGTCTCGATCTTGTAACACATTTTCATATGCATGTCCAGGTTCAATATATTTGGTAACATGTTTCACTTGGTGTATGTCAACTCAGTGTGTCATCTTTAGTGCTCGGTAGTCTCAAAAAGATACTTGGTAGACAACTCGATGTATACTGCATTCTGTGACTGTTTTCCTCTATAACTGACTAGACTATGCATACCGACTTTTCTATGTGTACCGACTGCATGATTCGATAGTGCTATCCGACTAGAATATATAGTATGACTTTGAATATAAAAACTAATGGCAACTTGATAAGTAGTAACAATCTCCCCTTTTGACATTAGTTGAGATGTTTGACAGAAACTACTTTCAAAGTCATAAATCAAAAATCTATATACTTTGGAAAATGACTATACCTTAACAGTAAATACAATAGTCAATGAAATAGTATATTCAGATATACTCCCCTTATCATTATACTGTACATGACTCTGATTTTGTGCATGCTTGGTTCTGTGTTTGTGTGCTCTGCTTACTGTCCTTGGATATTCTGCATACTCTGCTCGGTATACTCCCCTTGTATACAATACTCTGAATACTGTATCAAAACTGTATTACTCACCAAATATATTATATTACTCCCCCTATATAGTATCACTCCCCCTTTTTTAACAAACATCAAAAACTTAATTTCCATCCGGGGGTGGTAACTGATCAAAAATAGATTTATACTTCTTTCGGGCGTCAGTGAGTGCGACAGAGAGTGCATCCTTTACACTTTCCATTAAAGAATTTTGTGCTTGAATATCAGCCAATAGTGATATTAAGCCATCAAGAGTGCTTCCCTCTTGTGTAGTAGATAGGCATGTAGCTCGGTTAATCTGTTCTTGAACTGATGAAAGATGAGGAAGGAATAATGTCTGGAGTGTCATTATATCCATCCTGATCTTATGTTCTTCATTTCTTAGTTCTAACTATAGAGCCATGAGCTATTGAAGCTTGGTATAAATTTTTTGAATGGAATTGGGCTCAGGAGTCAACTTATTTGAGAGATCAGTGATCTCTTTCTCAATTACATCAGTTTTATTCTTGATATCTTTAATGAATATGGAAAATGTGCAAAGTTTCTAAAATAAATAAAGAATATGCTTGAGTTGAGGGGACAACTCAGCAATGAATTTGACAAGTTTGACTTTTCCAATAGCTAGAGATTTTTGTACCTCTTCAATCATTTTTGTAGTAAGCTCCTTGTCTTTTAGCTTGCTCAAGTACTCAGATGCATCAACTCCAGATGTTTTTATTTGATTAAGGAGTTCATCCAGTTGAATGTGGATGGCTACATCGATTGACACTGTAGTTGTAGGTAGCGTATTTGTTAGCAGTGTCTTTACCTTCTAAAGTACTTTATTTTTCTTTTGAATGGCCATCTGTTTTTCTTGTTCGGCCTTTGCTTTGCATAGTTCACTGGAATCAATAAGTGCTTGCCCCTTTAATTTTGAGATATCCACATTGGGCAACACTATCGGTTTAGTCAAATCAACTTTGAAACTATGCTTTTTCACCTTCTTCTCTTTACCTTTGGTCGGTTGGACTAAGACAATAGCTTGAGAGGCTTGTTGACCCTCGGTAGGTTGCTCAGTAGAGGCAACACTTTGGTCAGTTCCGGTAGCTATTGCGGTGTCTTTGGGTGTCTCAGTACTAGGTGTCTCAGCTGCTACATTTTCAATGCTTGACGATGCTTGAGAGGTTTGTTCTTGAGTTGTACCTTCTGTTGCTTCAGACTGGTGACCTTCGGTGCCTTGTGCTATATCCTTAGGAGCTTCGGTAGAGACAGGTTGAGTGATAGGCAGATAAGGCTGAACTTGTACTAACATGGATTCACTAGATACAAGTTTTGCATATGTAGTGCCTTCTATCATCTCCTGCTCCTATTCTTCTGCATCCATGACATCTTCATCAATTTGAATAGTGTCAATTGGGTCTTGCTCAGTAGCGTCAGGACCATGCTCGATGACATCAAGATCTTGCTCGGTGACGTCAACAATTTCAACTTTAGATTGTTCATCGACATCTTTTATTTTGAAGATTTCCTGCCATTTTTCTTTTGTCTCATTTTCTACATCAATGTATAGCCCATTCATCAATTTTAAGGCTCTCTGTTTGACAAGAAATTTAGAATTGTAGGTTGTCAAATGCTCCTTTATTTTTGCTACAGACATATCAGGAAATAGATGGACTAGACTTCTTTCTCTAATTTGTTTCTTTGAGTCCATTGCATATTTCCACCTGTTATCAATATGTAAGTATAGTTCATTTGGAAGTGACTTGACTAATTCCAATGGAGCTAGCCGAAACTTTAGAAGTGTAAAGATGATAGCTTCTTCAATTTGTCTCTTCTCATCATTATTCCTAGTCTCATACTTGACGTATCTAAAGGAACCAAATCCACCATATTCTTTTAGATTTGCACAAAAATTTTCAACACTATGTATATTTACCTTCTTGCTTTTGACAATTTGGAATTTGTTGGCATCCTCAGATTCTGTCTCAGTCTCCAAGTAGATTTCTTGTATGTCTTCATTACCTTGGGAGCAGTAACACCCTTTTGTTTCTTACTCGGTGATGCAGCTGATGCTCTTGTATTAGGTCTCTTTGTTGGAGGATTCGGTAGGGCCTTTGGAATGTCCTGTTTCTTTCTTTTCAATACTTTAACCTTAGGCAGTTCGATGCTCAATGTTATTGTTGCCTCTTGAGCTTCTGATTCCTCTTCGGTGATGGCAAGAGTACCTTTGATAGGTGTGGAGGAAGATTCTTCTCCAAATTTCTCAAATAATGCCTTAATCGTCTTTGTAGCCTTTCTTGTAGCTTTGGGTACTACAATGCTCATTTTTACCTTTTCTTTAACTTCTTCATAAGTTCCATATCTCAGTTTGGTAGCATGCCTTGGCAGTGTAAGAAATGCATCAATTTGCTATTGTGTGATATCATAGTCAATCTTGTAACCCAGTCATGGCAAAGATTGAGTCCTTGGTTCCACAGCATTCACATAACAGTAATCGATGTCTACCTCAAAGCATATATCACCCTTATATTTCTCTACCAGCTGGGGTGGAATCCAGTACCTGTTGTGCATCTTCTCTTGAATTTGCTGAAGTAGTCATCCATGATATCATTGAAATTATCTCCCAATTTCCTAATAAAGTCATTAATTTGATGGGTGATTGGTTCGTGTAGCTCCCAAACTACTTTACCGATTGATGGAAAGAATTTTTCAAAGTAGAAAAACATGCATACAAGAAGCGAACCAAACTTCAGTGTATTTGCCGAGTTGTTCTTCTTCGGCTTCCTTATTGTGTTCAGGTTCTCAAACAAGTTTCTCAATAATGCTTCACATAAGTCAACTTTCATTCCCTTTTTCACAATTTTATAGGCTAAGTCAATTGTGGCACAGGGTACACTGTTTTCCCTTATTGATTGGAAGAAATAGTAACCAATTACTCTAATGGCAAACTTAAGTTCTGCATCAGTGACATTGTTCAATTTCAGTCCTCGGTAATCAGATTCTACTCCCGTTAAACTGATTAACTCCTTCTATGATATCATCTTCTATGCTCGTGCATGATCATAGATAGGATAATCGGTGATCACATGAATGATTTCCTTAGTGATTTTGAATGGTTTCTCCTCTAGCCACATGAAATCATCATTAAATCTACTTAAAACAAACTTAACCCATTGGGGTTTGAACACACGGGGATAGGTTAGGACTTCAGTTAATCCCTTGATTTTAATATGCTCATACTTGCTATCCATTTTACCATCAGTACATAGCTCATCATATGTGTCACTTATCTCAAAATGATCGAGTTCTTCAACACGACATTTGGTGAAGAATCTACCATCTTCGAATAACAAGACTCGATCCGGGATGAGTGAAAAGGCAGTTTTGTCATCTGGCTCAGAGGCGACTTTACTCTCTACATTCTTGACAACTATGGGATCTTGGATCTTGGGTGTCATTTGTAAATTTCAGATAAAACTAGCAAACTATACTTAGGGTTTGACGGTTTACAAACGGTAGACGCTTCACACTCAGTAGATAATAGAAATTTGACAAGATCGGTAAACTAGCTTAACAGTGTGATGAGATTGATGTAAATACCTTGGATTCGCTTTGAATGAGGTTTGATCACCTTGATTCGCTTTGTTCTGCTCACTTGAAAACTTGGTGAATGAAAATGACCACAAAAATACCTTTAAGTACACAAAATACCTTATCGGGCTCTGTTCAGGTTAGGTCAAAACATTAAATGCACTTGGTTCACCTTTAATCGATTTACTCTCTTTTTTTCATTTTAACCGAGTAACCAAATTTCCTTCATTTACCGATTTGATAGGCTTCTTGTATTCACCGATTTTATAGGTTTCCTGTAAAGTACTTTTGATAGAATTTCAAACTTACTAATGCATCTTAACTATGCATATTTTGAATTTAGTACATAATAGAATAGGAACTGTTATGATTTTAACTTTCAGAGAATGTAGTCCCTTCATACCTTTGCTGATTAATTTGGAATAGGTGCACCTAACTTGGTAGGTAAGGTGCTTTCTTCATTTGACATGATTTCCTTCTTTTTCCAAATCATCTTTAATTTTTCTTTTATCTCTTCAGTGTCTCCTCTAGGTTGATCTCTGCAATCTCTAGCTAAATGTCCAACTTTGTGACAATGAAAACATGCCATACCAGGATTTCTCCATGATCTTCGGTTGTTCATTCCAAACCTTATAAAATAGTTGGCACTAATATGTCCATATCTTCCACAACATTTGCAACATATCCTTATATTGTAATCCCATGGTACTACTGTATATTGTCAGTAAGGATCTATGTGAGTTTGGTAACCTCTAGCATTTGCTCGGTGTGCATACCACATGTAGTTCTTTTGCTTAAGCCAGCACTTCTCGATACTATGTCCATATCTATTGCAGTTTTTACAAAACCCTTTGAATTTTGCCTTCTGATAGTTGTTAACAGACTTTGTCCTACATTGATTAGATGTGTGACCATATTTATCACAATTGTAACAATAACCATTGGACTTAGTGATATTCGGTTGCTTACCTTTTCTAATTTGGCATATGTTGGCAGTATGACCTCGATTTCCACAGTAGTAACAAATAGGTTTCTTTCTCTTGATGTTATTCCTATTTCCAGCTTGCTTTGATGATTCTCCTCTCTCGATAGTATGAATTCCTTTCTCGGTAGATTCTTTTCCTTTGTAACCGAGTCCTGCATCTTTGTTGGGTCTTCTTGTATTCAGTTGCTCATCCAACATCTTTGATGCTTCATAACTTTTATTCACTATTTCTTTGGATTTATTCTATGTTTCAAGTTCATTGGTCAACCTTGATACTTCAAGTTTCAATGCTTGATTTTCATCATTCTTTAGAATTGCTTCATGATGTGCATAACCTAGTTGATCTATCATATTTTGTTGAATTCCAGTCAGCCTTGTGATTTCATCATTCTTATCAGATATTAAGACTTCAAGTTGTTGTTTCTCTCTTTGTAGATCTCTTGCTTTATCCTCTGTTGTCCTCAATGCATCTATATTTTCAGTCATCTATGTACTGAAATGTTCATGTTCTCTTTTCATTGCTTTTAGTTGATCAGCCAATGCTTTGTTCTTTTCTTTCAATACTCCAATCATTTCTTCAGTTTCTTCAGATATACTGTTCTCAGATGATGTCTCAATTTGTTCTACTAACTCTTGAGAATCCTGCAAATCATCAGATAATCTTCTTCTTACTTTCAAAGATTTTTGCATTAGCCTTTGCATGTCTTCAATCACTTGATTAGCATGATCCAACTCTTCTTGCAGATACACAATCCTTCGAGATTGTTTATAGCCTTCCATTGATAAGATATTTCTCTTTAGGTAGTTAAACCCTTTTCCAAGATTCAAGCTCTGATACCAATTGTTAGCCCCAATATGGAAAGCTAATGTACTGAGAGGGGAGGGGTGAATCAGTACTCCAAAAATTTTCTTCAATAATAACCTTACTATTATGCATAAACAGAATAGTGCAATAACATAAAATAAAGTTAAAACAAATAGATAACAATCATACATGATTCACTCCATAACACATATATTTTGGTTACGCAGAAACTCTTGGTTAGAGAGAAAAATTTAGCTGGGGATGGCACCCACAACTTCACTACTGCAATAATAAAGAATGCTCGGTTAGAGCTACATTTAGCTATTTCTGATAGCTTACCTTGTTAGGAGTAACAAGATCTGTTAGATCTACCTTGCTAAAGGATTTTACAACATTTATTCTGAATGTTGTACCTGGTTAGAGGCTTTACAATTTATAGACTTGATTAGAGTCTTTTACCCTGTTAAAGGTTTCTCTTTTAACTTCACGATATTACAATAAAATCATTACAAATATTTGCAACTTTACATCTGAAATGTTATAGTAGATTCTATATGCTCAGAATAGATTACCTTGCTTATAGCATACCTCGGTAACCCATATAGTAACTTGGTAAACCCTTCTGTTTACTCTGTTCTTCGACTGTTCACTGAAAACCTTCTTGGTGACCTTTGTGTCTCTATAACAGTCTTTTTTCATGCGTACATACACTTCACTAATGCTGTATAAATAGATTTCTTAAACTGGTGATCCAATTCATTACTTTGATCTTACAAACAAGATTCCTCGAATGAATAACTAAACAAAATATTTCATTGGTTAGATTGTCCTTGTAATCATACACAATCTTTTGGTGCAATTTCCAATGTAATAACGGTTAGATGTGCCTTGATCTTGTAACACATTTTCATATGCATGTTGAGGTTCAATGTATCTAGTAACACATTTCACTCGATGTATGTCAACTCGGTGTGTCATCTTTACTACTCGGTACTCTCAAAAAGATACTCAGTAGACAGTTCAGTGTATACTACATTCTGTGACTGCTTTCCTCTGTAATCGACTAGACTATGCATACCGACTTTTCTATGTGTACCGACTGCATGATTCGATAGTGCTAATCGACTAGAATATATAGTATGACTTTGAATATAAAAACTAATGGCAACTTGATAAGTAGTAAGAGTTGTTTATGCTGAAGACCCCAGAATGTACATCCACTGCAACATTGAGGAACTAGGAGATGAAGAGATTAAAACCATGTTTAAAACTGTGATATGTGATAAAACTGGCAATGTAAAAGATGAACACAAGATCATTGAAACCCTGGGATTTACAAAGATCCTTAGCATTCCTGAATTCCCCAAGGATGTGATTAGGATAGTCTTAAGCAGGATACATGGTGAATTTTTCTGGTTAGATGCAGTCCATAAAATCACTAAGGAAGCTATGAAAGTTGTCATAGGGTTACCAACCACCAGTAAAAGGCCAGATAAAACCAAGAAGGTATTCAATGACCTAGTTACAAACTTAACTGGTACAACATTCGACAAAAGGTCCCTAAGAGTTAATGATGTAACAGACATTAATGTGAGATTTGTCAGCATGATATTAGGGTATAAAGCTACTCATGCAAATAGATGCAATTCAGTTTCAAGTTTATGCATTAAGAGTGCTTATGATATGGTCACAGATAATGCAAAGATTGATATATGTGAGTGGTTAAAGGATGAATTAATTGACAACCTTGGAAAGATTAAGAAGGACAAGAAAGGAACTTTCAGGTTTGGAAATCTGTTAGTATGTCTGATGCTACATATAACCAAATAGGTTCCCAATATAGGCTACAAAGAACTTGGATATGATATACCAATAGGTAAACAGTTAACAGAACTATTCAATAACATGGGAGAAAACAAGGAAAACAATATTCATGACTTCTTTCAAGCATTAAAGGCCAAAATGAAGAAAAGAATCAGGTTATCACAAAAGATTGTCGACAAATACAAAGATGAAATATGCTTTGTAATCAAGAAGGATGAAATCTAGATGGAATCTATCATCCCTAGGACAGTTTGGGTAACCGAGATGGGCTATGAAACAGATGATCATATAATTGAAACATATGCTAAAGCACTTCTAGAAGCCCCCAGAGAACCTAAGGAAGAAATATTTGGTAGTGCAGAAACTATTGAAAGCCAAATACAATCAAAGAAAAGAGTGAAAAAGGTTGAGGTAGTTGTAAGGAAAGGTTCCAGACAAGCAAAGGCCATCAAAGAAGATGTGTTGAAGAAAACCGGTATAACAGAGGATGAGTTAGTAGCTCCACAACCTGAAACTCACCTAACACCGGTAGGTACTTCTTCGGGGAGTAACATGCCTACAACTTTCAAAAGAGTTGTAAGGAAAAGAGATCCCTCACCAGCAACCACACCCTCACCCAGGAGGACAAGACAAAAACAACAAGCAGTGAGATATCCGGTAAGAAAGGCTACACCAAAGAAGAAGAAACTGACAGCCAAAAAGAAGAAGAGGACAAACAAAGACTTGGCCCCTCTTGATATACTGCTGAATGAAATTACAGAGGAAGGTAAATTGAAAAATATAGAGAAAATATATGACACTTTAACAGCTGATGAAAAAGAACAAGTTGAAAATAGTGTTATATTGCATATGGACATGTATAAGAAGTTTTTGATGGAAGTAGTAAATGAATTTCCAGATGAACTATTTAAGAGACTGGAAGCAAGAAGACAAGCAATATTAGAACTGGACAAGAAAATAAAGATTGAAAAGCTACTTGTTGTTTATCTGGTAAATTCACCCAAAGAAATTGATGACCTAATTGCTCAAGCAAACTGGTCAGTATTTTCTACTGCACACTGGCACATTTCTTTAATGGTTGGAAGAGTTAATGAGGTGACTGAGGAAATAGAAAAATGGATGGGATATATTCCTAGTTGAAAAAGAAAAACAAGAAGAATACAGGAACCCCAAATCCATAAAAGTTTATTAGAAAGATAAAGACAAGGGTAAAGGTAAAGTTGGTGGACCACCTAGTATCAAGGTTAGAGACAACTTACCCCCACCTCCTTTGATTACTCCACCGGTAAAAACAACAGCTATAGAAGATCAACCGGCAGCTGAGAGTATGGATGTAGAGGATGATAATCCTAATCCTGAAGTCTTATATACTGTGGATGTTGATACTCAAAAGATCAACATAGTGGTAGACAAAGATATAGCTGATAAGACTGACATGGCTAGTGAGCCTCTGGTAGCTGAGCAAACTAAAAACACACAGGAGAAACCAGTAGAAGACAAAGAGCAAAAGGTAGAGACTCAGACCGAGACAATGCAACAAATAGAGCAAAAGGCTCCAAAATAGAAACAACAGTAACAGGAATAGGAACATAAGGAAACAATGCCAGTGGCAACTGGAGAAATAGAAAAACCATTTCTTAAAGAAATGCAAACACAAACAGACCTACCAAAGGTCAATACAAGCTTGGTTACTTCCACTGACGGCACCCAGAATGTTGGTTCATCATCAGGCTACAAATCAACTAATGAGGTACTATTAGATTCAATCAAAAAGATAACATACTGCAACTCACAAGCTTACAAGGAAATTGATGATACCATACCAATTTTGAAGGTAATTGCTCCTAACTGTAATATAGACAATAAAGATTCTTTAGGACAACTTGATACACTGTGTAAATATATCATAGAAAACATTGAGAAAATAAAGGAAGAGTCATTGAAGGATAAAGTAGAAATTGAAAAACAAAAATTCTTTGATGAGCAAATAAAGAAGTGTAACAGAGATTTTGACACACTTGTACCGGAATTGTGTAATTTATTGAAAGAGTACAAAACTCTATACAAAGACACCTGTAAGACAAACTTTTTGACTGCAGATATAGACAAAAAGATGAGCAAGGTACAGGATGAGATCAATAAACTTGTAGATAATTTTGTTAACTCACCTAATACACTATCAGTTTTTGAGGAGAAGATAACAAATTTTGAAGAAGATTTACTTAAATTGGAAAGAGAGAGAGAACGAATAGTGAATATTTGAGATTAAAACTAAGTCCAAGATTGGACTATCTAGTATCACTACGGAAGGAAGTATCTGAAGCACTAATATAGGGACAGAAAACACTGGCAGAGCATTTGCAGCATCTCATTGGTACAGTGAAGAGAACATAGACAACAATAAAGGATAGCAAGAAGTTTATGGATAGTATAAACTTGACTTTAGGAGATCTTTTTCAAATTGTAACCACCCAGTTACAAGGTTGAAACTACAAACTCTACTGACATCCTGACAACCTTTGTCATTGATGTCAAAGGGGGAGTAGTGGGATGAGAAAATTCAATATCACAGGAATAATATGCTCAGGGGGGGCACACACATTTTTGGTAACATTTTTGGACTCCACATTTTTGGACACATTTTTGAGATTTCTCATGAGTGTTTCCATCAATGCCAAAGGGGGAGATTGTTGGCATATGCACACTCCAATGAGACATTGCATGTGATTGAAAGTTTTGTCATTGATGGAAACCTTACAATCCTATGGCACCGAAAAAGGCATTATACGAGCATCAACAAATCACACTCTACACCGGCACTCAAGACACCGACACCGGCACAAAGAAAAGAAGTATATTGGCACAGAGGCCGATAGAATTTTGTTATATTATATTTTGTTTATTATTGTAAAAACTTTGTAATCCGACTTGGCAAATTGTAAAATGACTCTTATATATAAAAGAGATCATTGTAGACATTTGTAATATGTGAGGAAGCATAAAAGGAAAAATATTAGGCAGACCTATTATGCGAAATATAGGCTAAGGGTTAATGTAAGAAGAAGAGAAGCAACCGGTACTGGATCAGGCATTATAGATGCTATTGTAAAGCAGTACAAGATATTGGATTTGTATAATCCTCATTTTAAGTCAGTGAGACTTCCCATTGAGCAATGAGCTCTAGGCAGTTGGCCTTCCTGCATGTGCAGGCCCCTATTGTAAGTAATATTCTCTTATTGGCCAGTGAGTGAATATTGTGGGTCACAAATCCCACTGAGGTTTTTCCCACACCAGGTTTCCTCATTAAAACCTTATGTTATGGTGTGCTTTTCATGTGGATGTTCTTAATTCTATTCATTGCATTATTTCTTGCATACCGGTACACTATTATAATATGTTCTGCATATTTTAATTTAAGAAATTCTACTCACCGGTCAGATACTGATTCACCCTCCCCCCTCCTAGTATCTTTGGGATTACTAACATGACTAACATGCTATGTTATTCGAATTCGTTGTTTCATGGGGAAAAAGGAAATGGCGGTCACGCAGTCCATGAATCAGTGAAAGTGACTAACATACCATGTTAGGCAAATTCACAGGTTTCATGGAGCAAAAGGAAATGGTGGCCACACAGCCTACAAATCAACAAAAGCTACTAACACGCTATGTTAGTTGAATTCGTTGTTTCATAGGGCAAAAGGAAATGGTGGCCATGTAGTCCATGAATAAGTGAAAGTAACTAATACACTATGTTAGTCAAATCTTACATCAACACGATATGTTCCTAAACAATATTCCATGAATCTTATCTCTCTCTCTCTCTCTCTCTCTCTCTCTCTCTCTCTCTCTCTCTCTCTCTCTCTCCCTCCCTCTCCCTCTCTCTCCCATTCTTTCTCTCTTAAGTCTCTCTCCCTCTCTGTCTTTATCGCTCTATCTCACTCTCCTCCTTTGTCAAGTGTATCTCTTTCCCACTCTCTCCCTTTCTCTTTTTCAATTAAGTCTCTCTCTCTCTCTCCCATTCTTTATCTCTGAAGTCTCTCCCTCTCATGCTCTCTATATCACTCTCCCCTTCTCTTAGGTGTATCTCTCTCTTATTCTCTCCCTCTCTCCTCCCCCTCCTGTAATACCCAAAAAATGGTCATCTAAACCATGGGCCCCAAAACTTCACAACATCACCAAGGTCCTAACCAAAGGCAATTAAATCAATCTTGAGCACACATAATTAATTCTCCAATTATCAAAAGTCACATGGCAAATGAATTATTCTATATTAATTAAATATTAATTAAATCATTCCAAGAATATCATTTTGATCAATTATCATGTTTAATTTATTAAATATCCTAGCATATTTAATTAATTAATAAATTTGCCATTTAATCATGCAAAAAATGAATTATTTTATTACAAAAGAGGAATTAATCACAAAGAAAGAGTTGAATTGAAAATAAAATAAAAGAATTGAATTGAGAGAGAAATCAAACTTGAGATATTATTTCTTCTTCTAAATTTAGAACCTGAAATTGGAAATTTAATTAATTGAATTATTGATCATTCTCTAAAATTGGAACTCAAAGCTTTTCAGAAAAAGAAGTTCAGTTGCATTGAAAAGACTCTTTTCTTGTATAAATCAAAGAATTATCTATTTTTATCACAAGTACATGGAATTAATTAATTCTTATTTCTAATGCAATTTGAACTTCCTATCTAAATGCATTTCAATTAAACTATAATTGGAATCTATCTCAAGATTAACTGAACCTGATTTCTCAATTATTTTAAATTAATCCTAAATTGAGCTTTTTTTCTCTACAAATTCAGCCTTCAACTCTCATTCAAAACACCCCAGAGATTTTTGAGAACACGCTTAGAGATTATTATTACGATGATTTTTCTTTAGAGTCATTGAATACATTGTGCTTTTTTAGATTATTTGCATCCATATTTAGTTTATCCATTGTTGCTTGAATCCAGTATTGCTTGAATTTGTTATTTCTTGAATTATTCATCTATCTTGCATCTATTTAGCTTACTATCATGCTCATATAGATTAAATCCTTCATCTTGGTGTAGTCTAGTCACTAGTATTGCTTATAAAAATCTGAGAGCAATATTATACTCGCATATTTTAGAAGGCAATTAGTCGCTTTGTTATGGTTTATTCTTTATTGATTATTGATTTACTAACCATAGATGTAATGACTTAATTGAAGTGTTGTGCCTGCAACTATTAGACTTATTCCACTTTTTCACACACACACACACATCTCTGGCACCCACCATGGGGCAGAATACATTTTTTGACCTCCAAGACTAACTTTTTTATTTTTGTTATTTGTTTAGATTTTAGACTTTTTGGATTTTCGGTCATACATCTTATGTGTCATATCATATGACATTTCTCACAGGCCAAAACGAGAAACTGTAGGTGTTGTACAAACTGAAAGCCTATATCATACGATCTGGTAAACTCTATCATACGATTCTGTATTTTTTTGGTTAAAAGGACAAAAAAGAAAATTTTATGATTCTGGTTTTCTGTTCAGATTGGTTATACTGATGACTGACCCTGGTTGTTTATCCGTCTAACTTATAATTTTTCATAGCCTAATCAATTTTTGCAGAATGCTTGTCGAAGCATATGCTTTTCGCACAAAGACAATATGACTATTGATTCATTGTCTTTGCAAGTTGCCTGAAGAGAATCGACCAAACATCGTCTATTCTTTAAATTCATTTTTAGGAACCTAAATTGCTATCTGTTTAAAGAAAAAATCTGTATTTCATATTTTAAGTAAATTCTGAGAGGTAGGATAGTATGCTCTTATCTTTTTCTAGACAATTAGAAATCCAAACCCTTGAGGCATTTTCTTTGTTTGAGATTTGTACATCTTTAGCAGGCCTGCCCTCTCGAGGAGCTTAAAAACTCTTAAAGTCGTTATGGTCAGTGTGAGGGGAATGACCTAAGTGGGAATAGCTAAATGCCAAGTACTCCAACCCACTATAAAATAAACGTGATTTGATGAAAATCAAGTCAATGGCAGTGCTCGGGAATAGCTCTCCTCTGTACCTTCAGGTATATTAAACCTTGGTTTTCAAGGCTGGGAGACCTCTTAATTGATTTTATACCTCGACGCGTTGAACGAACCCCTTACTAGATCCAATTAAAATTAGAAGCTACTTGGTTCACCTCCGAAAGGGGGATAATCTTTGTGCAAGAGAGATAGTAACTCTCCCAAGATACTTGTCATTTCGTGCCCCCATTAGCATTTGGAGTCGGATAATACAATATTGAGAATCCATTGCGTGAGACTGAGCGATCATATTCTGATTAGCTATTGGATGTGTACTTGAGTCTACAAGCAAATGTTTTCTTCTCTCACCAAATTCTATAGGGCTTGCATGTTGTGATTAGAGTTACTATTCATACTACATGTTTTCTGTGTTTTCATCCCTCAAACTAAAATTGATTACCAAAATTGGAGAAAACAAGAAATAACTCAGTGATCAAAAACTATGTCTGTGTCAGAACTAGTCTATCCTGAGTCAAAATTCTGTCCAAAACTAGTCTATCCTAGTAAAAAATCAATCCATCTCAAAATTGGTCATACTTGTTTGTCATACTTAGCTATTGAAAACTCAGAATTTAGTCTTTGTCCTATGAACAGTCATACAAATCTGATCATTTATCGTCCTGCTTCATATCTGTGTCGTACGAGTCTGATTATTTATCGTCTGAGCCCAAATACTATGTCGTATGAATCCTAAAAGTCTATCGTCTGATGCTAAATCCCGTGTCGTACGGTAAAAAATTGTACTGAATATTCTGTCATCCTAGACATACCCATCTGTCATACAGTACTAGGCAGCAATGTGTATGAAACACTATTGTTGTCATCCTGAAGCTATTCAATTGTCATCTAGCTCATTAAAACCTATTGTATGAATCTCTAATTTTGTCAGAACAGAACAGTCAAACTTGCCTAAAACAAATCTACAGCGAGCATAATACTGGTTATCATCATCCTAAGCATAAACAGATCAAGACAATGTACCTCTGCCATTTGTGTTGTACGATTTGGTTGATCATCTTTCAGCTAGTTCAATCAACTACTTATCAAACCTAAGTCACTTAGATAACGTCTTATACAGGATAGATCATTCTTGAAACCAGACTGAATCTTATTCACTGCTCTCGAATCAACTTAGATAAAAATATTATACAGGATAGATCTCTCCTGAAACCAAACTAAATCTTAGTTGCTTCTCTCAAACAATACGTTAACTAAACAACTAGCTCTAAAATTGATCTTGACCTCTGCATCACAAACAGCTTTAGGTCACACTAATCCATAAAAATGCCTATTCAAACTAAGAATTCTCATAAGAAAGAAGCCAAAGGAAAAGGACAACCCTTCAAATATCAAGATAACCCATACTACATGAAGGACCTGCTCACTGACAAACCTTCATTATTAGGGGTACTAGTTTTTGATGAACCTGAATCTCCCACTATACATGAGACAGAATACAATGACAAAGACAACCTTAGTATTCATGAAACCAATAATGATTCCTCATCAAGTGAAGCTGCAGAAGACACTGAACCTCCAGAAAAAGATATTTGTGACTATCAAAAGGATAGACTTCCAAAAAATGATGAAAGATATCCTAGTGTTATCACTGTTTAAGAAATGGGTTTTCTTTTCCCATAATTGGCTAAGTTTTTGAAATTTTGAGTCGGGCACACTATCAACTACTTCAAGTCTCTATTAGGTCTTAACGGTTTAAGGTTTTAGTTTTAATTGCTCAAGTGTCTGATCAAAACCCTCTGGTTTCTATTCCTACGTTACTTTATTCACTTAAGTAATGGGTCTTGGGGTCGTGCGGAGTGTCCCCCTTGGCATTTACCTAGGCGGTCATTAAATAATTGTTAAAAATTTATGCCTTATGCCTTTTTCCTTCTAATGTTGTCAGACCCAGTAAGTGTCACGCAACTTCCAGATGAATCTACGGCTTTCGTTATTTTGTTAGGAGAAGTTGCGGGTGTTTTAAGCTATGAAAAATAGCAAAAGGAAAAAGCATGTTCAACTGTGTGCATTCAGTCTAGCTTAATGAGACTCCATCTCGCTCAAGATCTAACGGCTGGCATTGATTCGCAGCCAAAACTAGCAAGTGAAATACCTTTCACAAAATGGCGAAAAGGCTTGGCAGGACCTAGCGGTGAAGACTCTTCAAATGGCTAAAAGGTGATCAAGTTCAAGAGAAATTGACGGTTCACGTTGTTTCGTGGCTGACAGATGCTCACATTTTATGCCCTGCGAAGCAGCGAAAGGTTTTTTGGCCTGGGCAAAAGAGGTTTAATAGAAGCATAATAGATGCGTAGGTTCCCAAAGATCTAATGGTTAGCGCAGTTTCGCATAAGAGAGATGCTTGAAAGATAGCTTTCGCGAAATAGCGAAATGACATGGCGTTCCAAGCAGGCAGTCCAGCTGGTTGAGATAGCGAGTAAGATAATGGCACGTGGCCGAAAATCAAAATGGTCAGCGAATTAGATTTAAGGACTAAAAGATGGGTCCTAGAAGATGAGTCATGCTGCAGGATAAGAAATGACTTGGCAAAAACAGGTGGCAAGGATGAGGTGGATCCCAATGTTTCTTCTCAGTGAGTAGAAAGTTGACACGTCAGTTCGGGAGTGACTAGACATCAGGTAGATAATGCTGAGTAGGAAAACCCAGTCTGACGGATTCAAGTAGGTTGTTAAGTATCGAACAAGTTTGATCTAATCTAATGGTCCGTGTGTGTTCACAAGGGTAAGATGCTTATGTTTTAAAGCCCGCAAAATGGCGAAAGGAAAAGGTGGGCCTGAAGTACAGATAAAGCTTAGAGGTAAAAAGGAATCAACTCTGTTTTGATCTAAGGGTTCTTGTCATTTCATGGTTGCAAATCAAAAGAATGTTAAGGCTCGCGAAATGGCGAAAGAGAAAAAAAAATTCTTCTCAGCATGACATGGAGCGACAGTTGTTACTTCTGGTAAAGCCTGATGGTGGTGTGTTGGCTGACACGTAGTTTCAAAAGGTGATTCATGACCCACCAAGGTGTAACCGGTGGTTATGTAGCAAATAGTGACATGTGGTTGGCTCTGAACTAAACCCGAAGAGTTTCCCAAGGCTAATGGCTGAATGCCATGTGCCATTTGTTAACCGGTGAATAAGTGGGGTAAGCAATAAAGGCCTCACTTAAAAGATGGTCATCTCAAGATTGATCCAACACTTCTCATTGTTTCATGGCCCAAAGATGCAAGCGTATTAACTCCTGCGAAATGGCAAAAAATCGTTAGCCGTCAAGATGAGGCGCGGTTAGTGAAAAAGTTGATGGTCCCAGTAAGGGTTAAAGGTCGAGTGGTTAGAGTTCCATCTAACACTTGGCGTAGCTTCACGAAAGGAAAGTGCTTGCGGGATAAAGCTTGCGAAATGGCAAAAAGAGGTAGGGCCTGATGCAAAGGCAAAGAGGTTAAGGCAGTGTAAAGGTCGATCAAGTCTCATCTGATCGGACAGCTGGCATGATTTCGTTAAGCAAAATTGCTAAGACATTATACTCTATGAAATGGTGAAAGAGCAAAAAGAAAAATACATAGGCATGTTGTAACCCGTTGGAGCAAAATTTTCAAATTCTTCTATGAATTCAATTCTAAAGGGACGGCCAAAGCATGTGGTATCAATGTCACAGTTAAAAGCCTGACTACCATATATGATCTCATATCAATTGAATGAAGGTATCATTCTAAAGAATAGTTGCAGAGAAGTGGTTGCAGAGAAAATTTCTTCAGTTGCAGAGCTAATTTCTTCAGTCGCAGAGCAAATTTCTTCAAGGAAAAAATAGGTTCTCTTATACTCTTGTTTGGCAATTACTTAACAGTGTGTTTTAATTAAGGTCTTGATTTGTCATAGAATAGTTGAGGGTAATAGTTAGATTGCTTGCATAGTTTTTAAGATGGCATGTAAGAGAGAATTCTTAGGAAAGGTTAATTACCAGGAGAGGGCTATCTGTGATGACTTCCTTGAACGGTTGATGTTGTCAACTAATGTGGCTGCAAAGGTAAAAGAACTTGTGCCAAGAGCTCCTCGCCTAAAAATAGGAGAGGGATTATATGATAAGGGTAACTGGCTAAGAGACCCTCAAATTGGGTTGTCTGGATTGGGATTATTTAAAGTCAGATTTGGCATGAGAAACTCCTCAGCCCCACAGAACAGTATTTGGGAGTTGGATGTTGGCAAATTAGTGGTCCCTGGAGTATTCATGGATGTGGATCTCCTAACTCAGATTGCACACAGCTATGACCCAATTACAAGGAGTGTTAAGGATATAAGTGGGAAAAGCCTCATTGAAATAAATAATGAGGAGTTCAGAAATGCTTTTGGGCTTAGTGAATTTATGAATTTTCTAGAGCCTATTAATTTTAAATCACTAGCTCAGGTTACAGTGTGCAGAGGAACCACCTTAGAAATGGGCCACTCAAAGAATTCTTTGTGAAGATAGGCGGGTTAACTATTGTAGGACCTAACACTGAGGAGCCTTTTTCTTTAAATTTGTTTACCCTTAGGGCCAAAGGATTATATTGGTCACTCTGCAAAATTCTAAGAGAAGATGCTGAAGCAAATATGCCAAATCATTACCTGCTAATGGTTGCTCAAATCTTGAATCCCTCTTTGGTAGTGACCTTTGATTATGCTTCCTTTATCACTGATGTTATCCATGAAGGATTGATAGGAATAAAGAATGGGAAAGTGGATAGGCCTTTTGGGTGTTACTCCCTCCTCATGCATTTGTTTCTATTCAAGGGTGGTGACTATTTTGCAAGTGGGATGGATATTGTGAAAGAGAAAAATGGAGAGAAGATGCCAGTACAGTTATGGAGTACAGTGTTGTCATGGGACAGAGAAGATGCAAGCTTTCTAAAGTTTGATAAATGTTTTGCATCTAAGATTAGGACTCTTATATGTTCAGAGAATCCAAGAGTCCCAAAGGTTCTTTTGGAATTCATTAGGCCGAAATAGTTTGCTGAGAATGTTAAAATTGTCCACAATTGGGGTTATATTTACTTAAACCCTGTCTCCACAGTTTTCAGAGTAAATGGTTTCAAAGGCACTCCATTTTTTTTATCCTATCAGGTCCCTCTTAAAGTGAGAATTGTAGAGATCCTCAGGTAGATTGGTGGTGTGTAGGAGACAGAGTTAACAGGAAGAGGTAAAGGGACCATTTTCCCTACAATTACCATAGAACACCAATTTGTGATAATTAAAGGAGGTTGGAAGTGTTTTGAAGATTTCATTCAACCGTATCATTTGTCAACTGCAATATCCCGATGTGTTGACCTTGAAGACTTCTTCAATGACATGTTTAGAAAGAGGGCAATATGTAGAGGTAGACCCCACCAATTCCAGTTTCCTGAAGACCTCATTAGGAATGAGTTTGATTTAGATGAGCAAGAATGAAGGAAGGAAAATTGGGTGGCCTACAAAAAGGCTTTATACTTTGTACACCAATTCGACACTAGCTATGACCCTTTGTCTAGATTTCACCCTTTTGAGGAAAAGATAAAGTTCTTGATTATTTGCTTTGAGGATGTGATACAAACATTGAAAGAAAAGAGGGAGGTTGTAATTAAGAACAACCCTGAGAAAGCAAGACTGGTTTTGAATAGGTCTGCATCTGCCAGAGTAATCCCCCTTGGTGATTACATGTTGCATAAGAAGTCCAACTACAATGTGTTGATGCCTACAATAGGGGAGCCCTCTACCTCTAAAGGAAAGAGGAAGATACAAGATGTCATTGACATTCAAGATAGCCCAAAGAAACAAAGAGTGGGTAAAGAAATACAATCTGATGAACCTTTGTACTCTCCATCCCAATCCCCTATTCATATAGGAGATGAACAGGCAGTAGCTGAGAAAATGTTACAGTTAGGCAGCCTTGGAGAAATAGCATATACATATGATGAAGTGGAAGAGGGAATGCCAGAAGAGCCCCTTACTGCTGAAATGAACATCACTGCTAATGAGTTCAAAGGCTAGGAGTGGGACCCTAAGATCAAACAAGCCAGTGAAGATTTCTTGGCTGATAATAACTTTTTCACATTAGGAGCTTTCATGCAATTTGTGTGGAAGCAGAACATTGATAAATTTAATGCTAGGAGTGAAAAGAGGAAAAGTGAGCAGCCCCACAAAGATCCAGCTATGGTAGAGGAAGAGATAAAGCAAAAAATGGTTGATGAGTTTAAGACCATCACTCTTGAGTAGGGAAGAGACATGGTAGTACAGGCTGGGGTACTCATTCTCCCCAAACGGGACATATTAGATGCCTTGGTTTTAGAGGCAGTAAGAAAAGAGACTAAACCTATGGAGGGAGTCAGTTTCAACAAAGATAATGCTGCACTGGTCATGTGGTCTCTTAAAAGAGATGAGAATAAGAGGAATAAGGACACCTCAGGGTCAAGTTACCTTAGAGGAATGATAGTGAAAAGAGTGCAGAGCACTGGGGTAGTGGAAGCTGCTAGCACTGTGCTAGAGATTGCAAAGTTTAGTGTTACAGTAGTAGGAAGGGAGGCTAAAGAAAAGGCAGATCTCCAAGTTAAGTTGGAGACAGTTCTAAAAGCTTACAAAAGTGCCAAGGAAGAGGTAAGAGTTAAAGATAGCATCATCACCAAGCTACAAAGCCAGTTGGCAGGACAATACCATCAAGGTGAGTCCTCAACATTGATGATCTCCTCTTCTCCTGCAAGACCTCCACCTACCAGCCCCATTATTGATTTCCCACCATCTCCAGCACCTTCTAGTTCTCAGTTGATTGAGATCACTCCCCATGAGTTGGAGAATTTAAAATAGGCTCAAGCCTTATATGCAAAGAAATATGAAGAGAGGGAAAGGCTACAATCTTAAGTTTTGCTGACACTATAGGGTCTTCACTAATGTACAATAACATGAGTAAAATATTGGAAATGTAGAATGAACTAAATGGGGACAAGGCTGTGTTAATGCCTATTTTTGATAAATGGAGACCCAGAGAGCAGGATATAGAATTGATTTCTGTATCCTATGATGAGGCATGGGCTGACCCTATTATTAAATCTACAAATGATATGACTAAGGATTTAGTAAAATTGGCAGAAGGAGTAGACAATGCAGACAAAAAGATCAACTTGTACAAGAAAGAGTACACTGATCAGGTTTTTGAATTGCTCCCAGGAGGTTTTGTCAGCCCAAACCAATTAAAGGACAAACAAATATGGCTTAAGGAATTAGAAGCCAAATTGTCATTAAGAATAAAAGGAATTGTCAAATCAGACGATGCCTCCATATTTGTTAAAACAATTGAAGAGATTGAGAAAATCAAATCTCATTATGGTTTCCTGAATTCAGAGGTTAATAAGATGAGAAATTCCTGGAAAAGATTAGCCAAGATAAAAGCAAAGGTAATTAACTTCTCATGGCCTGCTGATGAAGTGTATCAGGAATGGACAAACAAATATGTAGTGCTTGATGTGGAGCAGTTAGAAGATGTTGCAACAGAACAAGAAGAAGAAGAAGTCGTGGATGTTGAAAAAGACTTATAACCGCATTTGTAAAAGATTTTGTAACTTCTTCTTGAGAAGTAATGATTGTTACAAACTCTCCTAGGAAAGTCTGAAGCTTTGTATGCATCCCTATTGTTATAAATGGATACCAGGACTAGTAGAAAAGAGGATCGCAAAAGAATTGTAAGAAAATGCTACAGAAATTTATTTGGGCTTTTCCAAGTTTTAATGGAGAATATTCGAAGGTTTTTGTAATACTTTTTTGAAGAAAATATCAATATGCAGACCATTGGTTTTGAGTTTAAACTTTGTGTTGTCTTCAAATATGTTTGCAAGTGTTACTATTTCATTCTGAATAATCTAGGGTTATTTCGTCCGAATAGGGGTTGTAAGGCAACTTTCAGTAGATATGTTTCTTAGCTTTTCTCTTCAGGAGGGGAATTAAATATGCAGGAATCACTTCTACTAGTAAATTCCTTGTGAGATACTTTGAATCTTGATGAGTGTAGTTTAATTTGGCATGAATAAATTCTTATGTGTGTCAGGCATATATAGGGATCTGCAGAAGCCAAACTAATGGGATATGTGGAGATATTTGATTGTGGGAGTATTGTTCGAACTTAGATGACTCAGTGACCTCGGATAAGGCACTGGTATAGATCAAGGTTGTTTATTACATATTTTGTTGGTCAATACTGAACATGAGTACAATTTTCATTCCTTTGTTTCAGTTAGTTTTAAGGTGATTAGATCCATTGGTTTTTGGACTGGTTTGTTGTGGATTTACCTTTTAAAAGTTTGAATTTAGTTCACTAAGGTATATCCGCCTGGACTTTGAATAAGTCTGAAGTGTAGAAGGTTAACCAAACCTTGTCATATTTTGTCTTGGAATTTTCCTTCTCTTTAATATCTCTTTTGCATACAGAGTTATCATGTCACTATAAGGATGTTAAAGTGAATCAGATTTTGAGAACAACAAAAGTGGTGACTCTGCTGGGGAGAGTCACAATAAGGATCCAGATGCAGATTTGTGGTTAAAATTTATAAAGAAAATCATTGTGTGTTTGTGGATTAGATCGGTGCATTAGTGAATATAGCAGTGGTGCTTGGAGGTCTCTATCTGGAAGTTCCCTCTATTTTCTTTTGATATATGATTTTGGCCTGAAGATTTTCGACATTTTTTCAAAGCTTGTTTTCATAATCCCCATATTCTTGTGGGTGGTGACTCTGTTATCTTGGAACCAGTCCTTGTGAAGTACAAAAAGAAAGGAAGACAAGCATAATGCAAGGAGGAAAAAACACCAGATCATTCATGAAGAAGCATCCTCATGAAACTTTGCAAGAAGGTTTTCCTGAACAGTCAGGAAGAGGTCAGAAGAGATCAGTTCTTCACGAACCATCAAATGTTGCTTGGGTGCAAAAGAATAACAATACCGATAAGATACCTGATCGACCTATTTATGCAAAGTCTAATTCTTTTTCCAGAGATTCTGAACATAACATATTAGGTTTCCATTCTGGACTGTTTGGAAATATAGATAATACTCATGCTTTAAATCAAGATACATCCCATGTTAGTGTGTCTGTGAGAGATAGAATTAGTTCAAATGCAATCAAACATTCTGTTCCTAGAACAATTGATGGAAACATCAGCTTGATTGATATAGATCAAGTCAATTTATCTGACTCTGAGGAGAATTTCCTTGATGAAGATAAAGTTTCACAAGAAATAGAAGATTTAAATAGGAGAGTTCATCACTTAATCTCCTTAAGAGCCCAAAAGGAAGCAAATAAGGAGAAGGAGGTTAAAGCAAAACTAATGGAGAGAGATAGGCTTCTTAGACATATAGCTGATCTTGAAGTATTGGCCAAGGAAAAAGAAAAGAATGATGAGGAAGGCCCTGTGATCAGAGATATTCTAATCCCCAAGGCCAAGCCAGCATATAGGTCAGTAGTCTAGCCAAACAAGGAAATGCTCAGTGATTCACAGCCTCCTAGGAATAATTTTGATAAAGGAAAGCAGAAGTGGGTGGATGATGGAATTGGATCTAAAAACACTGAAGAGATTTCTCATAGGCTATCATCACATGAGAGAGAGATGGAAAGAATGAGGAAGGAAAAAGAGGATCTCCAAATGGAACTAGAGAAAGCTGAGTTGGAAGCAGTAAATCAGGAAGTGAAAAGAAAAATTAGCTACTTAAAAGCTCCCCCCATTATTTTCCCATCAGATGATCTTAGTAAGCCTGATCCTCAGCAAATTTCCCTTCCCTTGGTTAAGATTCAGCCTATTGTGCCTACTAATATAGCATCAGTGAGTCAAATCCCTATGAACAATCAACATGGCCAAGTATCTCAGTCCCTAATTCCAAAAGTCAGAATGAACATGGGAAATAATAATGTTGCTCCCCCTTTTCAAAGGAGACCTATCAATTTAGAACGGTATAGGCAATTGTTCTTTGATGGGATCCTAGGCTATCCCAACCATGTTCCTACTAAGTTAAGGGATAGACTCCATAAGTTTGTTGAAAATAATGCAATTAGTGCTGAGGAACATTTGAAATCTTTTGGTGACCTAATAAATGACTATGAGATAGTGGATGAAGATGTTATAATGAAATTGTTTGTTTAGTCCCTGGTTGATGATGCAAGAGATTGGTACAAAGGTCTTCCAGTTAATAGCATAGGGTCATGGGAGGATTTTAAGAATTGTTTTCAAGAACAATATAGTGATAAAACAAATGTGAGCTTCATGCTCAATGAATTTAATAATATCAAAAAGTTTGATAATGAAATGGTCACTGATTTCAATGCCAGATTTCAAAAGGCCATGCATAGATTATATCAGGTGATGAGGTTGGATGATAAGATGGGTTTGAACACCTACTATAATGCATTTGATTCTAAGATGGCCTATATCTTGAGGGATAAAAAATCCACATAACTTGAGGGATGCATTTAGGATTGCCATTAATGTGGAAAGCAATAGAAAAACATCTAGGAAGTTAGGAAGGAGAACAGATGGTAGGTTATGGCAAGAAACAAAATAGCAACCTAGTAAAGCTGCTAAGGAGGAAGACAAGATACAGAAGTTGGTCATTGCTATGAAGGATCTAACTGCCAAGGTAAACAAAAATGACAAGCCTCATTATAATTGGCAAGATAGACCCCCTAGGCTGCATGACATGCCTTATAATACCAACTGGAAGGATGGTAAACCCCAAAATGAGAAGCCTAAAGTTGCTCAAAATCAAGACACTCCAGATCCCTTAAAAGGGAAAAATGTCCATAATATAGAAAATACTCCTTGTTGTATCGCTTGTGATGGGCCACATTCTCCTCATCAGTGTGCAGTAGCTCAAGCTCTTGAAGAATCCATGAGACAAGAAGCTAAGCTTGACATTAACATGTTTGAGACTATTATAGAAAGTGATGAGGAATCTATACAAAGTGAATACAATGATGTGTTGGATAATGAAAGGTTTGTTCAAGGACAACTAACACTGGAATGGAATCCTACCTTAAATGTGGTAACAATTGAGGATGAAGAAGTTCATCTTAGAAGGCCTAGTGAGGAAGAAGTTAAAAGTCTCACCAAAGCTACTATTGCTAAAGCAAAACATAATTATAACTTAAGGAGCACCAAGAAGGACACTGATCAGGGTGAACCTGGTTCCATGTTCATAAAAGAGGTATTACCCAAAAGGGGGAAACAAGTAGTGCTACTACTGTCCCTAAAATGGGTCAAGAAAAGAAGGAATAGGTTAAAGATGTACCCAAGAGTACAGATACCAATGATATACAAGGAGCTGCCATAGCAAAAAGGGCAAGTCAGCTCAAGGCAGAAAGAGTTAGAGTTGATACTGATTTAAGCAGTAGTTCCACATTTGACATGGCTCAAGCTCTTACACAAATGAAGGTCACTGTCCCATTAGTAGAATTACTAAAAATAAAAGAGCATAGGGATGCAACTTTGTCTTTGTTTTCTAATATATCTAATAGTGGCATAGTCCTACCCACTAGTTCAGCTAAAATTGGAAAGGATCAAGAATTCCAAACCCCATAGGTTTATGTTGGAACCACTATCACTCAAAAGCCTTCACAAGTAGATCCTTTCTATGTTACTTTGTTGGTAAATAACCAGTTGATAAAAAATTGCATGATAGATTCAGGAGCTGCTGCTAATGTGATGCCCTATGGTGTCATGAAAGAACTAGGACTGTTAGTGACCACTGTATATGGAAAATGTTATGCTATGGATAATAGGGAAGTACCTGTGATAGGTACAATGAGAGATGTTGAAGTAAAAATAGCAGCATTCCTTGAGGCAACTTATAAAATGGATGTTATTGTTACTGACACTAAACCCCATTATGGTATGTTGTTGTCCAGGCAGTGGGTAGCAGCAGTAGGAGGAAATGTCCAACTGGATTTATCTTATGCCACTATTCCAATAAATGGGAATTAGGTCAAGTTGTATAGAGAACCACGTGCTCCTAGAGTAATTGAGAGTGTAGATCCTAATATGTTCAATAGTATGATTGATGTGGAACTTGATAATTTTAGACTACAACCAATTTTACCCCAGTTGAAGAATACTGACCCCATTGTGGTCGAATTAGAATCACAATAGTATGGTTTATGGCAGATGTATTTTGATGGAGCTTGTTCCAAAGAAGGATCTGGAGCAGGGGTTCTTTTTGTATCCCCATCAGGTATAACTTTTAAGTATTCTTTCTTATTGGCTTTCCAGTGCACAAATAATACTGCAAAGTATGAAGCCTTGTTATTGGGTCTTGAGGTTGTAAAAAGGCATGGAATCCAGCTATTGAAAGTGTTGGGGGATTCATAATTGGTTGTCTCTAAGGTAAGATCCAAATATGCATCCAAAAATGATAGATTAAAGAGATATAAACATGCAGTTTGGGATGTCATTGAGCATTTTAGTGCATTTTCTATTAATTGGATAGAGCGGTCAAAGAATTGTAGCGTCCTAAAATTGTGACACTTACAATTTCGACTGCATTTTGGTCTTCACGATGGCGACACAACACGCAACCTGAATGGAGACCCCGAAACCTGATTACGACACTAAAAACTGCATTTTTCAAGCACCCTGGCCTGAACCTCCTTTGCACCCTGCTGTCCCGGGAGGTGGGACCAGAGCACCCAGCGCCCTGGTCCTTCAGGACCAGAGCACCCAGCGCCCTGGTCCCCCAGGACCATGGCGCCCAGCGCCCTGGTCCCTGGGCCTATTTTGGGCCTGGTCTACTATGGGGTCTCGGGTCTTTTTGTTTGCAAATTGGAAATTAACTTTCCTGGTCGGCCTAAGGTCGGGAAAATCAGTCTTTCAACCCTAATTGACAAGTATATAAACTACATTTCCTCTCCCATTTTGGTAGATAAAAAAAAGGTGAAAACGATATTCAAGCATTCAAGCATTCAAGCATTCCTTCAAGCAATTGAGCATTCTAAGTCTCCATTCAAGGCTAAGTGTTGCATTCAAGACAAGGATTCAACCATTGAAGAGGAGATCACTTACTACATACAACATACAACATACAACAAACAACAACATCTATACCTTCGCACATAAGGATACAAACATCCTTACAACAAGGTATTAGTACTTGTTTTACATTACATTTACAACATTTCTCATTTCTTGGTTAATTCCAAAATCGAGGTTTGACCTAAAGGCAAACCCCTAATCCCTAACCCCCCAATCGTCTTCACTTTTCTGTGTGTAGGTTGCAGGTACGTGACTGAAATTGAAGATCTGGAATCCTTGTGCAGAGACGAACAGATCCCCCTTCGTTTCACGGATTTTTCGGAGGACCGTGGCGCCGGGCGCCATCGTCCCGACAACTTTTGCTCAAATTTGCAGGATAGCGCCGTATCGACATTTTACTGCTAATTCCAGGTCCACAGCTTCATCCTATATCCCTATCTCAGTTTATAAGCGAATCTTTGTCACTTTCTATGCATTCCTAGCTTAATTCTTCTATCAACATTCTTTACAAAAGAGGGTAGCCTTGCTGTCTTAACCCTTGAAACGCATTTAGCATCCAATCTTGCATTGTGTGGGATTGGATCTTGTGGGTTTCAACCCCTCTTTTGAATGTAAAGTCTCTCCCTTAAGTGAAAACCATCAACCCTAGCGACCTCCCTTCTCTCTCCTTGGAGTTGGAAGAGGGGAGAGCAACTAGGGTTCGATTGCGATTTTCCGCTTTACAAGAATATTATGGCAGATTTTATAGCTAATGTTGCATTGAAAAATGATGATGCAACACTAACCGGCATCTCCACTGTGGAGATAAAATCTAGGCCTGCCATCCCTGATAATGTGTATAATTGGCAAGTTTTTGCTGATGATGAAGATATTCTTAGGTTCATCCAATGTGTTGATGATTATGATGGACAGAAGATTGATTGCAATGCATTGGTGGAGGTGGTTGACAATAAGGAAACAGTGTTTGGAAACGACTTGGTTCAGTTGGAAATAAATGAGATACGTAAAGGGTTAGTAGAGCTAGAGAGCATGTTCAATTATAATGACAGTCACTTACATCAGCAGTCTACCACCAAGTTGGAAGAATTGGAGGAGGTAAACCTGGGGATTGAGTCATCCCCTAAGTTAGTATACATTAGAAAGAAATTAACCCCCTCATGTCCGAATTAATCTTATTAATTTATTAAAAAGATATAAGCATATTTTTGCTTGGTCTTATGAAGACCTAAAGGCGTATAGACAAGACCTTTTTCAGCATGAAGTTCCTTTACTTCCAGATGCTACACCTTTTAGACAGAAGCAGAGACCTATTAATCCCCTGTTAGAAACTAAGATGCAGCAAGAGTTGACTAAGTTAAGAGAAGGGGGGATTATCAAACCTATAAGACATTCTTCATGGGTTTCCAATCTAGTCCCAGTAAAAAATTAAAATGAGGACATTAGATTGTGTGTGGATTTTAGAAATTTGAATGTTGCTTCTTTAAAAGATAACTACTCTTCTCCAAATATGGAAGCTATGCTGCAGAGAGTAACAGGTTGTGATCTTTTGTCCATGATGGATGGTTTTTCAGGATACAATCAAGTGTTAGTAAGAGAATCTGAATAGTTTAAAACTACTTTCACTACTCCATGGGGAACATATTTCTATGTAAGAATGCCATTCAGATTGAAAAATGCTGGAGCTACATTTCAGAGAGCCCTGGATGTAGTCTTCAAAGAATTCATTAATATCATCATGGTGGTTTATCAAGATGATCTAACTTGTTTCTCCAAAAGGGTTGATGATCATTGTGGACATTTGGAAAAGGTGTTCAATAAAGCTTTGGAATTTGGTGTGTCATTAAATCCCAAGAAATGTCATTTTGGGGTCACTGAAGGAAAATTATTAGGGCACGTTGTTTCCAAGGAAGGGGTAAGAATAGACCCTAAAAGAATTGAAGCAATAAACAAAGTCTCTGAACTGAAAAACATTAAAGGTATTCAATCCTTTTTAGGCAAAGTAAATTTTGTTAGAAGATTCATTGCAAACTTTGCAGAGATAGTGAAACCCATTGTCAAGTTGCTCAAGAAGATATACCAAGTTTTGTTGGGATCAATAAGCCTCAAAAGATTTTGATGAGATTAAAAAGGCCATTCAGGAAGCACCAGTGCTGAAATCTCTTGATTATAGTAAGCCCTTTTCTCTATTCTCTTTTGCTTCATACCATACAGTAGCTGCAGTACTGTTACAAAAGGATAATGAGGGATATGAACATCCAATAGCCTTTTATAGCAAGTCTTTGCAAGCAACAGAATTGAAGTATGAAACCATGGAGAAACAGACTTATGCTTTAGTTAAAGTTGTCAAGGCTTTCAGGCCATACCTGGTAAATGCAAATATCACAGCTTATGTCCCACATGCTGCAGTTAAAGATATTTTGTGCCAATCTGAGGTTATAGGAAAAAGGTGCAGATGGATCAATAGAATCCAAGAATTTGACTTGGAAATAAAGATCACTAAATTGGTGAGAGGTTTAGGTCTGGCCAAGCTCATGACTAAATCTAATCTTCTGAATGTTGAGATAAATAATGTTGAAGTCAAAAGTACTTCAGTCACTAGTATTGAAAGACAACCTTGGTATTCAGAGATAGTCTGATTTGTAAAAGATGCTACATTTCTAGAAGGAATGACACATAATCAGAGAAGAACTCTAAAATTGAAGTCTCATAAGTATGTTCTCATTCAAGGTGACTTGTTTTGGAGAAATAGAGATGGAGGGTTACTCATGTGTTTAGATGAATTCCAAGCAAAGAAAATGCTGATTGAAATGCATGATGGAATGTGTGAAGGTCATTATTCTGCTAAGACAACTGCTGGGAAGATAGTCCAAGCTGGGTATTGTTGGCCTACTCTTTTCAAGGATGCTCATGAATATGTCAGGAGATGTGACCCATGTCAAAGATTTTCATCCAAACTAAATATGAAGGATCTCTGCCCTTGAACATAGTTACAGTGGAAGCACCTTTTGTCCAATGGGGGATGGACTTCATTGGAGAGATTGTTGAGAGATCAGGAAGAGGTCATAGATGGATCATAGTAGCCACTGATTATTTTACTAAATGGATTGAAGCCATTCCCACTAGAAGAGCTACAAGTAAAATTGTTATTGATTTCTTGATGGATTGTATCATAACTAGATTTGAAATTCCTATGAGATTAGTAATGGACAATGCTATGAGTTTCAGGTCAGAAGAGTTTGTCAATTTTTGTACTAGTCATGGGATACTCATGTCTTACTCTTCACCTTATCATCCTCAAGGAAATGGGAAAGTAGAATCCAACAATAAAAGCCTCTTGAATATTATTAAGAAAATCTTAGAAGAAAACAAGAGGTCATGGGATCAAAAGTTGAAACTAGCTTTGTGGGCAGACAAAATCACTGTCAAGAAGGCCATTGGGATGTCACCATTTGAATTGGTATATGGTACACAAGCTAGAGTGCCTATAAACAATCTTCTTCCAGTGTATAGGTTCTTGCAAGCTGAGGACATGGATTTATCAGAGCCTATGGAGGACCGAATGATCCAGATGGTTGAAGTGGAAGAGATCAGAGCTCTAGCTCATAAGAGAAATCTGAAGATCCAACTGCAATCCAAGTACCTTTTTGATAAAAGGACATCATTAAGGAAGTTTCGAATTGATGATATTGTTCTTTAGTGGAATGCAAGAGGACAAGACAAGGGAAAGAACAAGAAATTTGAATCATTATGGATTGGCCCTTTTGTGGTCTATGATCTAAATGGAAAGGATTCTTATTTTGTGAAAAATATGAATGATGAAGTACAAGAATTTCTAGTGCATGGACAATTCCTGAAACATTATTTCTCTTGAAGTCCATGCACAGTAGGTCCTTTGTTTGTATATATTTTGTTGTTTCCTATTGTTTTGTTCAGGTCTGTGTTTTGGTCTATTCTCCAGAGTTTTCTGAGTTTCTTGTGTTGACCTTGCGATCAACCATCCCCAGTCAGAGCCGTTGTTATCACTGTTTAAGAAATGTGTTTTCTTTTCCCATAGCTAGCTAAGTTTTTGAAATTTTGAGTCGGGCACGCTATCAACTGCTTCAAGTCTATGTTAGGTCTTTAAGGGTTTAAGGTTTTAGTTTTAATTGCTCAAGTGTCTGATCAAAACCCTCTAGTTTCTATTCCTACATTACTCTATTCACTTAAGTAATGGGTCTTGGGGTCATGTGGAGTGTCCCCCTTGGCATTTACCTAGGCGGTCGTTAAATAATTGTTAAAAAATTTTGCCTTATACCTTTTTCCTTCTAATGTTGTCGAGCCCAGTAAGTGTCACGCAACTTCCAGATCAATCTACGGCTTTCGTTGTTTCGTTAGGAGAAGTTGCGAGTGTTTTAAGCTATGCGAAATAGCGAATGGAAAAAGCATGTTCAACTGTGTGCATTTGGTTTGGCTTAACAAGACTCCATCTTGCTCAAGATCTAATGACTGGCATTGATTCACAGCCGAAACTAGCAAGTGAAATACCTTTCATGAAATGGCAAAAAGGTTTGGCGGGACCCGGTGGTGAAGACTTTTCAAATAGCTAAAAGGTGATCAAGTTCAAGAGAAATCGACGGTTCACTTTGTTTTGTGGCTGACAGATGCTCATGTGTTATGCCCTGCGAAGCAGCGAAAGGTTTTTTGGCCTGGGCAAAAGAGGTTTAATAGAAGCATAACAGATGTGCAGGTTCCCAAAGATCTAATGGTTAGCACAGTTTTGCATAAGAGAGATGCTCAAAAGATAGCTTTCGCAAAACAATGAAATGACATGGTGTTCCAAGCAGGCAATCCAGCTGGTTTAGATAGCGAGTAAGATAATGGCACATGGTTAAAAATCAAAATGGTCAGCGAATCAGATTTAAGGACTAAAAGATGGGTCTTAGAAGATGAGTCATGCTACGGGATAAGAAATGACCTGGCAGATACAGGTGGAAAGGATGAGGTGGATCCTGATGTTTCTTCTCAACAAGTAGAAAGTTGACACGTCAGTTCGAGAGTGACTAGACATCAGGTGGATAATGTTGAGTCAGAAAACCCATGTCTACCAGATACAAGTAGGTTGTTAAGTATCAAACAAGTTTGATCTAATCTAACGGTCTGCGTGTGTTTGCAAGGGTAAGATGATTATGTTTTAAAGCCCGTGAAATGGTGAAAGGAAAAGGTGGGCCCGAAGAACAGATAAAGCTTAGAGGTAAAAAGGAATCAACTCTATTTTGATCTAAGGGTTCTCATCATTTTGTGGTTGCAAATCAAACGAATGTTAAGGCCCATGAAATGACAAAAGAGAAAAAGAGATTCTTCTCAGCATGATGTGGAGCAATAGTTGTTACTTCTGGTAAAGCCTGATGGTGATGTGTCGGTTGACACATAGTTTCAAAAGGTGATTCAGGACTCGCTAAGGTGTAACCAGTGGCTATGTAGAAAATAGTGACACATGGTTGGCTCTGAACTAAACCCAAAGAGTTTCCCAGGGCTAATGGCCGAATGCCACATGTCATTTGTTAACCGGTGAATAAGTGGGGTAAGCAATAAAGGCCTCACTTAAAAGATGGTCATCTCAAGATTGATCCAATGCTTCTCGCTATTTCGTGGCTTGAAGATGCAAGTGGATTAACTCCTGTGAAATGGCGAAAAACCGTTAGTCGTCAAGATGAGGCGTGGTTAGTGAAAAAACTAACGGTCCCAGTAAGGGTTAAAGGCCGAGCGGTTAGAGTTCCATCTAACGCTTGGCGTAGCTTCGCAAAAGGAAAGTGCTTGTGGGATAAAGCTTGCGAAATGGAGAAAAGAGGTAGGGCCCGATGCAAAGGCAAAGAGGTTAAAGAAGTGTAAAGGCTGATCAAGTCTCATTTGATCAGACGGCTAGCACGATTTCGTTAAGTGAAATTGCTAGGACGTTATGCTCTGCGAAATGGCAAAAGAGAGAAAAGGAAAATACACAGGCATGTTGTGACCCGTTGTAGCAAAATTTTTGAATTCTTCTATGAATTCAATTCTGAAGGGATGGCCAAACCATGCGGTATCAATGTTGCAATCAAGAGCCCGACTACCATATATGATCTCGTATCAATTGAATGAAGGTATCATTCTAAAGAATAGCTGCAGAGAAGCGGTTGCAAAGCAAATTTCTTCAGTTGCAGAGCTAATTTCTTCAGTCACAGAGAAAATTTATTCAAGCAAAAAATAGGTTCTCTTATACTCTTGTTTGGTAATTACTTAATAGTGTGTTTTAATTAAGGTCTTGATTTGTCATAGAACAGTTGGGGGTAATAGTTAGATTGCTTGCATAGTTTTTAAGATGGCACCTAAGAGAGAATCCTGAAGAAAGGTTAATTACTAGGAGAGGGCTATCTGTGATGACTTCCTTGAATGGTTGACATTGTCAACTAATGTGGCCACAAAGGTAAAAGAACTTGGGCCAAGAGCTTCTCGCCTAAAAATAGGAGAGGGATTATATGATAAGGGTAACTGGCTAAGAGACCCTCAAATTGGGTTGTCTGGGTTGGGATTATTTAAAGTTGGATTTGGCATGAGAAACTCCTTAGCCCCACAGAACAGTATCTGGGAGTTGGATGTTGGCAAATTAGTGGTCCTTGGAGTATTCATGGATGTGGATCTCCTAACTCAGATTGCACACAACTATGACGCAATTAAAAGGACTGTTAAGGTATAAATGGGAAAAGCCTCATTGAAATAAATAATGAGTTCAGAAATGCTTTTGGGCTTAGTGAATTTACCAATTTTCTAGAGCCTATTAATTTTAAATCACTAGCTCAAGTTTACAGTGTGGAGAGGAACCACCTTAGAAATGGGCCTCTCAAAGAATTCTTTGTGAAGATAGGAGGGTTATTATTGTAGGACCTAACACTGAGGATCCCTTCTCTTTAAATTTGTTTACCCTTAGGGCCAAAGGATTATATTGGTCACTCTGCCAAATTCTAGGAGAAGATGCTGAAGCAAATATGCCAACTCATTACATGCTAATGGTTGCTCAAATTTTGAATCCCTCTTTGGCATTGACCTTTGATTATGCTTCCTTTATCACTAATGCTATCCATGAAGGATTGATAGGAATAAAGAATGGGAAATTGGATAGGCCTTTTGGGTGGTACTCCCTCCTCATGCATTTGTTTCTATTCAAGGGTGGTGACTATTTTGCAAGTGGGATGGATATTGTGAAAGAGAAAAATGGAGAGAAGATGCCAGTGCAGTTATGGAGTACAGTGTTCTCATGGGAAAGAGAAGATGCAAGCTTTCTAAAGTTTGATAAATGTTTTGCATCTAAGATTACAACTCTTATCTGTTTAGACAATCCAAGAGTCTCTAAGGTTCTTTTGGAATTCATTAGGCCAAAAGAGTTTGCTGAGAATGTTAAAACTGTCCACAATTGGGGTGATATTTACTTATACCCTGTCTCCACAGTTTTCAGAGTATATGGTTTCAAAGGCACTACTTTTTTGTTACCCTATCAGGTCCCTCTTAAAGTGGGAATTGCAAAGATCCTCAGGCAGATTGGTGGTGTGCAGGAGGCAGAGTTAACAGGAAGAGGTAAAGGGACCATTTTCCCTACAATTACCATAGCACGCCAATTTGTGATAATTAAAGGAGGTCGGAAGTGTTTTGAAGATTTCCTTCAACCGTATCATTTGTCAACTGCAGTATCCCGATGTGTTGACCTTGAAGACTTCTTCAATGACATGTTTAGAAAGAGGGCAATATGCAAAGGTAGACCCCACCAATTCTAGTTTCCTGAAGACCTCATTAGGAATGAGTTTGATTTAGATGAGCAAGAACTGAGGAAGGAAAAGTGGGTGGCCTACAAAAAGGCTTTACACTTTGTACACCAATTCAACACTACCTATGACCCTTTGTCTAGCTTTCACCCTTTTGAGAAAAAGATAAAGTTCTTGATTCTTTGCTTTGAGGATGTGATGCAAACATTGAAAGAAAAGAGGGAGGTTGTAATTAAGAACAACCCTGAGAAAGAAAGACTGGTTATGAATAGGTCTACATCTTCCAGAGTAATCCCCCTGGTGATTATATGTTGCATAAGAAGTCCAACTACAATGTGTTGATGCCTACAACAGGGGAGCCCTCTACCTCTAAAGGAAAGAGGAAGATACAGGATGTCATTGACATTCAAGATAGCCCAAAGCAACAAAGAGTGGGAAAAGAAATACAATCTGATCAACCTTTGTACTCTCCATCTCAATCCCCTATTCATATAGGAGATGAACAAGCAGTAGCTGAGCAACTGTTACAGTTAGGCAGCCTTGGAGAGATAGCATATACATATGATGAAGTGGAAGAGGGAATGGAAAAAGAGCCCCTTACTGTTAAAATGAACATCACTGCTAATGAGTTCAAAGGCCAAGAGTGGGACCCTAAGATCAAACAAGCCAGCGAAGATTTATTGGCTGATAATAACTTTGTCACATCAGAAGCTTTCATGCAGTTTGTCTAGAAGCAGAACATTGATAAATTTAATGCTAGGTGTGAAAAGAGGAAAAGTGAGCGACCCCACAAAGATCTAGCTATGGTAGAGGAAGAGATAAAGCAAGAAATGGCTGATGAGTTTAAGACCATCACTCCTGAGTAGGGAAGAGACATGGTAGCACAGGCTAGGGTACTCATTCTCCCAAAATGGGACATAGCAGATGCCTTGGTTTTAGAGGTAGTAAGAAAAGAGACTAAACCTATGGAGAGAGTCACTTTCAGCAAAGATAATGCTACACTGGTCATGTGGTCTCTTAAAAAAGATGAGAATAAGAGGAATAAGGACACCTCAGGGTCAAGTTACCTTAGAGGAATGATAGTGAAAAGAGTGTAGAGCACTGGGGTAGTGGAAGCTGCTAGCACTGTGCTAGAGACTGCAAAGTTTAGTGTTGTAGTAGAAGAAAGGGAGGCTAAGGAAAAGGCAGATCTGCAAGTTAAGTTGGAGACAGTTCTAAAAGCTTACAACAGTGCCAAGGAAGAGGTAAGAGGTAAAGATAGCATCACCGCCAAGTTACAAAGCCAGTTGGCAGGACAATACCATCAAGTTGAGTCCTCAACATTGATGATCTCCTCTTCTCCTGCAAGAACTCCACCTACCAGCCCCATTATTGAGTTCCCACCATCTCCAACACCTTCTAGTTCTCAGTTGATTGAGATCACTCCCCATGAGTTGGAGAATTTAAAATAGGCTCAAGCCTTATATGCAAAGAAATATGAAGAGAGGGTAAAGGCTACAATCTTAAGTTTTTCTGACACTATAGGGTCTTCACTAATGTACAATAACATGAGTAAAATCTTGGAAATGTGGAATGAACTAAATGGGGACAAGGTTGTGTTAACACCTATTTTTGATAAATGGAGACCCAGAGAGAAGGATATAGAATTGATTTCTGTATCCTATGATGAGGTAGGAGCTGACCCTATTATTAAATCTACAAATGATATGACTAAGGATTTAGTAAAATTGGTAGAAGGAATAGACAATGCAGACAAAAAGATCAACTTGTACAAGAAAGAGTACACTGATTAGGTTTTTGAATTGCTCCCAGGAGGTTTTGTCAGCCCAAACCAATTAAAGGACAAACAAATATGGCTTAAGGAATTAGAAGACAAATTGTCATCAAGGATAAAAGGAATTGTCAAATCAGAGGATGCCTCCATATTTGTTAAAACAATTGAAGAGATAGAGAAAATCAAATCTCATTATGGTTTCCTGAATTCAGAGGTTAATAAGATGAGAAATTCTTGGAAAAGATTAGCCAAGACAAAAGAAAAGGTAATTAACTTCTCATGGCCTGCTGATGAAGTGTATCAGGAATGGACAAATAAATATGCAGTGCTTGATGTGGAGCAGTTAGAAGATGTTGCAATAGAACAAGAAGAAGAAGAAGCCGTGGAGTTTGAAAAAGACTTGTAACCACATTTGTAAAAGATTTTGTAACTTCTTCTTGAGAAGTAATGATTGTAATAAACTCTCCTAGGAAATTCTGAAGCTTTGTATGCATCCATATTGTTATAAATGGATACCAGGGCTAGCAGAAAAGAGGATCACAAAAGAATTGTAAGAAAACACTGCAGAAATTTATCTTGGCTTTTCCAAGTTTTAATGGAGAATATTCGAAGGGTTTTGTAATACTTTTTTGAAGAAAATATCAATATACAGACCATTGGTTTTGAGTTTAATATTTGTGTTGTCTTCAAATATGTTTGCAAGTGTTACTATTTCATTCTGAATAATCTAGGGTTATTTCATCTGAATAGGGGTTGTAAGGCAACTTTCAATAGATATGTTTCTTAGCTTTTCTCTTCAGGAGGGGAATTAAATATGTAGGAATCACTTCTACTAGTAAATTCCTTGTGAGATACTTTTAATCTTGATGAGCGTAATTTAATTTGGTATGAATAAATTCTTATGTGTGTCAGGCATATATAGGGTTCTGCAGAAGCCAAACTAATGGCATATGTGGAGATATTTGATTGTGGTAGTATTGTTCGAACTTAGATGACTCTGTGACCTCAGATAAGGCACTGGTATAGATCAAGGTTGTTTATTACATATTTTGTAGGTCAATACTAAACATGAGTACAATTTGCATTCCTTTGTTTCAGTTAGTTTTAAGGTGATTAGATCCACTGGTTTTTGGACTGGTTTGTTGTGGATTTATCTTTTAAAAGTGTGAATTTAGTTCACTAAGGTATACCCGCCTGGACTTTGAATAAATTTGAAGTGTAGAAGGTTAACCAAACCTTGTCATATGTTGTCCTGGAAGTTTCCTTCTCTTTAATATCTCTTCTGCATACAGAGTTATCATGTCACTATAAGGATGTTAAAGTGAATTAGATTTTGAGAACAACACCTGGCTTGAGAAAAGGAAGACTGTTTCTTAGAACTAGCAAAACAAGGCGCCAAACTTCCTACTGGATATGATGTTTAGAGACTCATTACTAAAAAGGAAGAATCACCTATACTCATGGTACACAAACAATTACAAGCCTTACAGACTGAGATCATAGAACTGAAGAATAAGGATAAGTCCCCAAAACAATATTCTTTGGAGACAATATGCCCTTTTCCATTTGACAAGAATCTATACATGCCTCAATTTCCTTCACGAGTTGAGATCCCAAAATTTGACAAATATGATGGTACCTCAGATCCTCAAGATCATGTCAAGAAATTTTGTGTTGTCTGTATGGAGTTCATGCCCGATCAAACGTATCTCATGGGCCTTTTTCCAAGGAGTTTGGGAGGACAAGCTATGGAATGGTTCTCAAGTCTATGAAAGGAATAAAACATTTGAAGAACTAATCCAACTATTTTACAACAATACTCATACAACATTCGACATCCTGTGACTATGATCGAGCATTGTAATATTAAATAGAAAATAGGGGAGCCTTTTCTTACTTTCCTCCAACGTTGGAGAAAGATGTTCTGTAGGTATTCATGACCTATCCCAGATTCTGAGAAAATGGATATATTTGTAAACAACTTGGTCCTAGAATTGAAATATAGTATCCAAATGCAAGTACACCCATAATTTAAGAAAATGGTAGATAATTCTATTCGAATGAAAGATGTGCTCATAAAGAAGGAGGATATCTCACCTTGGAAAGAAACACAACCAGGATCTAGCTCTAAAGAGAAAAACAAGTATTGGAAGTATGGAAAGGACAACAATAAGAACGTCGTTAATGATGGAGTAGTAGACACTGTTAAAACCAACTCAAAGCCCTGATATTCAACTTGAATAGTGGCACACAAGTGCTCAAAGCTGCTGAAGCTGCAGCAAAAAATTCTCCAAAGAAAATAAAAGAGTGGTTCAAAGAGAAACCTTGGCTTTCCAAACCTAAGCGTGATTTCACTCCTCTTGAAGAATCATATGGATCCGCTTTCAAAACTTTGTTGGCAAACAATTTGATAACACTACCAGATAATTCCAGGCCATATGATCTAGAATTCAAACCAAAATGGTGGAGAGAAAATGAATACTGCGACTACCATCGGAATAAAGGTCATAACACAAACAACTACATGAAGCTCAAACATGAGATTCAAGATCTCATAGATGCTAGTAAAATTGTTGTTGGGAATCACCTGACCAATGTTGATCACAAAGAATTTAAGGAACCTTTACCTATTTATGAACAAGGTGATTCCTCAAAGACCAAAGGAGGTGCCAAAGTAAATTATACTTATACCAGCAATGACAACACCATTAACATGATTGAGCCTTCCCAATCTAAATATTGCAATGTTATTATAGTCCAAGATAAACCAAATGAATCATGATATGCAAGAGCTTTGACCCGTTCTCAAAAGAAAGTCACCCTCCAAGGAGCTAGTTCTTCCAACCCGGCTCAAGCAACATCAAACCTACTAGCCCCGTCAAACAAACAAAAAGAATATACCTTGGATAAAATTAAAAGGCTAACTTCAACATCATCCTCTGGATATAGCGTTGTTGAACAATTGAAAAGGACAAATGCTCAAATCTCAATCTTTGAATTTCTAAAAATCTCTTCTGCTCACAAAGAGATCCTGGACAAAGCGTTGCTCACCACTAATGTTCCAAAAGATTTAGATATTGATCGGTTTTGGTCTCTGGTGGGTCATCTAACTTCACCTCACTATCTGACCTTCTCTGAAGAAGATGACAACTTGCTAAATCATCCACATAACCAGCCATTGCATATTGAAGCCATGATCCAACATTTATCCTATGATGAAGAAGAAAGGACCTCTAAAGGTCTAGTATCATTACCAATCAGAGTGGGACCTATAGAAAGAGATGTCCTTTTCTAGGTACTTGATCTTCCTCTGTCATACAATATCTTATTGGGCAGTTCATGGATTCATGAAATGAAGGCAGTTCCATCTACATATCGTCAATGCTTAAAATTTCCCTACAATGGAGTTGAAGTTGGTATTCCTACTGATACAAATGTCCCCTGTAATGCATTGACAAAAGGTGCTAATACTTTTGTACCTCATAATAGGGCAGCTTCTACAAATGAAAATCCGGAAGCTCTGATGAAAAACTTAGAAAAGAAATTGAAGATTACAAATACTGGCATGGATGGATACAAGATAGAACTGGTACTTTCATTAGTCTCTCTCCCTCCATCACCAAAACAGTTGGGCAAACCATCAAAGGCTATGAGAACACAAACTTCAGCTCCAAATATCATATATGATGGTCTTTTTGCATAGTCTTCTACTTCCCTAGCAGATGAAATAGAAGAGGATGTTGTTCTAAAATGGCTTTTTAAGGAAGATAGTGAAAATAAAGAAGTATGAAATTGTGAGATTAACTCAACACAATATGGTCTAGGCTACAAGATGATTCAATGCATGGGATATTTAGGTATTGGTCCCCTGGGAAAACATCAAGAGGGTATTATTGAATTGATTCAGCTACAAACAAAATTAACAAATGATAAGGTTGGAATGGGGTACAATCCGAAAAAGACATTAGACCAAAAACATGCTTCTAAGTCTAAGTGGCAGAAAAGGATATCGCCATCAACATTACAGAAAACAAACACTCAAAAAACTCAAGGAGAGTGTGTGAACGAAAAAGAGGAATCAACAGTCAAGAAAGAAGAAACAATCAACACTCAAGCTCTGATGGTGTCAGCTACAACAATACAAGGACTTGAAGTCCCAGAGGATATAAGAGATGAAGTAGAAAGAATCAGAGAATTGTTTGTACCATTGAAGGTTCCAGTCACATACACTGGCAAAAAGTAGAAGATTCAGAGACTGACTCAAATGAGTATGAATGGGGTCTAGATCACCTCTCAGATACATGCACTAAAGAAACTCTAGAAGAGTCTACTAGTACCACAGATGATACTCAAGAGCTGATGAGCATAAAAATAGAAAAAGAAATATAGGAAATTAGACAAAAGAGACAAGCAAACTATGAACAAGGACTAAAGGAAGGAAGAATACCAGAAAGCCTTTCATCTATGTACCCCTATACTAAGACAGAACAAATCAGGTATAGCACTACATAAGAAGAATTGGAAGCAATAGAAGCAGAAGCAATCAGCAGTCTAGAGGAAGTTGAATGGAGTAGACGACAGGGAATCACAGAAACATCAAGATCATGTCAACAGGTGTGTCAGATACAAATCATAAATGAGACAAATCTTGGAGGAACTTGCAGCATTAAAGATGTTGTTGTTGATATATACTCACTAAAACACTTAAAGAAGACTTGGAAACTTCATCCAATGAATCTGATGACTCTAACAATAGTCCTATTCATGACAATATCTACTCAACATCAAATTTTGAATCATCTAATGTAAATAATGAAAATCAGTCTACTGATCTTATTGTTGTCTACTAAATATTAACATGCACTTTAATAATCATGTTCTGACTTTTCCTGGTCTCGAGACATTTACGCAAGGTATCCTTCTGAAACTCAACTTTTTGATTAGCAGTTGTGATGACAATACCGTGAACTCCCTTGAACCTGTCCAACATTTATCCTTACTACATCCAGAACTAACTGACTGTACTTTACAAAACCAGCCCGTGAATATACCTACTTTTGCCAATTACTATACGTTAGCCTATTATCTTAATGCAGTTGAACCTATGGACTCTTCCACCAGTGAACAAAGTGAAAACATGACTGAAACAGATATCAAGTATCTTAGTCGCAAAAATCAGAAAAATAAAAACAAAAGATCTGATGGCGAAAACCACATTGTGGCAGTGTTAGAATCTAAAAAAGAGAAAATAAAGGACATACCTAAGGGTGAAAACCTCTCTGAGGTGCCTAAAGGTGAGATACTTGATATACTATGAAGTCACTTCTAGGAGAGATCTTCTATATTGATTGAGACAACTCAGCCAATGAACATTGGGAGTCAAGAGACACCACACATCATTCATGTAGCTCAATCATTATCAGTGGAAGAATTGAAAGATTTCACTCATCTCTTTTCAGAAAAGAAGATCAATTTTGTATGGACATACTCTGATATGCCAGGTCTGGATCCTAATCTTATCATGCACAATCTTTCTATCACACCAGGAGTTAAACCAGTCAAGAAAAAACTTCGTAAGATGCACCCTCATGTGGCACTAGTAGTCAAGGCTGAGCTAGAAAAATTGCTAAAAGTTGGATTCATCAGAGCTATAGACTATGCCGAATGGATTTCAAACATAGTACCTATGTCAAAGGAAGACAAATCTATTAGGGTTTGCATAGAATTCAGAGATCTCAACAAAGCTTGTTTGAAGTATGACTTTCCATTACCAAACATTGATATGATAGTCGACATGACTACTAGGTATGAGATGTACTCACTAATGGATGGATTCTCCATATATAATTAGATCAAAATAGCTCCCGGAGAACAAGAAAAGACAGCCTTCACCTGTGCATGGGGAACCTTTTGCTGGAATGTAAAGAATGCAGGAGCAACATACCAAAGAGCAGTAACTACTATCTTTCATGACATGATGCATAAGAATATGGAAGATTATGTTGATGACACTTTAGTAAAGACTATGAAGAGATCCACACATATTCAAGAGCTAGACCCTATACTAGATAGAATGGAAAAATTCAAACTCCATCTAAATCCAAAAAAGTGTGCATTCAGAGTGACATCTGGTAAATTACTTGGCTACATCATTTCAAAGAAGGGAATTGAGGTTGATCCTGAGAAGGTCCAAGCTATAATGTAAATGCCACCTCCGAAGAACATTAGTCAAATGAGAAGTTTACAGAGATGTCTCCAATCAATCAGACACTTCATTTCTCAGCTAGCAGACAAAGCTCAACCTTTCACAAAATTATTGAGGAAAGGAGTAATATACAACTGGGATCAGGAATGTGAACAACACCTTCAGCAAATCAAAGAGTGCCTATCCAATCCACCAATATTGATGCCACCAATTCAAGGTAAACCATTGTTCTTATACATATCAACAACTGATTCATCACTAGGGGCACTTCTAGTACAACATGATGAAAATAAAAAAGAGAGAGCTATATATTATATCAGTAGAACATTGGTGTCTTATGAAATGAACTACACTATAATAGAAAAAGCATGCTTGGCATTAGTCTTTGCATCACAAAAATTGAGACACTACATGTTAGCACATTCAGTCAAGCTGGTGGCTAAAAATGATCCACTCAAATATCTTTTCAACAAAGCAACACTCATCGGAAGATTGGTAAAATGGGTCATGGTACATACAGAGTTTTATATTGAATATGTGGAATGCAAAGCCATCAAAGGACATGTAATTATAGATCAACTCGTTGAAGCTCCACTTGAAGATACTCAACCGCTACATATAGAGTTTCCAGATGAATCAATAATGCACCTTACTCAACAATCCTGGAAGATGTTCTTTGATGGATCTTTCACCCAAAATGGTTCCAGTGCTAGAATACTATTTATCACTCCTCAGAAATATTCAATCTCAAAGGCTTACAAGATTCTTTTCCCTTGCACAAACAATATTGCAAAGTATGAAGCTTTGGTAAATGTGATCAAGTTAGTTATCAAATGGAAGGTTGTTGAATTACATATCTATGGAGATTCTCAACTAATTATCAATCAAATAAATGATGCATATCAGACTCAAGATGATAAAATGATTCCTTATAAGAGGATGGTTGATGATCTCATGAAATATTTTACTTTTGTATCATTCCAGCAAATTCCAAGATCAGCAAACAGAGCAGCAGATGTATGGTGACCTTGGCATCTCTACCTGAGTTACAAGAATCCAATTTTCACTTTGAATTCTTGGTGGAAGAGTTACATTACCCTTCCTATGACTCTCCTAAGACCCAAATAGTTTGTTCTATTATTGGACATGACTCATCCCAATACAGCCACATTTACTCTTATCTATGAGACCAAATTATCCCTGAATATCTTACCCGTAATGAGAAAAGGAACCTAACCTGAAATGCTTCATGATACGTCATCATTGCTAGAGATCTATTTAGATGAGGTTTGGATGGTACATTTCTTAGATGTCTATAAACTGAAGAATCTAAATGTGCATTATTGGAAGTCCATGAAGGTATTTGTGGATCTCATTTGAATGGTCTTACTTTAGCTCAGAAACTACTAAGGGTTGGCTACTACTGGCCAAACATGGAGAAGGATGCTATAAAGTTTTCTAAGACTTGTGAGAAATGTCAGCTACATGGAAATCTCATGTATGTTCCAGCAAGGGATCTCATACCCTTCATTACACATTGGCCTTTTTAGCAATGGGCCTTTGATCTCATTGGTCAGATATATCTTGCATCATGTAACAGACATAAAGTTATCATAACTACCACTGCGTATTTCACTAAGTGGGTAGAAGCGGTTCCACTCATCAAAGCAGCTGAAAAACAAGTAGCTCTATTCATTCTAAATCATATCATTTGCAGGTATAGGATACCTTCGTCCATCGTGACTGACAATGGAGGACAATTCAAGAATAAAGATCTGGACGAGCTCTGTGAGAAATTCAAAATTAGACAACACTGGTCATTTGTATATTACCCCCAAGGTAATGGACAAGCCGAGGCATCCAACAAAAACCTACTGACTATCTTGCACAGAACAATGAGCAAATCTGGGAAGGATTGGCATCTGCAGCTCAATCCTGAATTATGGGCTTACAAAACAAGTATTAGAACACCTACTAGGGCTACACCTTTCTCTTTGGTGTATGGGTCTGAAGCAGTATTACCTATTGAAGTTAAAATACCATCTCTAAGAGTTTCTTTGCAAGGTCTTGTTACTAATCAAGAATATAGAATATCTAGATTGCAAGAACTCGAATTGTTAGATGAATGTCGGCAAGTGGCATTTGATTATCTCAGAGTGTATCAAAAGAGAATTTTCAGAGGATATAAGAAGAAGGTTAGACAAAGAGAATTTCAAGTTGGTGACCTAGTTCTGAGAGAAACTCCTAAAAATCAATAGTTTCGAGACAACAAAGGGAAGTTTGAACCCAACTATTTGGGTCCCTACATCGTTACTGCAGTATTTGGCTCTGGTGCCTATCAACTCTCAACATCGAAAGGAGAACAGCTCCATGAAATGATTAACACCATCCATTTGAAGAAATTATTCACTTAGCATTATCTGCTCCAACGATTAGTACAACTGAAAAATGTCCTGAAAAAAAACTCATAAAAATCATAAAAAGTCGTGAAAAAAAAAGAAAAAAAAAGAGAGAAAAAGAGAGAAAATGCGCTGGTGAAAACTTGGTAAATAGGCACCTTGGTAAAAGAAAAAGAATCTCTGCCAAGCAGGTGAAAACCTGGTAAATAGGCGCCTCTTTTACTCAACGCTCTATCTAGCAATGCAATGTTGGCATTTCCTGCTTTCATGTATCTTTATTATCGCTTATACATATATTCCAGTCACTTTTGTGACATCCTGGTTCATTGGAACCCCCATGGCTTGAAACTGATTAATGTCCTAGTCTTAGGCTAATCGATAGAGCAATTTACATATCCTAAGCAGTATCAACCAAGTCATCTTTCTGTCAGTGAAACCTGGTCATCCACTCTGAATCAATCACCTGTCTCCTAACTACCAAAGATTTTTATCACTAAGTACACAAGCAAACAACAAAATTGAAAACAATCACTAAACAGTTTGAGCTATGAATGAAAATTTACTTTGTATGTTGTATTTTATATTGGTTTTCGATTATTATCCCTCTGAGTAACTCGAGGAAGTCTATCTTGACTAAGAGGAGCAAGGATTTGGGGCATAATATTTTCTTTGTTTTCTGCTTGTAGGAATGACTTCGATGATCTGGAAACATCTAATAATCTAGATGTTTGTGATAAGAGCCTTCACAACAAGGTGAAATCACCACACATACCTCGACTCCAATTACTTGTATGCTACAGGGAGGTTCCCATCATTTCTTTGTCTGTTTTGAGGGAATTTCTTTATCACGCAATCCGGGTCCCTATGAAATCTATCCAAGGACATGAACAAAAAAATGGTCATTGCGGACAAGATAATTAATATTGCATGTGAAAAGAAAGGAACTTTAATTTGCCGGTTATGTTTGTTATGCTCAGTGATGAAACTGAAGCATTTTAAATCTAGTGACTAGGTTTATGTTGCATCTCATTTTGCATTTCATTCTATATTTTGTGAATTTAGAGTGATTTCGGTATAATAATAATGAACTCTTTATCTTATGAATGAGAGCTGGAAGCATCATCATTTCTTATCTAAGTGGTCTCTTTTTCATCATTTCTCTGATTGAGTACTTGTGTTTTGAGATGTTAGCTACATACATAAACATCTTATATAGATTCATACATTTCATTATTACTCATTTGCATTCACCTTATTGCATAGAAAAAAATTAAATTTTTGCATCACTCATTACTCATTTTCATCATTTATTTGCATATGAAAAGAAAAAAAATAAACATTCATATTCATCTGCATTACATACATCCATGCTAAATAAAAAATGCATACATATAGAATAAAGCATATAGAATACATCTCATAATCGATCAACACAAGTATTATGAAGTCCAATCAGATCTCGTATATATATATATATATAATCATCAAGTCTTAGAGTACAAAATGATGTCAACTGACATATACAAACTCCCATCGGAGCAATAATTGTAAGGGCTACAAAAAATGGGTGTGTCTGCAAAAAATCTCGAAGCTACAAAAAGAATATCTAGCTCTCAGCCTCTCCCTCATCGCCTAGTGGAGGAGGTGGAGCCTGCTGACTGAGATCTTGACGAGGTGCCCGAGCTCCCTCTAATCGTGCCATATACTGCAAGTATGGTACAACCTACTGTGCTACAGGAATAAGTATGCTATAAGCTGCAACATAACAATTCGCCCGACTGGTTTGGTGCAAAACATCCTATCGCAAAGCATCTGTCTCTACCCTCCTCTCTGGTCTCATCTCTGAGACCTGACAATCTCTCTCTGCTCTAAGCTCTGCTAGTTATCGGTCTCACTCCGCTAGCTGAGTCTATGCTACTGTCAACTGTGACTATAGCTCTGCTAGACGTACCCTCATTGGTCATGCTGCTCCAGCCCCCTACTCCTCCCGCCTCTGTCGGACCTGTCTAGGAGCTACTCACTTCTCCTCACCTCCACCCAACCTAACACCAACACTACCTAGGGATCCACCCTCACCCCTCTGTTGTCTAACTCTGGCTGGAACCTTGCTGCTACTAGCACTAGGATTGCCACCTGTCTGCCTCGGAGCCTTGGGTCTCTATCCCTGTCCCTATCTTTGTCCATGTCCCTATGCAAGGGCATCATCCTCAATCTCCTCAATATGAGGTGCCTGATCTGCCGGATCTGTAAATATAGGAAATGGATGTTGCTGGAACCAATCCATGTACTGGGGCAATACCCCCACATCTACAATGTCATCCATGTAATCCCACCAAAGTCATTGCAATCCAGTCACCTCCTGCATACCCAAGGCATAAGATAACCTTGATGCCCATCCCCTCCTCTCCTCATCAGCATATCTCGCATATGCTATGAACTCTTGCGAGATCCCCTCAGACCTACCATACTGCCTCATCACTCAAGATACCACGAATCACTCCACCACAGTCTATTATATGTCAATGAGTGGGTGCGTAACAAACAAATCTTTGTGTATGATCCTCCAATCATCCCATGGCTCTAGGCCCCTATAAGGTCTCCATACCACAACTATCAAGTCATCTAACTGCCATCGCCAGAAATTAGTCTTGCCCAGATGGGGCTGCATGACATATCCTGAATATCTATATACAATCGGCTGACCAAGCTCCCTACCGTCATCTACAATCGGCCTACAAAATGGGAGGTACTCCCAGGCCCATACCTGTAAATTCAAGACTCCTGCAACTATTCTCTTCCCCTCCCGATAAATAATCTCATGCATCTCGTGATAAATGTGGGCCAATATACAAGAAACCACAGCCTAGTCTTTGAGGGGTCTCAATAAGCCTCTCCAACATCCTGCCCCATCCATAAAGGAATCCTTGCTATCCTCTAGCTGACATAAGAAAAGAGTCGATAAACCCTGCTATATCAGAAGCCAGAGGAAAAGCCTCACTATACTTGCTCATCATAATGTCCCAACTGATAGAACGTGTCAAGATATCTAGATCCCTGAATTCATGTCTAATAGCCTGTAATCCAAGAAGTTGTACTACATCATAATCTACCTTACCCCCAGCAAAAGGGATACAGAGAATCCTATAAATATCCTCGAGAGTGATGGTCATCTCCCCAACTAGAAAATGGAATGCGTTATGCTCAGAATGAAATCTCTCTACTCACGCTATGAGCATCCCGTGATTCACACAGATATGTGCCTGCTCAACATCTGACAACTGTCGAACTAATGTCATAGTGGGTGGATATACGCATCTGAAAAGAGCATGAGGCAAACAAACCTACAAAAAATTAAACAACAAAGCATCAGAAAATATTCCAAATAAGCCTACAAGAGAAGTAAAAAAACACGCAAATTCAACTACGTCAATTGCCAAGTCAAAATTTCAAGTTTGAACCTTAAACAATGCTCATTGTTTTCCAAATGATAAAACACAGAAGAGCAAAAATCGTACGAGTTAGGATTAGAGCCCATACGACAAAAAAATCCCATACGATACTGGACTAGACTTAGGACGACAAAATGGTCTCTTATGAATGTTGTCGTACGATGCAAGGGTAGGCCTCACACGAAAAAACTAATGACTCTAAATGACAAAACAAACTTAACAGTTTGTCGTATGAGACAAGATCCTATCTCACATGACAAAACGTGAAATCCTGAGTTTTAACATGCCAAAAACTTGAAAAATCAACAAAAAATGCAAAATTGAAATGAATAACTGGCTTAAGATAGATCACTTACCACTGGCTCATAGTCTCAAGGTTGATTATGTCGTCTCTATCACTCAAATCGATGCTCATGAGTGGGGACCAACATTTTTCTTCGCAAAAGGCTTTTCAAATTTTCAAACTTGGAAGGTTAAAATGACTTGAAAATGACACTTTTACCCCTTATATAGCCAAAACCCTAGTTTTTCAACTTGCTCCGATGGACATGAAAATTATACCCTTAGCTAATTCGCCCATTCTGATTCCATTTTTGGTATTGAAATCAAAATTTGAGACCATTTTGCTAGTCAATTTCACAAAATTTGGACCACTTAGTACTTTTCTCATCAAATGCTCATTCTTTCTTCAAATTGCACTCAATTTCTCATGAATCAAGGCTGAATCTCAATTTTATTCTACACAACAACTTTGCACTCAACTTCAACATCAAAACCAAATATTCAAATATTCCTCAGAATCATTTGTGCTCAAATAATTATCATTGCCAAAAATTGCCTATAATCATGTACCCTCGCTATCTTTCAATTTTGCTCCCGAGGGGGCATACTCGTGATCTTATGACCTCACATCTTCAAAGTCGAGAAAATTTTCAAATCTTCATCAAAGTTGAGCAAAAATCTTTTTCAACTAAATAAAATCAAATTCTTATTGCTAAAGGGCATCTCAGCTTCATCGCTTCACATCAAGTTGAGATCTCTCGATCATCTGAATCGAATCAATTGCTAGGGGCATATCAGTTTCATCGCTTCAAATCAACCTAATATTTGTCTTCATCTAAATCAATCTCTTAATGTTAATCAATTTCATCGCTTTACATAAAGTTGATTATTCGTTTAAACTCAATCAAGGGTTTAAAGAGTATCTTCAATCACACGCTCAATCTAAGCAAGTGTTCAGTTTCATCGCATCAAATCAAGCTGGACAGTTTATCTTTTCTCATCGTGTCTTGATCCATCAAGTTCAAGATTGATTTTATCTTCACTCGCTATGTCTAATTCAATCAAGTTCTAGATCAGTAAGATCCGCTTCTTGATCAATCAAGTTCAAGTTTGGTATCTTTTCTCTCTATTGTTCCTAGTTCAATCAAGTTCGGGATCGGTATCACTTTAATCAGACTATGTTCATCTTCATCACTTCAAATCAAGCTGAACACCTTGCTTTTTATCTAGTTCATGATCAATCAAGTTCAAAACTGGTATCTCCTAGACATCAACTATTCTTTGAACCAATGCATTGTTCGCACATTAATTCAAAGAGGGGCAAATGTAATACCCTAAAAATGGTCATCTAAACCATGGGCCCCAAATCTCGACAACATCACCAAGGTCCTAACCAAAGGCAACTAAATCAATCTTGAGCACATATAATTAATTCTCCAATTATCAAAAGTCACATGGCAAATCAATTATTCTATATCAATTAAATATTTATTTAATTAATTAAATCATTCCAAGAATATCATTTTGATCAATTGTCCTATTTAATTTATTGAATATCCTAGCATATTTAATTAATTAATAAATTTTCCATTTAATCATGTAAAAAAAGAATTAATTTATTAGAAAAGAGGAATTAATCACAAAGCAAGAGTTGAATTGAAAACAAAATAAATGAATTGAATTGAGAGAGAAATCAAACTTGAGATATTAGTTCTTCTTCTAAATTTAGAATCTGAAATTGGAAAAGCAATTAATTGAATTATTGATCATTCTCTAAAATTGGAACTCAAAGCTTTTTAGAAAAAGAAGTTCAGTTGCATTGAAAAGACTCTTTTCTTGAATAAATCAAAGAATTATCTATTTTTATCACAAGTGCATGGAATTAATTAATTCTTATTTCTAATGCAATTTGAACTTCCTATCTAAATGCATTTCAATTAAACTATAATTGGAATCTATCTCAAGGTTAACTGAACCTGATTTCTCAATTATTTTCAATTAATCCTAAATTGAGCTTTTTTTCTCTATAAATTCAGCCTTCAGCTCTCATTCAAAACACCCTAGAGATTTTTGAGAACACGCTTGGAGATTATTATTATGCTGATTTTGCTCTGTAGTCATTGAATACATTGTGCTTTTTTAGATTATTTGCATCCATATTTAGTTTATGCATTGTTACTTGAATCCATTATTGCTTGAATTCATTATTGGTTGAATTATTCATCCATCTTGCATCTATTTAGCTTAAATATATCATGCTCATATAGATTAAATCCTTCATCTTGGTGTAGTCTACTCACTGGTATTGCTTATTAAAATCTGAGGGCAATCTTATACTCGTATCTTTTAGAAGGCAATTAGTCACTTTGTTATGGTTTATTATCTATTGATTATTGATTTACTAACCATACATGTAATGACTTAATTGAAGTGTTGTGTCTGCAGCTATGAGACTTATTCCACTTTTTCACACACACACACACCTCCCTCTCTCCCTTTCTCATTACCTCTCTTTCTCACTCTCTCCCTCTCTCCCTCTCTTTGTACCAATTAGGGTGACCTCCAATGGTTAAATTGAGACACCAACATCCAAAATCACCAAGAAGGGGAAGTGCACTGACATATTTAAATATGTCTTTTTTAAGGAAGGCAAGGATGCCCTGGGCACCCCTATACAGACAAGGGTTCCTCGAGTGTAGTTTTTCATCAAAAATAGGGCAAATAAATGAGAAATGAAGAGAAAATAACTCAATGTTAGGGTTTAGATTACCGTGCAAAAAGATGACATTAGTTTTGAGGTAAAAAGGCCTGAAATGGACTCGGGTGAGAGCTAAGATGGGACACATGAAAGTAGGGGCACATAAAGTCGTGTAAATTGTGAAATGTTAAAAATTACAACACTTCACTATCTCTCTCACTCATACACACACTCCTTGTTTCTATCTCTCTATATATCTCCTTTCCACCTCTCTCTATCTCTTTGTTCATCTCTCTGTTACTTGTCTTCATCACCTTTCTCTCTCATTATTGTTACCTCTATCTGTATCTCCCTATCCCTCTCTATCTATATCTCATTATCTATACCTCTCTCTTATTCGCCCCATCTCTCTTGCTTTATATATTTATCTCTCTATTACTCTCTTTATCTCCCTCTTACTCCTCTTTCTATCTCTTTCTATCCATATCTCTCTACCTCTATCTCACTATCTCTCTCTTATTCACTCCATCTCTCCTACTCAAAATTCCTCTCCATATCCCTCTCTATCTCTCTATATCCCCCTCTATCTATATCACTCTTTCCCCCCTCTATCTATTATATCTCCCTCTCGATCCTCTCCATTTCTATCTCTTTCCATCCACATCTTTCTCTACCTCTATCTCCCTCTCTATATATTGGGATATAATTCCCTCTCCCCCCTATTCTTTATCTCCATCCTCTTTGTTTATCTCCCTTCTCTCTATCCCTCTTTATATCCCCCCACTCTATCTTTCCCCATCTCTCACTCTCTCACTCTCTCTATCCCTTACCTATATCTTGGTTTCTACCTCTCTCTCCCTTTCATATGATCCCTTAGGACACCATATGACCCCTTAGGACTCCATATGGTGTTGTTATGGGTCATATGGTGTCTTAAGGGGTCATATGGTGTTCTATGACCCCTTAGGACACCATATGACCCCTTAGGACACCATATGACCCCTTAAGACACCATACAACCCATAACGACACCATATGGTGTCCTAAGGGTTCATAGGATGCCATATGACCCCTCAAGACACCATACGACCCATAACAACACCATATGGTGTTCTATGACTCCTTAGGACACTATTTGGTGTTGTTATAGGTCCTATCATGTGCTAAGGGATCATATAGTGTCTTATGACCCCTTAGGACTCCATATGACATCTTATGTATTTTTATGGGTCATATGGTGTCCTAAGGAGTCATATGGTGTCCTATGACCCCGTAGGACACATGCATGGATCCCTAGGATACCATATGAACCCTAAGAATACCATATGACCCTAGAGAGGGAGAGAGGGGTAGGAGAGGGAGGGAATGGGAGAGAGACACACCTAATAGAGGAGGAGAGTGAGATAGAGAGATAGATACTGAGAGGCAGAGACAAGAGATAAATGAGAGAAAGAGAGATGGAGAGAGAGAGAGAGAGGGAGGGGGAGACAGAGATAGAGAAAACATAATATTGATGAATCAACACCTTGAGGTCAACATAATTTGTATTTTGATGATGTTTCAAAATCATTGTTGAGTTATTATAGATGTATCTTCTTCTTCATCAATAACATACAAAGGTAGCTCATTAAACAAAACAAGAATTATCTCATCATCTTGATCAATATAACTAGGTAACTCATTAAACAAAACCATCAAAAACTTGTTATCAACACTTTTTCCTTGCTCTTTAACCTATTGTTCTATTGTTCTATATCATCATACATATCATTTTATTGCAATAAATTTAATTTTTCTATTTCTACATCATTTGCAGGTGTATTGACAAAAGATAACTTTGTTTCTACCACAAAAAAAGTCTCTCTTTTGTTCAACACAATAGCTCTTTTGATATATAATAGGACCTCTTGGACAAAGGCAGATGATGCTAGGTCATGAAAGTTGATTTGCAAAAGGAATTTGATAAGATTTGGGGATTCCTTGAGGTGGAGACATCTCTTTAAAGGGATTCTCTTGGGGAATGATGACCTAGTTTTCTACATACATACAACATCTTGCATGCATTGAAAGCTTCTAAAACTTGGGATTTGAACTTTAGAAGACTCACTTGAAGGTTGAATAGGCTTACCTTGCCCAAAACTTTTAAATTTGTACTTACGAACCTCTTCTTTCATAAGATGATCTAATGTAGTTAAGGGAGCTTGTTTGAGGATAGGAATTGAAAGAGCTGATTAAGTCTCCAACCTCTAAAATTGAGCAAGAAAAACCTTCATCTACTTCTCCTTGGTTTTATCTCACTACAAGATATTCTTCATACTGCTTCGTTTGATCCTCTAAATATTTCTTATGATGATAGGCTTGATAAGCCCACTCATGTTGCAAATCAAATTCCCTTTATAAGTACACTTATATTCAAGTTCCCAAGGGGTTTGAGCAGGGATGTGGTAACCATATTGAATATGCTAATAGCTTGTTGTAGAAATTTTATCTGGGATAAAACTAGCAGTGTTTTGGGTCTAATATAGATAATATGGTGTAAGAGTATCACTCTCATGAAATAGGGTTTGATAAGATAAACTCTTATGAAGTATAGACATATTTATTCATTCAAAGAGCCAGAGAATCAAAATAAAATAGATTTGCTTTGAAACATACCAACACTTGGACTATTGAACCAATAGATTTGAACTTAGAGTCACTAGGCATATGAAGATATTGCCTCAAAAGGAAGATATAATTGATATAAATACCAATATCAACAATGTATGGAAAATCCTTGGACAGAAACAATCCAAACTATCCCACTTGGTGTGCCAAAAGCTGTTGTTACTAAGGATTGTGCCCAAATGCTAAGATGTAAAACTCAGTAATCTTGCACAACATGGGGAGTTTCTCAAGCTATGAGTGACCTAAAACAAGGATGAACCTCCATATTATGGGATAATTCCTTTGGAAAACCTCCTAAAATTATTGCACTTGACAAGATAAAATGATAGAAAGATTGCTTTTGAATTGAAAACTACTAGCCCTAGGAGGTGATGCACTAAAATTTTGAGATTATACTTGCTATCCTAAAATCACAATCAACTTCAATGGAGATCAAATTTCATTTGCAACTAAAATTAGAAACATGTAGTATATAATTGATTCATAAGAAATTTTTTAATTCAATAGTTGCTTGAAGGAAAATGATTGTATTCATAACTTCAACTTGTCAAAACACTCAACACAACTTACAACCTCTACTAACATGAGACTTCTTGCCTTGAAAATGCATAGATGAGACAAAATTGAAGGATCTTTAAACAAACCATAGGAACATCATCATATCATCCATTTAGGAGTCAAATAACAAGTTTAGATTGTATTTATTGGTTACATGTTATCTCTATTAGCTACATCTATGGAAAACTATATAATTTTGTAGGCTAGAGAAAGTGTAGATTATGTCATTGAAAGACTCATTCAAAAGAAATAATACTGAAGCTTTAAATAAAAACACCATGTAACAAAAGAAATCAAGCTCATGATTATAGTTTTTACATTCATGATGAGTGTAAATGAGACAATGAATTCACTTATCAACAACATGTGATGTTAACTAGAGGGGAGATTTGTCACCAAGATATTAAATATTGGGGCACATATTAGTGTGTCCAATTATGATCAAAGATAAGAAATGATTTTGTGTGTGTGTGATAGATTCCATCAGTTTTGATGTTAAACCATTTGTGCATATTTAGGATTAAGATTATATATGCTATATACACAAAAATGTGACTATACATAGACAATTAAAGCATGAAGTTAACCAATATAGCTCACATGGACACACTTTAGTCGCAAAAAAAGAAAATTAATATAATGAAAGCATACAAAATATAAATTTGGTGAGCTACTTGAAATTTGAAATAAAACCCACGTTTTATTTCAATTATCATAATTGATAGCCAATTTTTGTGTCATTTCGATACCTAGTTAGTCGGAAATGAAATTAATCCAAAATAGGCCACATGAGAAATTTTTTTTTTTATTTTTTTGCATAATTTGAAGCATTTTTAAAAGGGAAGATTGATAGAAGTACTAAACTAAAAATAACACTCTCGGAAGAGAGATAATAAAGCCTCTATGCCTAATAAATCCAAACCTAAGGTTAAAGCAATTTCAAAAGAATGTTATATAGTTAAAGAAAACCATTTATTGATGAAGCATAAACATGATCAAAAGAAAAATGATTTTGAGTAAAAACTACAAGCCTGGGCATTTTTTGTTTTGATTGTAAAGGAAGAATGAAATTTGTGGTGGAGTACTTCCAGGAGACATATGGATTTACCATACAACATACTAGTCTGCCATGCCTACAAGTTTGAAATCAGCAAAGGCCAAGCTACTTGCCAATGGAGGTATGAAAAATAGTAGAGGGCCAACACTATTCAAAATGTTTGAATGAAAAGCAAATTGTTGCCCTTCTGAGAGTTACATGTCAGCACCCTAAAGATAGAGAGATGGACATTTTACAGACTGTCTACCACAATGCATACGCTCAAGATCCATATGCAAAGGAATTTGGACTTAAAATCAGTGACAAGCTTGCTTCAGTAGAAGCCCGAGTTTTGTCTGCACCTTGGCTGAAGTATCATGATATTGGAAAAGCAAAAGGATGGAAGTGGCAACGTTGTTGTTTAACCTGCAAATGAGAAACAGTGGGAGGAGCTTGTCATTTTAGTTGCCATGGTAAGCTCATGTCATAAGGAAACAAGTAGCACAACTGGTTTGTGTGAAAGCGTCGAGACCAGTGAACTTATTTACCATAGATCATAGGAAGTTGTTCCAAAGCGTGTTGTGAAAAAGGAAAAGGTCATTGCAAACCATGATTTTCAATCCTTTGCAAGCATCGCTTGTGCAGATAATAACCAATTCCATGTTGTGTGTCTTGATACATCTTCTCCAATATTTTACATGAATGACACATCACACAGGATCATAAACGCTCTTGAAGGATGGAATCAATTTGAAGAAACTTCATACGGATTATAGTGCATTTTGCAACAACCACCCTAACCCTAACCATCGGGTATCGGCATATTGAAAATGACATTTCTCCGATACTATATGTTTTGTTATACCAATGACAAAGCCAAAAGAGAAGTCTTCATTTCCATCAGGTATCAGTGTAGGATACAATGTGCTATCCTGAGAAGGTATGCTACCTCAATGGATCCACCGTGAGGTAATATATTTTTAATTTTTGTTTTGCAAAGGGATACTATAACACAAAATTATATTTATTAGGTTTGCATGTACAGGAAGTATCTTTTTACCTAAGAAATTTAATAGAGTATTTTATTTTCATAAAGTTTTTTACCATTCATGTAAATACCATAGAAAAGGAAAATTCTTATTTTAAAAATTATATTTTCCACATTTTATGAACTTTGAATTATTTTTTTTTGAAAGGGAAATATTTGAGTAAAAGGAATAATTATATTTTACATATAAATATTCTTTAATGCATAATATTTGATTATTAAGTGGATTTTAATGTTATGATCTTTTAAGCTTTCATAAATATTTTTACCTTAAATTAATGAGTTGAGTATATATTTTTGGGTAAATTTTATTTATGAATAATCAAAGAATGGGTACATTTTTATTATTTTTCTCTTTTGTTGATTTAGAGAGAAATAATATTTCCAAAGGGATTTGTTACTATTGGAAATTTTCAGAATTTATTAAGTAAAAATTCTCTAAACATTATTAAATGTAAATAGACAAATTTTTGAGAAATTTTCAAATGATTAGTGTAGCTTTTAAAAGATATCTTTGAAAATCATTTGAATGTTAGGGATTCTTATTTATGTAAACATTTACCCTAAAATTCTATTTTAAGGGGCAAATTATTAAATATCCCTCGTGTAATATGAATTTTTTATTACATTGTTTGGTGTGTGGGACGCTCACATATGAAAGTTTGAATTTATTTTTCCTAAGCACATGTTGAGCAGGGAGTATTTCTCACCACATAATGATCTTTATTTACTTACAAAAGCACTTTGAAAACAAATCTTATTTGTAGTCTTTAATATAATTATGATAATATTCTAATTGCCTTTGAAGAAGTTATAAAAGAATATATTTTGACAAAGGTGAAATTATATTTATACATAAGTGCTTTCAATATGGCGACCTAATGATATTGTCTCTCATCATGTTTTTACCCTAATTTTTTGAATTGAATCCATATTAGGGTAAATATTATTCTTTATTGTATGAATAATGTATTTGAGGACCAAAGTATGAATATTATATTTTGTTCAAAGAAGAAAATGTATTTTGAAAAGTTCTTTTTACCAAAGGTAAAATGATGAATAGTATTTATTAAAATGGATTTTGGTGTTTTGAGGCAATCTTTTCATATGTATATTATTTGACCTAAGTTAATAAATTGAATATGTTCATTAGGGTAAATTATTTTTATCATATAGTTAATGATATGATTGATTTTTGCAAGTATATATTCTATTGGAATTGCCCTAAAAGGGTGAAAATGTGTTCTTATCACATGGTTGGAATATTGATTCATGGATTTCATTTCCAAAAGGGAAGGATATTCTTATCATACCACACTACCTTATGTTATTATTTGAACGCACATAAAGATAAAACTTATATATGTTATTTACCCTAAATAAGTGCTTTGAATATATATACACTTTGGTGTATTATTGTATTTATGCTACAAAATTAATGAGTTCATATATGATATTTAGAGTTTTAAAGAAAACATATGAATTGCTTATTCATTAGATATAGTTGCATATTTGCATTTAGTGATTTCAATGGAAAGGAAATTATATACAATGTTGAGTTTGTTAGGGTTTATAATTTTGTTTTCCAGTAATCCTTGAACATAATTAAATATACATATGACTATTTCTTGGATCAAAATTTAGGACTACATCTAAAATTAGTTTTGTTCATAGATATTACTAAAAGACCTAAATGAAATTCTTGTTTTGCCATAACTTTGGTTATCATAAGCCTATGAATTAATTTATAGAAGTCAGTTTAATATAAAATATTTCTCATCTTGACTACATTAACTATCAACAAGAAAAAATATTAGAGCTTGACATTTTTTACCACATTGATTACCTACATATAAAAAAAAGGATAGAGAAATAATATAAAATTTTGAGCAAAAAACTTATAATTAACTAATCAAAAACATAATTTACAATTATATTGATAAGAGATGGCCAAATATAATTTAACATAATCAAATATATAGTTGTTGAGCATTCTTTCTTTTCATCGGAAATTAGTTTCTTTCTTTCCTGACGTTTTCTCTATCTGGTTCGAGCACATACCACTAATAAGGGGGGGGGATATCAATTTAGTTTGAAAGATCCCATTTTGGCACAGACCATATGCAAATGCAAACTGCCAGAGTTGTTGATTCCAGTTAAAAGACTTATGGGTTGGGGAAAAGAGTTTGAAAAAATCAAACTTTGAGCGGGATTACGGATGATGGAAACGGTAATCGGTAACGGCGAAGTGGACGAGTCAAAGGGGCCCACACTAGCCACTCTAAACGATCAACGCTTTGAGTGCATTGGTTAGGCCTTTCTGTCAACTAGAAAATAACAACATGCCTCTAGGTCAGTCCGATGGTGGGCCCCAGAACATGACTCATCGCATCATGGGAGGGCATGGGAGGGATGTATGTCAATGGGTTTCGGATGCATGTCGTTTGTACGACAGTGCCATTTTGGAGCCATAATAGATGCATTTGTACATGGGAACCCACCTTGGGCCCCGCATCCCCTTTGGGCTCCCATCATAGCCATCAAGGCTTGCATGGGGACGAGTGAGGCTACGACCCACCCAAAACATAAACTTTTTTTTAATATATTTGTTTATTAAGAAAAAAAAAAAAAGTCATGCCTTCGGCCTTGGTGCCTTCAAAATCTATCTGTACCTGTGACCTCGCATCTATAGTAGCATATAATCGACTCATCCTTTGTGTCGTTCTGACGCCCAATGTATTTTAGCAACTTGTTGGTTTTTGGCAAAACTGCTAACTTTGTTTTTTTTTGTCAACTTTGGCAAAAGATCTAAATTTATTTGGAGGTTCGTTATTATTTGGAGCCATTTGACTGGAGGTTTCTCTAAATTTGGTGGGTCACCATATTAAGCAGGTCTTTTCCAAACTTGGCAGAGGTTGACTTTTTTGCTAATTGGGATCCCATTCCATTGGAGTTTTGTGTTTTGCCTCTCAACTTCAAACTGTAATATCTTGAGCATACGATGGATTTTGCATACGATGGATTTTGCAGAGCAATTTTTTTTCATTTGGGGTAGAATTTTGCAAGATTTTCAATGGTGTCGTCATTTTTACTTAAAGTGATCTAGATTTTCTAGAAAATTAAGTTTTTCATCAGATCTGAAGGACAATCCCAACTTTTTGACTTCAAACGGACATAACTTTCACATACAACCTCGAATCGAGGTGCTTCTTTTTTTGAAAGTTTATATTTTTCTAAGAACTATCCATTGCTATTTTAAGATTGTAATTTTGAAATTATATTGTACTTTCAGTATTTGGGTCCAATTTTGGATATTGTAAAACATTGGAAAAACTCCAAATTGTAAACGCATTGAATTATAAAGTGCCACCATAATATTTTCCTGGGGGGATCATTGATTTAGTGAATTTGGGGGTTTGATCTTGTCATGTTCTATTTCCTTTCATTTATTGTTGTGTGTTTTTTATTAAGAAAAAATAGGTTTTAAGGGACCTGAAACCCACTTACAATATGAAAGATGAGCAAGAAAGAAACAAGACAAAACAGCTGCAAAAAACTAGCACAAAAACCAGCAACTAGGACCAAAAGACAACAAGGAGCCAACAAGAAATTGGCATCCAAAACCCACCTTTACATATCAAATGAAAACTTTTATAGACTCCTCAGTGTTACGAACCAAAAGCATCATAGCCTTAGCAGCTTCTCTCAGATCATTGCTCTCTTTTTTTAGCTGGATGTCATTCATTTTGGTCTCTATCTCAATGGTGTTCTACCTAGTCCTTCACCTGGAGATTTGATGAGTGGAGCTAGAGGTCGATACATCTTCAATGATTACCAAGTTCTTATCCTGATTTTTCCTCTCTAAGTGATCCACCAAGGCATTCATGTTATGGGATGAAACTCTTAATACCTCAAGACTGTGGTTCATGAAGCTTTTCAAAGCCTTCTCAGTTCGAGCAACCCGAGTGATGATGTTACCTTTGTCCTCCTCAGCCTGTTCTTTTACAATTCTGATAACATCCTCGAGATGTTTCAAATCCCCTTTTATCAGGTCTTTTTCCAGCTAGTCCTCCATTTCAATTTCCTCCTCAGCTTCACTGGTTTCCATCTCCTCATTCTTTTTCCCTGAATTTGTTTCCTTAATCAAATTGTGTATCTTATTTTCTAGGTCCCTCTGTTTTCTCTGAATGCTAGTAATGTTGTCAATAACCCATTTCTAGAAGTTGAAGGATTCTAGAGTACAATTATGGGCAGTATTCAGAATAGTATCCGTCGAATCCCTACCCTGCTTAGTGCCTGCAGAAGTAGGGTTGTCTTCCTCCATAGAGTTTAGGGCGACATTCCTACTATACAAGCCCATAGGGTTAGAATAAGGGTTTTCAGAATTAACATCTTTTTTCCCTTCTTCCTCTTCTCCAACATTCTCATCCTTCTTACTCTCCATTTTTGTCTCACTATCCTTCCCCTTTTCCTCCTCCAAATCACAATGCACCTCCATTTCGACATTTTTTGTTGTGTATTAGTACAATGGGGAAAACTCAAATTGAACTCCTAACTCCATATAATTATGAAACATGGAAAAAATTAATATGGAATTATCTAAGAGAAAAAGGTTGCACATGATATGTTAAAGAAACTATTCCTACACCTACTGATGTTGATGCTCTTTAAGCATGGGAGATCAATCATGAGAGAGATCTTGGTTACATTTGTTCACTAATCTCTTTTGATTTACAATTTCATCTTGAATCAAGCAAGACACCTAAGGAGGCTTAGGAGACTCTTGAAAATTTGTATGGTAAAACTGATAAGATTAAGGGATATCAAATTGATAATGATATGATGAATCTTGATCCAAAAAATTTCAAAAACATCCAAGACTATATCTCCAAGATAAAGCAACTAAGAACACAGTTAACGAATTGCAAGATTGTTAAGGAGGATTTACAATTGATTCTAAATGTGTTATCCAAGCTTGGTCTTGAGTATTCTATATTTGTTTCTGGCTTTCATACCAACAGGGTTTTTGTGGGAACTGCATATGTTTAGCCCACTTTTGATGCATTTTTTAGATCTTCTAATCCAAGAGGAGGCGAAGCTAATTCAAATGGGCATCATCAAGACTTCCAAGTCACAAGCATTGGTGGCTAGTGAACCCAAGGTACAAAAATAATCGGGGAATCCTGATCAGAAATAAAAGAAGAAAAAGAACAAGTCATAGGAAGAATCTGAATCCTCTTCCTCAAAAAGGGAATCATCTAAAAAAGGACAAGCCCACTTGTGCATATTGCAATAAATCTGGGCATGATGAACATCAATGTTATTTGAAACAAATTGATGACTTGAAGAATATTTTGATAAAGAATAAAATCAATTTACCTTCAACTATGTCAAAGGATTCAACATCTTCATCTAGTTCAAAGTCATAGAAACAGAAAGGGAAAGCACTTGTTGCAATCATAGATTCTGAGTCAGGGAGATGGATCCTTGATTCTGCAGCTTTACATCATATGGCTTCATCATAGGATATGTTCTCTTCATTTGAAACTTGTTTGTCACCAAACATTCTAATGGCTAACAACACATATATGCATGGTTGTGGGAAAGGGTCTATTGACATAGACAAAGGATCATTCAATGATGTCCTTTGCGTGCCCTCATTGTCAACAAATATCCTTTCTATCTATTAGATCACACATGGTGGTGAAGGGAAAAGTGTTAAGTTCACTCCAGATTCTATGATGATTAGGGATTTGCATAACAGAGATATCATTGCAATTGGGGAGGTAGATGACCAATCTCGAGTATACACCTTCTCACATTCTTCCTATGTTGTTTCTTTGGTTGACGTACACACTCGGGCATCTAGTGTGGACACTTTTGAGGAGATTCGATATGGTCAAATTAATCTTGTGTTGGAATTATGGATGAATTAATTATGTGTTGCATTGATGTTTTGTCATTGATGTCAACACTAGCTATTATGGTTGGTTATCGGCAGAAGATCTAGTGTTACCGACAGAAGAGACTATCTGTTGGACACTTTCAGCATGTTTGGATCTATGGAATGTGATTGGTTACATGTGGTATGTGCTTCTAGAGCATGTATTGGTCAAAAGGTATTGACTTGGTAATCAGATGCTATCATACACTCTAGTAAACCCTTACCAGCATTGGTTTAGGGCTCTATCGGCAGAGCTTTCACTGAGGAATCTTGATACGATGCATAATTGGTGTTGATGTAGCTTCTAGATGGATTTCAGGATGCTGAAGATGTTCTTTGATCATGCTTCAACTGCTTGAAGACATTGCTTTGGCATGGTGGACCCAGAATAGGTTCGGTGCCTATCTAGGTTATGGACCGATATCATGCTAACGTGTACTCTACATGTTATCGGGATGTTTCAGGATGATTTATGGATTTTTTATTTTGGTCTTAAGCCAACATGGCATATCATTGTAATATAGATTTATGTAATGATCTTATTGTAATATCTTTTAGGTGGCCAACCTAATTGGTTTAGGCCTTAGGGTTTGTATGAAATGATGTAAGATATCATTGTAGATTGTGATATGGGAATGGAACAAGTGTCGTGGTCTTGAAATGCAATATCATATGCGAAGGAGATTTGGTCAATTATAGGTGATCGAATTGGGATTAAGGAAGAGGTCAAAGGCCTCTGGTATTGAGCTTAACCAAGACTGTAATCAGGCATGGTAGATGTTATTTCTGGAAGTTTATTATTCTGGATTGTTGTCCATTTATCGTGAGATGGTTGTAGCCTCTTTGTAGTCAGTGAGACTCTTTTGTAATGACCAGTACGCTCTAGGAAGTGTGCCTTTCTGCATGTGCAGGCTCCTCATTGTAACACATACTTTCTACAAAAGTATCATTTGACTATGGGTAGGATTCCCACCATGGTTTTACCCTTTCCAGGTTTTCCACATACAAATTATGGTGTTATGTGGTATGGTTGCTTTACGTTTGTAACATCGTAAATTGTACGCACTTGCTAAAGTAGTACAATTTCACACCTAGTTTAGCACCCGCCTTGGCGCATTTTGCATTTTGCATTGCATTTCCCCTTTAGCACTTAATTAATCAAATTAATTAGGTCTAAGGTCCTATTTCATCATCTTCCAGTTGGGCCCTTTCATTAAAGTGTGCCCCTTTCATTTTATTCCTCTAATACATCATTTAATCAAAAACCCTAATTAGGTCCTATTTTGAACTTGGGGGCTTGATTTCGGGGGTCAAAACATCTCGAAATCACCTATAACTTCGGGATTCTCTCTAAAATCATCATATCCGACGGCCCTGAAAATTTGGTGAAAAGTTGTCGGGACCATGGCGCCCGGAGTGCACACGGTCCCGGACATTTTTCCTGAAATTTTAGGAGCGCAATCCAATCATAAAATAAAGCTTAACCCCAAGATATTGGCAGGAGATTCAATCTCTAGGTCAGCCAAAAGTTGAAATTAAGACCTAGGGTTTCATATATAAAAGCTCTCTTTCTTCATTTGAAAGGATCCGAATTTTTTGGTTTCAAGGACCTTCTATGCAGTGAAAGAGCAGATCTTTGAAGACTTCAGCAACATTCAACATCCATCTATCAAGCATTCATCAATTTCATTCATCCATTTAGGGCTTTGAAGGCATTGAAGAGCAATAAGGGATCACCGACTGAAGATTGGCTTGTACCCCTCCCTTGGGGTTGGGTATGGTTTCATGTTGTTTTCATGTCTTTGCATAAGCCTCATTATATCATTTGTATTCATGCTTTAGATCACTTTGCATCTTGATTTGGAGCATTTACATTATCATTTACAAGCAACTAGGGTTTACTTTCTAGGTTGCTCTAGTTTGCTTACTTGCATTTTAGGATCTTGCACACACACAAGGTCTGCACACACACTACTTTTACAATACAACTTGGCTATTCGTGGAGGTGGAAATCACCAAAGCGGGGGTTTGACTAAGGCAAAAACCTATATAGCCGCCCACCATACCTTTTCAGATATAAGTGCAGGTTTCGGGATTCGAACGACGCCGCAAGTTGCAGATCTGACGGAAGCGGACCGAGACTAAACTTCACACCAAATTTCAGAGAAAAAGACCAGGACAGGGGCATGGGGCACCCTGGTCCTACCAGGACAGGGGCGCTAGGCACCCTGGTCCCTGGGACAGGGGCGCTGGGCGCCCTGGTCCTTCTGTCAGACAGCAAGTTTCAGACAGCTTTTCAGGTTACCGAACAGCAGTTTCAGGTGCAGTTTCAGGAGCAGAATCAAGATAGTGGTGCCTCTGCCCCCATCTCGAACATTTCCACTCATATTTTAACTCTGGGTACACATCTGCATTCTTGTCTTGTTCTTGTGTTTACAGCTTTCCATTGTTTAACTTCAATTCTGCAATTTTGTTATTAGTTCATACTTGCACTTTGAGGTTAGGAGTTGAACTTGAATCATTTTATCTTTCAATTACAACAAAGGAATAGAAACCCTAATAGGTAGCCCATGGCTCTCTCTTTCACAAAAAGAAGTAGCCAATTGTGTGATACCTCTAGGCTCTTTCGTATTCCACAATGTGTGTCAAAAGGTAGGATTAGGACATGTTAGCCTAGTCTCACTTTTTCCCCTACACATTTTGGTGAACTCGATGTGAATCTTATTATTTCTTTCTCTTGCATTGCATTTGTTAGATCTAGATCTAGATTTAGTGTGTTTCATTTAAGTTTCATTTTCATTATAAAAAATAAAAATAAAAAAAAATAGGGAAAAGAAAGAGTGTGTTTCTTTGTTTCTTTGCATTGTGTGTTTAAGTTTTATACAATCTTTATTTCAAAATGTCAGATTTTTATTTGCAAGATGTTCATATTTATGATGATGTATGCAATTATGTCGATTATGAGTATAGCCAAGATGAATTAGATGAAGCTTTAGATGAGTTTTTGAACCCTAAAGATACCAAACCTTCATTTTACCAAAGACTCATAAACATTGTTACTATGCCATTTCGTTGTGATGAGAAAGATAAGTTGAATGATTCCTCTCAAGGATACATTCCTATCAACTCTTCCACTAAATCTAGTAACATGGTTGTATTCAATGATCCCCTCTATGAAGAGATGTCTCCTTTTGAATCAAAAGTTAAACCTTTTAATAGATATGATCATGCTTTGTTGGATGATGCTCTTGATGACTTTGTGGCTTTATCAAAACCTTTAAACAAGAAAAAAACTTCTAAATTAGTTAACATGATAAACCTAAAAGAGCATAATAAGCCTCTCTTTGAAGTCCAAGGTTCTTATCCTTCTCCCACCTTTCAAGTTCCCAAATCACCTCTCTTTACTATCCAAGGAGGGTGTGGTCATGATTCCTTTCTTACTCCGAATAAACCTATCATCAGTGTGCAAGGAAGAAAACCTATGAGTCCTTATAGTTATGCCCAGCAATTAACTAGAGAGATTTATCATGCGGTTGCCCATACTTATCATACTAGAAATAATAGGCAGCCTAATCCTCCTCTTGTTACTCCAGTTTCTCTTCCTAATCCTCAACCAATTCTTCCGCAAGCTCCACGTATTTCACAAGTTCTTGGTAAGGAATATGATCTCATAGAACAACTTAAGGCTACCCCTGCTAAGATATCCCTTTGGGATTTGATTTAAACTTCTTCTGCTCATCATGAAATGTTACAAGATGCCTTGAAAGATTTGAATGTTCCTCCACCTAATACATCTAGTAATATAGTGTCTTTGGTTAACTCTGTGATGAATCCTAAAGCTCAAATTGTCTTTACTCAAGATGAGTTGCCTACTAGTGAAATTCAACATCAATATGATCCCTTGATGATTGTGGTTATCATAAATGACACTGCTATAAGACGAACACTGGTAGATAATGGCTCTGGCCTTAATGTGTGTAGCATTAATCTATTGCATAAGATGAATGTGGATACATCCCTTATTGAGCCTGACTCTCATCCCATTCAAGGCTTTGATAATGTGGCTAAGTCTTCACTAGGTATTATCACCTTACCCCTCACAGTGGGGCCTGTTACTTTGCCTACTCCTATCCATGTTATGTCGGGAAATCTAACATACAACTTGTTATTAGGGAGACCTTGGATTCACAGTATGCAAGTTGTCCCCTCTACATTGCATAGACAAGTTAAATTTATTTATAACAATAAGACATATACCTTGATGGGTGATACTAATTTTCAAGCGTGTTTGCAAACATCTACTTCCAAAGGGAGTTCTTCTAAGCCTTCCTCTTCTAGTGATGACTCTTTAAACAAGATACCTATGGATGAATCCTCACTCTCTGATGATCAAAATTCTTTGGATGAGTCTGAAGTTCCTAAAGAAGATTCTTCTTAACTTGAATCTACACATGAGAAGGCTTTTGATCCTGAGAAGGTTCTCGCAGAAGACGATTGGGGATCTCTTGATTTTAATCCCACCTTTGTAGGTGAATATAGGGTTCCTCCTAGAGAGCTTAAAGTTAAAAAGAAGGAAGAAACTAAAGATCAATCAATCTTACCTGAACCTATGAACAATAATTTTGTGGCCACTTCTCAAACTTCTTCTCCTCACACCTCTAATTCTGAAGGATTTGATTCTTTGTCTTATGAAAAACCACCTTCTATTTCTGAAATGGCTGATCGTTATGGTCGTGGTTTTCATATTTTAGCTAGGCATGGGTATAATGGAAATGGTTGTGGCGCTCACGAACAAGGGATAAAGGTTCCTCTAGGGAATAATCTTTATGATGAGACCTTTGGACTTGGTTATAATCCTTACAAGTGCACTAAATCTTCTAAGAAACCATGTATTAGTGTTAATGTTATTTCTACATCTTTACCAATGAGACACCCTGAGTATATTGATGGGGATCCTTCATGTGCCTATGCTGAATTTTTGGGAGCATATGATACTCTTCCTCGTTATCATCACAATAGGGGATTTCCTTATTGTTTGAACACTGAAGCTTATTTTGGAAAAGAGACTAATAATGATGAGATTGTGGAAGAATTCCCTCAGTTAAAGGATACTCCTCAACAAAGTAATCTTCTCATAAGTGACACCATTGATGTTAAGATGGATCCTTGCTATAAAGAAAAAGTCATTAAAATTGTAAAATGTTTTGATGAAGAAGAACAAAAACAATATGCGGATTTATTGCATGACTTCCCTGAGATCTTTGCTTGGACATACTCTGACATGCCTGGTATAGATCCTAAGATTGTTACTCATAATATTGTCTTAGTTCCCGATGCTAAGCCTGTGAAACAAAAGATTCAAAAAATGAATCCTAAGGTAGCTTTGCTTGTTAAGGCTGAGATTGAAAAATTATTAGAGGCTGGATTTATCCGCCCTATTGATTATTCCCCGTGGATTTCAAATATTGTCGTTGTGGCTAAATCAGATAATAAAATAAGAATGTGTACTGACTTTCGAGATTTAAATAAGGCTTCTTTAAAAGATGATTTCCCTCTCCCAAACATTGACATGATAGTTGATTCTACAGCAGGACATGCTTTGTTATCTTTCATGGATGGTTTTTCAGGATATAATCAAATTTTCATTAATCCTCAAGATCAATTCAAAACTACTTTCACCACTCCTTGGGGTACATTTTGTTGCGTGATGATGCCTTTTGGACTTAAAAATGCCAGCACAACTTATCAACGAGCGATGACCCTTATCTTTCATGATTATATGCATAAGATTTTAGAAGATTATGGTGATGATATTTTAGCCAAATCCATTCTCCGTATAGATCATATTAAGATCCTTCATCAAATCTTTGAAAGAATTCATAAATATCACATGCGCTTGAATCCTCGAAAATGTGTTTTTGGTGTGGATAGTGGAAAACTATTAGGATTCATAGTTTCGCATCATGGGATTGAGGTGGACACTAAGAAAATAGATGCTATTGTCAACATGCCACCTCCTAGAAATGTGTCTCAACTCAAAAGCTTACAAGGAAAGATTCAAGCTATTCGTAGGTTCGTATCTCAACTTGCGGATCATACTTTTCCTTTTACTCAACTTCTCAAAAAGAATATCACTTTTCAATGGAACAAAGATTGTCAGCAAGCATTTGAAGATTTAAAAATATATTTGGCTAATCCTCCTATCCTTCGACCCGTCGAACCTTCTAAGCCCTTTCTTCTTTATACAGCTGCTTCCTCTCATGCTCTCGCAGCATTATTGGCGCAACATGATAAAGATGGTAAGGAGTGTCTGGTTTATTACATAAGTCGTACCTTACTCGATTATGAGACCTGATATTCTGCGATAGAAAGACAATGCTTGGCCTTGGTGTTTGCGACTTAGAAATTGAGACATTATCTTTTAAATTCAGAAGTCCACGTCATGGTAAAGTTTGATCCTTTGAAGCATCTTTTCTCTAAAACTGATTTATCAGGGTGCCTAGCTAAGTGGGTTATGATGCTAACTGAATTTGACCTTAAATTTGTTTCACAAAGAGCAATTAAAGGGCAAGCATTGACCGATCACTTAGTTGAGGCCCCTTCACCTTTCTCCTTCCCTAACCCTGAGTCTTTTCCCGATGACTTCATTCTTTGTACAAAGAAAGATGAAACTTGGCAGTTGTACTTTGATGGCTCTAAGTGTCGTACGGGATTGGGGGCAGGTGTTGTTCTGATTTCTCCTACAAAGAAATCCATTCCCTTATCTTATCATCTCAAGGACATACTTTTATTATAACCGCAATAGATTACTTTACAAAGTGGGTAGAAGTTGTTCCCCTTCGCTCTACTACTACTGAAGTGATTTGTCAATTTCTTCTAGAAAACATTATTTCTCGATTCGGGATACCTTCCACTATAATCTCAGATAATGGGACATCATTTAAGAACAAGGACGTGAAGAAATTCCTCGAGAAATATCATATCAAACATCGATTTTCTACACCATACTATCCTCAATCAAATGGTCAAGCCGAATCATCCAATAAGATAATTGAGCAAATTCTTCGCAAAACCGTGAATAAGCATGTTAAGGATTGGAGTACTCAGCTAATTTATGCTCTTTGGGCCTACTGAACGAGTGTACGAATTGCTATAGGAACCACCCCTTATAATCTTATTTATGGTGCTAATGCTATTATGCCTTTAGAGTTAGAGATTCCATCACTTAGAGTTTCTCTCAAAGGTATAGTAGATGATGACTCTTATAGAGAACAAAAACTTCAACAGCTTGATATGCTTGATGAACAACGTATAAATGCTCTTGAGCATATTCAAGCATATCACAAAACTCTACAACGAAGCTATAATGATAAGGTTATTCAACGTTCTTTCTTAGTAGGTGACTTAGTTCTCTATGAGAATCAGCGCAATGTGAATGCCTTACCTGAAGAAAAGGGAAAATTTAGTCCTAATTGGCTTGGACTATATATTGTTATTGAAGATTATGGATCAGGTGCTTACAAAATAGCGGATGTAGACGGTACGCCTCTTAAAGAACCTATAAATGCTATGCACTTGTGTAGATACTATGCTTAATTCCTCATTCCTTATCTTTCATTTCATTTATCTTCTTTTCACTTCTTCAAAATTGGATAATATGTTAGCATATCTTTGTTAGAGCAAATAGAATTAAATGATGTTTTGTTTAAATCTATATTGCTTTGTTCCTGACAAGCGTGTTTCTTTACTCTATAGTTTGTCTTGAATTCATCTATGTAAATTGCAAAAGATTTACATTTCCATTAAGCTGGCATATTATACAATGTCTTTATGTGTTAAGTAGAATTGTATCATGTTGGGTTTAAGTTCAAATTAAATCACATTAGTTATATGATTCTTATGCTTAACACATATTTCTTCTCTATCATCAATGTAGTACTTGATCAAATATTTTATTTTAATTAAGTCACACATGTATCAATTTAATCATGGAGCATTGAAAAATCAGTCACATGGAAATTAAATTCAGAACATACATGTACATCCACCAAATGTATTAACTTTAATCAAAATATACATTGTTTTAGGCATTAAGGATAACACACTTGAGACAAAGAGAAGCATGTATATATATATATATATATATATATATGTGTGTGTGTGTGTGTGTGTGTGTGTGTGTGTGTGTGTGTGTGTGTGTGGATCATGTGTTCATATACAAAAGTAGGTCACTATACATCCAAAATGTGACCTATCCTACATCATGAGATCATCTCCTATCCCTAGGGCTAGTGGCTGGAGAGTGACGACTAGACGCTCCCTCCTGATCTGGCCGTGAAGGTGGACCCATAGGTGTATAGCGTGATATAGATCGTGAATGACTCCAAGAGGAACTCCTACGATCGCTATCCATAAGGATCACACGATATGAGGAAGCCTCGGCCTGAGCTGCTGCTAGGTCACGCTGTGCCTGTTGAAGGTTCTCTGATAGAACTCTCTCTCTCCCTCCATATTTCCACCTGTATTCAAAATGGGGAAAACAAGTCATCATGCCGACCCACGTTCCCTTGAGGCCTATAAGCAACCTGTGAGGAACTAGGGATCTGTGCCGTCATGGAAATATCTGTCACTACTTGCTGGATCAAGGAACGTCACTCCTGCACATTAGTTGTAGTAGTAGAACAGATTTTGTATTAGTACCATTCTATGTCATCAAAACATTAATCAATCAATATAAGCCTACTATACCTGGATCTCCCTCGCACCAGTAGGGATCGTGATATGGTAGCATCTGTGACTGGGAACTACTAGGCTCCCCACGCTCAAATGATCTGTGCATGATGGGTATAGGTCTCTGTATTGCCTCGTGTTCCCCCTTTTGGTGAATAAGAGGAGGATCCAAGGCTATGGTATCATCTCCTGAATGGTGGGGAGCTGCATCTGACTCCTCCTCATCATCTCTATCCTCCTCCTCCTCATCATCCTCATCCTCATCCGCATCCTCGTTCTCCTCATCATCATCTCTATCTATGTCATCCTCCTCTCCTTCCTCCTCCTCCTCGGCACTAGGCTGATCTCCTATGGGTGGATCAGGGTCTCCTGCCTCCTCATGACCCTCTCCCTCCTCTAGCTCCTCCGATCTGGATCCCTGATCCTCATCTCGGTCTCCATGTCTCCATGGACCTGGATGGCTTGTCAGGTAATCTGGTGGAAAGATAGGCCCTGGGTATGTCCTCACAAACCATGAGAGATACCTGCGCTGTGCTCTGAGATCTGCGGCGTAATCAGTGACCACATCCTAATCGGACCCCTCTATATCTATAATCTCGATATCATCTGTCGTAGGTCTCGCTATTGCTCTGGGTCTGGGAAGGACTCGTGAGTGTCGAGTATAGATAGGTACATTGGCTGGAACACACTGCTCTAGCCCAAACTGCCTCCATACTCAGTCAAAGTAGAATGGGACTATGATATGTGAGTATCATCCTCTCAATAGGCGGTTCCTCTATAAGCATGCTAGCTGCCTCTCCATTCCATCCCATCTATGCATCCGCAAATATGGTCTCCATACTGTCACCTCAGCTGTCAATCTATTGAATGTCACTCTCCAATATAGTAGATCCCCAAATCTCCACTCGTTGGTAAGTGGATAGGAAAACACCCTAGGTCGTTCACTAGCCGCACTCATCGGATAGCCGACAGGCCTGGTGCATGTGAAGTGCTCAAATATCCACACTTGCAGAAGTGTGCATGTCATCAAGCTACAACCCTGTCCAAAAACATACTCCTCGAGGTCGTGATAGAGATGTGCAAGCATACTCTGACCCAAGGCATATACTCTCCTATGTCTCTCCATAGCCCTGATGCACCATGTGAGACCCCCATGCATGTGCATACCTCGCCCATTAGGGCAGACGGCTAGTGCAATGATGGCAATCATAAGACATCTCACGAGGGGCACCTCTCCTATAGGATGTAAGAGCCAATTGACCATGATGCGACCTCTCATCTCACTCGGCATGACTCTCCCTATGCAGTATATCTGCTCCCTCTGATGGTCCTCCGCTGACTGATCAGTCGTGTATGTCACGGTAGCTCCTTTGATAGGTAGGCGAAGTATGCGGTACACATCCTCAAGTGTAACCGTCATCTCTCCTACTGGGAGATGGAATGTACATGCATCAGGATCCCATCGCTCCATAAGTGCCATCAACATCGTAGGATGGAATCGAATGGCCAGCATAAGGATTGCATACCACAAACCTACTATCGATAGCGTATCCCTCTCTGCCTGAGTCAGTCGGGGAATCTGATCTCACAGACTGCGAAGAATCTGCCCTGCAGTGTGCTCTCTCATGTATGGGAGACCCTGCGATGCAAAAACATCAGTGTAATTAGTACTCAATCATCAAAATCATCTATGCAAAAAATGAAAATTGTCAAACATTGAAAGCTAACCCTGACACCCCTTGCCAAGTCCTGATTGGGACCATGGCGCCCTCAGAGGACCATGGGGCCCTTCAGGGACCATGGCACCCTGAGAGGACCATGGCGCCCTTCAGGGACCATGGTGACCTGAGAGGACCATGGCACCCTTCAGGGACCATGGCGCCCTGATAGGACAATGGCGCCCTGGGTGGGACCCAGGGTCAAATTCTAGGGCCCGCATTTCATCACAGAAACTTAAAGTCAACAAAAATGCAGAAAGTCAAAGTTCAGTCAACTCACCTCGTCTAGTGGCTCATCGTCGATCATGGCCTGTCGTATGATCTCCATCCTCGTGGGATGCTCTGGTCGTCATGAAGGCATGATGATGGCTATGTGGGCTCTGCTGCAATAAACAATACTCAGAAATCAACAAAGTGACAAATGCAATAGTCACTTTCAAGGTATATATTTTCATTTTGGTTTCAAAACCCTAATTTTCCTCTATCACTCATTTCATCATAACTTGAGTTTGGGAGATGCGATTTTCGAACCATTTGTTATGTAGGAATCATATTTTTGTTCCCTTACTCCCTGGATGTTCCAAAACATTCTCTGATGAAGCCTCTTTAGTGAACATCTCTCATCAATAATCTCTCACACAATTTGTCGTAAGTAAACATGCTATCCTGTTTCACCTCCCTAATAAGAAAGCCGAAATAGGGGGGCATATAGTTACTCACAAATTTCATCACTTTCCTTAGTAAGCATTAGGTGATTTTGTGATCTAACATGTGTTTTGTAGGGTGTGGTTCCTAACTATGTACTGCAGATACCGCTGGGGGCTTCGTTCGACGGACTTATGGATATATCCTTTTTCAAATAATGTTTACTTTCTTGTACTTTAGCTTGCATATGCACGTAGTACTCATATGACCGCTAAAGTGGGGGCTAAATGTAACATCGTAAATTGTACGCACTTGCTAAAGTAGTACAATTTCACACCTAGTTTAGCACCCGCCTTGGCGCATTTTGCATTTTGCATTGCATTTCCCCTTTAGCACTTAATTAATCAAATTAATTAGGTCTAAGGTCCTATTTCATCATCTTCCAGTTGGGCCCTTTCATTAAAGTGTGCCCCTTTCATTTTATTCCTCTAATACATCATTTAATCAAAAACCCTAATTAGGTCCTATTTTGAACTTGGGGGCTTGATTTCGGGGGTCAAAACATCTTGAAATCACCTGTAAATTCGGGATTCTCTCTAAAATCATCATATCCGACGGCCCTGAAAATTTGGTGAAAAGTTGTCAAGACCATGGCGCCCGGAGTGCACACGATCCCGGACATTTTTCCTAAAATTTTAGGAGCACAATCCAATCATAAAATAAAGCTTAACCCCAAGATATTGGCGGGAGATTCAATCTCTAGGTCGGCCAAAAGTTGAAATTAAGACCTAGGGTTTCATATATAAAAGCTCTCTTTCGTCATTTGAAAGGATCCGAATTTTTTGGTTTCAAGGACCTTCTATGCAGCGAAAGAGCAGATCTTTGAAGACTTCAGCGACATTCAACATCCATCTATCAAGCATTCATCAATTTCATTCATCCATTTAGGGCTTTGAAGGCATTGAAGAGCAATAAGGGATCACCGACTGAAGATTGGCTTGTACCCCTCCCTTGGGGTTGGGTATGGTTTCATGTTGTATTCATGTCTTTGCATAAGCCTCATTATATCATTTGTATTCATGCTTTAGATCACTTTGCATCTTGATTTGGAGCATTTACATTATCATTTACAAGCAACTAGGGTTTACTTTCTAGGTTGCTCTAGTTTGCTTACTTGCATTTTAGGATCTTGCACACACACTACTTTTACAATACAACTTGGCTATTTATGGAGGTGGAAATCACCAAAGTGGGGGTTTGACTAAGGCAAAACCCTATATAGCCACCCACCATACCTTTTCAGATATAAGTGCAGGTTTGGGGATTCGGACGACACCGCAAGTTGCAGATCCGACGGAAGCGGACCGAGACTGAACTTCACACCAAATTTCAGAGCAAAAGACCAAGATAGGGGTGTGGGGTGCCCTGGTCCTGCCAGGACAGGGGCGCTAGGTGCCCTTGTCCCTAGGATAGGGGCGTTGGGCACCCTGGTCCTTCTATCAGACAGCAAGTTTCAGATAGCTTTTTAAGTTACCGAAGAGCAGTTTCAGGTGCAGTTTCAGGAGCAGAATCAGGACAGTGGCGCCTGCGCCCCCATCCCAAACATTTCCACTCAGATTTTAACTCTGGGTACGCATCTGCATTCTTGTCTTATCCTTGTGTTTATAGCTTTCCATTGTTTAACTTCAATTCTGCAATTTTGTTATTAGTTCATACTTGCACTTTGAGGTTAGGAATTGAACTTGCATCATTTTATCTTTCAATTACAACAAAGGAATAGAAACCCTAATAGGTAGCCCATGGCTCTCTCTTTCACAAAAAGAAGTAGCCAATTGTTTGATACCTCTAGGCTCTGTCGTATTCCATAATGTGTGTCAAAAGGTAGGATTAGGACATGTTAGCCTAGTCTCGCTTTTTCCCCTACACAACGTTGATTATTTGTTTAATTGTTAAGTTGCATTGTTTACCGGTATCTACCGATACTTAATCTTGTTAAAGGTTATTAAGTGGATTAAATGGTATAATCTATTAACAATTGATTCACCCCCCCCCCTTCTCAGTTGTTCACCTGTTATCCTAACATCTTGGTATTCTTTCAATTGAGGTTCAAGAGACATGAGTTGATATTTCATCTCCTACATTCATTGTCTTCCAAACATAGCTACTTGGGATGATTACTTGACAGACATTGCAAGTTTGTTCGTGGAGTCTCATCTTCCAGACTTGGAGGACATTATTGAGTACATGCATCTTCTCTTTGATGAAGTTACTCCATCTTATTCAGATGTTGAGCGAGAACCTTCTTATCCTCTTTTTCTTTACCCACATGATCATTCCTCACAAATTGACATGATTGTGGCCACTATTGAGCAGCATTTGGATGAGACACCTTTGTCTCTGGATTTTGTTCTATATCCATCTTCACTAGGTTCTAGATTGTCATCTTCTATAGTGTATCTTAGAACACCTAAATTGATGATGAAAACTTTTGGCATCAACAATGGGACACTTGAAAAAAGTTTAGAGACAACATACATATTCATCATTTTTCCTACATATTCCTTTCAGGAATAGGAAGACAATCTTCATGCACCTTTGGTTTTGTTTCTTCCTAAGGGGAGGACCATTATTTGATGATTATGGTCCATCATCTACATCTAGTTTCGATCATCAACCATTGGTACAGTTTACTAGTTTTGGGAAGGCTACATAGTCTTTCTTATCCTTTCTATTTCAAACGAGATTTCTTCCTTGCATGAGATTTTTCTTGTGTTGGGAAAATTGTTTATTTTTTCTCATTTGGGGTGGAGTTTTGTCCCACTAGGTTTTCTCCTTTACTCTATTTGTAAGAGATTATTTTGTACATGGGTACCTGACATGGCCTTGTAGTCAGGACCCATCTTTGCATTGTTGCATCTTTTCACCCACCTAAGCTATGCTTAAGGGGGGTGTTAGTGTAGGATTTTATATATATTTTTCCTACACATTATTAAGCACACTTAGGTTATTTTTGGATGGTTTATGTGAGGACACATGGAATAGTCCTACATTCACATGTGTCATTCACACCCACATTTCGGTGGTTGAATATCACACCCACTTTTGGACTCATTTGCCACCTCCCCATAACCATTTGTTTGTTTTTACCTGAGTTGCTTTTCCACATGTTTGGCATTTTCCAAGTAGGCACAACTCCCACCTAATTTAGTTATTTAGGATTTATTATTCTTCTTGGAATTATGTGCCCACATTTTTCTATATAATCATCACTCACCTCTCCCTTATGAGCTAATTGAGAGCTAACTCAAATGACTCCATATCAACTCAGTCAGTACAAGGGAGTACTGATCCATATGTGTAATAATATCATCATTCTATTATTGCACCATATTTCAGCATTTCATCCTCTCTATTGCCCTTTTGTAGAAGATTGATATTGGTTTTGCAGGTGATCCTAGGAGATTGAGTCCATCAGCGACTCTAACACTTGCAAAGGATTCTTCATTCCATGAAAGAGTTTTTTGGCTTACATGTGTTAAACTTCTCTTCCAACTCCTAGAAAATATGTCTACCTATTGCTAGGACCAACCCCTCCTACTACCTATTGCTCATGATTTATAGGAGAGGCTTAATTTGATCAACCCCTCTCCCCCTCTGAAGACAGGTTCATCTGGAAGTGGAACATAATGGAGTGTTTTCGGTTAATAACATCCATCTCATATGAATGGTTGACCCATCAGATTGGAAGAAGCATATTTGGAATCCCCATCTTATCCCTAAAGTTAACTTCTTTTGGTGGGTGGCTCTTTATAATAAAATCCTTGCGCTTGACAAGCTCCACAAGCATGGATTCCAATTTTCTAATAGATGTGTCCTTTGTAAATCAAATGTGGAAAATTCTTCACATCTTTTCCTACATTGCAACTTTTCCAGAACCCTTTGGGATATGGTATGCCTGAAATTTGACCTTCACTAGCCTATGAATGAAAGTTTGGTGCAACTACTACAGGAATGGGATAGCTCATCTCGCAACCCCCTCATTCACTAGCTCTAGAAATAGATACCACTGCACTTTACCTGGTGTGTGTGTGAAAAAGTGAAAAGAGGTCTGATAGCTGTAGGCACAACACTTCAATTATGTCATTACATGTATGGTTAGTAAATAAATAATCAATAAATAATAACCATAACAAAGCGACTAATTGCCTTCTAAAAGATGCGAGTATAAGATTGCTCTCAGATTTTTATAAGCAATACCAGTGACTAGACTACACCAAGACAAAGGATTTAATCTATATGAACATGATATTAAACTATATGGGTGCAAGATGGATGAATAATTCAAGCAATGATGGATTCAAGAAATATGGATTCAAGCAATATGGATTAAACTAAATATACAATAATCTAAATGAAGATGCAATAATATCAAAAAAGCAAGCACAAGATCTTCAATGACTCCAGAGCAAAATCGGCATAATAATAATCTCCAAGGTGTTTCTCAAATATCTCTGGGGTGATTTGAATGAGTGCTGAAGGTTGAATTTATAGAGAATTCACAAGAGAGATCAAGAAAAAGCACAATTTAGAATTAATTGAAATAATTGAGAAATCAGATTTAGTTAACCTTGAGATAGATTCCAATTATAGTTTAATCGAAATGCTTTCAGATAAGAAGTTCAAGTAGCATTAGAAATAAGAATTAATTAATTTCATGCATTTGTGATAAAAATAGATAATTCTTTGATTTATTCAAAAAAAGAGTCTTTCAGTGCAACTGAACTTCTTTTTCTCAAAAGCTTTGAGTTCTAATTTTAGAGAATGATTAATAATTCAATTAATTGCTTTTTTTTATTTCAAGTTCTCAATTTAGAAAAAGAAATAATATCTCAATTTTGATTTCTCTTTCAATTCAATTATTTTATTTTCAATTTAACTCTTGCTTTGTGATTAATTCCTCTTTTGTAATAAATTAATTCCCTTTTTTGCATGATTAAATGGCAAATTTATTAATTAATTAAATATGCTAGGATATTAAATAAATTAAATAGGATTATTGATCAAAAATGATATTCTTGGAATGATTCAATTAATTAAATAAATATTTAATTAATATTGAGTAATTGACTTGCCATGCAATATTTGATGATTAAAGAATTAATTAATGTGCTCAAGATTGATTTAATTGCCTTTGGTTAGGACCTTGGTGATGTTGTCCAGATTAAGGGCCCATGGTTTAGATGGCCAATTTTAGGGTATTACATTTTCCCCTCTTTGAATTAATGTGTGAGCAGTGCTTTGGTTCAAAGAATAGTTGATGTCTAGGAGATGCTAGTTCTGAACTTGATTTATCACGAACCAGATGAAGAGCGAGGTGTTTAGCTTGATTTGAAGTGATGAAGCTGAACAGAGTTGATTAAAGCGAAACTGATCTTGCACTTGATTGAACTAGAAATGATAGAGAGCAAAGATACCAAACTTGAACTTGATTGATCAAGAAGCAGATCTTACTGATCTAGAACTTGATTGAACTAGACTTAGCGAGCAAAGATAAAATCAATCTTGAACTTGATGGATCAAGATACGATGAGCAAAGATAAACTGTCTAGCTTGATTTGATGCAATGAAACTGAACACCTGCTTAGATTGAGTGTGTGATCAAAGATACTCTTTAAAACCTTGATTGAGTTTAAATGAATAATCATCTTGATGTAAAGCGATGCAACTGATTAACGTTAAGAGACTGATTCAGATGAAAATAAATATCAACTTGATTTGAAGCAATGAAACTGATATGCCCCTAGCGATTGATTCGATTCAGATGATCGAGAGATCTCAACTTGATGTGAAGTGATGAAGTTGAGATGCCCCTTAGCAATAAGAATTTGATTTTCTTTAGTTTGAAAAAACAAAATTTGCTCGACTTTTGGTGAATATTTGAAAATTTTCTCGACTTTGAAGATGTGAGGTCATGAGGTCATCAATATGCCCCCTCGGAAGTGAAATTGAAAGATAGCGAGGGTACATGATTATAGGCAATTGTTTAGCGATAATTTTGATTTGAGCATAAATGATTCAGAGGAATATTTGAAAATTTGGCTTGATGAGAAATTGAGCGCAAAGTTGATTTGTAGAATAAAAATGAGATTCAGCGTTGATTTATTGAGAAATTGAGTACAAAGTTGAAGCGAGAATGAGCATATGATGAAAAAACACTAAGTGGTCCAGATTGTGAAATTGACTAGGAAAATGATCTCGTATTTCGATTTCAATCCCAAAAATGGAATCAGAACAGGAAAATTAGTTAAGGGTACAATTTTCATGTCCATCGGAGCAAGTTGAAAAATTAGGGCTTTGACTATATATGGGGTAATAGTGTCATTTTCAATTCATTTTAACCCTCCCAAGTTTAAAAATTCTAAAAGCCTTCTCTGAAGAAAAATGGTGGTTCCCACTCATATGCATCGATTTGAGCGCCAGAGACGACATAATCGACCTCGAAACTATGAGCCAACGGTAAGTGATCTATCTTAAGCCTGTTATTCATTTCAATTTTGAATTTTTTTGTTAAATTTTTTAATTTTTGGCACGTTGAAGTCGGGATTTCTCATTTTGTCATGTGAGACAGGATCCTGTCTCGTACGACAAATTGATTAAGTCTCTTTTTTTTCATTTTAGTCCATCAGTTTTGTCGTTCTAGGCCTACCCTTATATCATACGAGAACATTCAAAAGAGCCCCTTTTGTCATCCTAAGGCTAGTCTTGTGTCATATGGGAGTCTTTCATCATGCTAGGTCTATTTCTGACTCATACGAGTTGTTGCCTCTACTGTGTTTTGTCGTTTGAAAAAAAATGAGCATTTTTAAAGGTGCAAACTTGAAATTTTGTCTTTGTAGTTGATGTAGTTGGATTTGCGTGATGTTTTGCTTCTCTTATAGGCTAATTTGAAATGTTTCCTGATGGTTGTTGTTTGATTTGTGCAGGTTCGATTGCCTCACATTCTTTTCAGATGTGTCTATCCACCAACGATGACCTTAGTGCGTCAATTGTTAGATATTGACCAGGCTCATAATTATTTGTGTGGATTGACCCACCTTCTTGATTTACCTGATATCCATGTGAATCATGGAATGCTGACTGTGCTTGTAGAGAGATTCCATTCTAACCATAATACATTCCACTTGCCAGTTGGGGAGATCACGATCACTCCTAAGGATGTATATAGGATTATTCGTATCCCTTTTGCTAGGGGTAAGGTTGATTGTGATGCAGCGCAGCTTCCTGGGTTACTAGCTATTAGACATGTTTTCAGGGATCCTGATATTCTGACACGTTCTATCAATTGGGACATTATGATGAGAAGGTATGGTGAGGACTTTCCACTTGCTTGCATCTTGGCAGGTTTTATCGGTTGTTTTCTGATGTCGGACAAGGAACAGCAGGGACTTTTGTGTGGATGGGGAAGGATGTTAGAGAGGCTTATTGAGACCCCTCATAGATTAGGTTGGGGCTCTTGTATATTAGCACAAATGTATCACGAGATGCATGAGATTGTATTTAGGAAGGGGAAGATTATGGCTGCAGGAGTTTTGATTTTATAGGTATGGGCCTAGGAGCACCTCCCAGTTTGTAGGTCGATTGTAAATGATGGCAAAGATCCTAGTCAGCCCATTGTATATAGATATTTAGGATATGTTACTCAGCCCCATCTGGGCAAGATAGATTTTTGGAGATGATAGCTATGACATGGAGACCATACAGGGGTCTAGAGCCATGGGATGATTGGAGGGTTGTTCGCAGGGATTTGTTCATGACTCACCCACTCATCGGTAGATCACAAATAGTAGTCGAGTGATTCATTGTTTCCCGAGTGATGAGGCAGTATGGTAGACCTCAATGGATCTCGCAGGAGTACACTGCATATGTACATTATGTAGATGAGGAGAGGAAAGGATGGGCACTGAGATTATCTTATGCCTTGATTATGTAGGAGCTGACTGGATTACAGTGTCTCAGATGCGACTATATGGATGATGTTGTAGATGCAGGGGTCTTGCCCCAGTATAGGGATTGGTTCCAGCAGCATTCATTCTTGAGATTTATGGATCCAAGTGAGTAGGTACTTTGTATAGAGGAGTTAGAGGATGATGCCCCCGCGCAGGGACAGAGAGCCGAGGCTCCAAGGCAAGAAGGTGGTGATCTTTGTGCTAGCACCAGCGGGGTACCAGTTGGTGGTAGACACTAGAGAGGAGAGGGTGGATCCCTAGGGACGGTTGGAGTGAAACTTGGCGGAGTGAGATGTTGGAGGTTGGAGGAGAGGAGGAGAGAGTAGCGTCAAGAAAGGTCTAGCAAAGGAGAGAGGAGAAGGGGAGAGCTAGAGGTGGAGATGGAGGAAGAGATGGAGGCAGAGAGCCTGAGAGGGATGAGGGGGCTGACATAGCGCAGTCGATGAGAGTATGCCTAGCAAGGTTACAGTCACAGTTGATAGTGTCATAGACTCAGCTGGTGGAGTGAGACCATCAGTTAGTAGAGATGAGAGAAAAGAGAGACTCTTTGTGATTGGAGGTTCTTCATTAGATGAGTCGGGCAGCCTATTATGTTGCAGCTTATAGTGTAGCTATTCTAGTAGTGCAATAGGTTGTACCATATTCATAGTATATGGCTCAATCTGAGGGAGCTTAGGCACCTAGTCAGGATCCTGGTTAGCAAGCTCCACCTCCTCCACTAGGTGATGATGGAGAGGCCGAGAGCTAGATTTTATTTTTGTAGCTCGAAGATTTTTTGTAGACACACCCATTTTTTGTAGCCCTTATGATTCTTGCTTCGATGGGAGTTTGTATATGTCAGTTGAAATTATTTTGTACCCTGAGACTTGATGATTATATATATACAAGATCTAATTGGACTTCATGGCACTTGTGTTGATCGATTATGAGATGTCTTCTCTATGCTTTATTCTATATGTATGCATATTTATTTAGTATGGATGTATGTAATGCAGATGAATATGAATGTTTGTTTTGGTTTCTTTTCATATGCAAATAAATGATGAAAATGAGTAATGAGTAATGCAAAAAAAAAATTATGTTTCCTTTTTTCTATGCAATAAGATGAATGTGAATGAGTGATAATCAAATGTATGAATCTATATAAGATTGTTATGTATGCAGCTAACATCTCAATACACAAGTACTCAATCAAAGAAATGATGAAAAAGAGACCGCTTAGCTAAGAAATGATGATGCATCCAACTCTCATTCAGAAGATAAAGATATTATTACCATACCAAAATCACTCTAAATTCACAAAATATAGAATGAAATGCAAAATGAGATGCAAAATGAAATGCAACCTAAACCTAGTCACTGGATTTAAAATGCTTAAGCTTCATCACTAAGCATAACAAACATAACAAGCAGATTAGAGTTCCTTTCTTTTCATGTGCAATATTAATTATCTTGTCCGCAATGACCCTTTTTCGTTTATATCCTTGGACAGATTTCGCAGGGTCTCGGATAGCGTGATAAATAAATTCCCTCAAAATAGATAAAGAAATTATTTGAACCTCCCTGTAGCATACAAATAAGCGGAGTCAAGGTATGTGTGGTGATTTCACCTTGATGTGAAAGCTCTTATCACAGACACCCATCTTATTAGATGTTTCCAGATCATTGGAATCATTCCTACAAGTGGAAAAAAAAGAAAATATTATGCCCCCAATCCTTTCTCTTCTTAGTCAAGATAGACTTCCTCGAGTTACTCAGAGGGATAATAATCAAAAATCAATATAAAAGACAACATACAAAGAAAATTTTCATGCATAGCTCAAATTGTTTAGTGATTGTTTTCAGTAATGTTGTTTTGCTTGTGTACTCAATGATAAAACTCTTTGGTTGTTAGGAGACAAGTGACTGACTCAGAGTGGACGACCGGGTTTCACTAACGGAAAGATGACTTGGTTGATATTTCTTAGGACATGTAGTGTGCTTTGTTGATTAACCTAAGACTAGGACATTAATCAGTTTCAAGCCATGGGGGTTCTAACAAACCAGAATGTCACAAAAGTGACTGAAATATATGTACAAGCGATAATAAAGATGCATGAAAGTGGGAAATGTCAACATTGCATTGATAGATGGAGCATTGAGTACAAGAGGTGCCTGTTTGCTAGGTTTTCACCTACTTGGCAGAGATTCTTTTTTTTTTTACCAAGGTGCCTATTTACCAGGTTTTCACCAGGGCATTTTTTTTTCTTTTTTTCGGGACTTTTTATGTTTTTATTTTTATTTTTTTTAGGAATTTTTCAGCTGTACAGGTTGCTAGAGCAGAGAATGCTAAGTGAAGAATTTATTCAAATGGATGATGTTAATTAGTTCACAGAGTTGTTCTCCTTCTGATGTTGAGAGTTGATAGGCACCAGAGCCAAATATTGTAGTAACGATGTAGGGACCCAACCAGTTGGGTTCAAACTTCTCTTTGTTGTCTCGAAACTGTTGATTTTTAGGATTTTCTCTTAGAACTAGGTCACCAACCTGAAATTTTCTTTGTCAAACCTTCTTGTTATATCCTCTGGACATTCTCTTTTGATCCACTCTGAGATGATCAAACACCACTTGCCATCATTGATCCAACAATTTGAGTTTTTGCAATCTAGATATCCTATATTATTCATCACTAACAAGACCTTGCAAAGAAACTCTTAGAGATGGTATTTCTACTTCAATAGGTAATACTGCTTCTGACCCATACACCAAAGAAAAAGGTGTAGCCCTAGTAGGTGTTCTAATAATTGTTCCTGTAAGCCCATAATGCAGGATTGAGTTGTAGATTCCAATCCTTCCCAGATTTGTTTACTATTTTGTGTAAGATAGTCAATAGGTTTTTGTTAGATGCCTCAGCTTGTCCATTACCTTAAGGGTAATATACAGATGACCAGTGTAGTCTAATTTTGAATTTCTCATAGAGCTCATCCAGATCTTTATTCTTGAATTGTCCTCCATTGTCAGTCACGATGGATGAAGGTATCCCATACCTGCAAATGATATGATTTAGAATGAATAGAGCTACTTGTTTACCGATTTCTTTGATGAGAGAAATCACTTCTACCCACCTAGTGAAGTACTCAGTGGCAGTTATGATAAACTTGTGTCAATTGGATGATGTAGGATAGATCTGATCAATGAGATCAAAGGCCCATTGTTGGAAAGGCCAATGTGTGATGAAGGGTATGAGATCCCTTGCTGGAGCAAGTATGAGATTTCCATGTAGCTGACACTTCTCACAAGTTTTAGAAAACTTTATAGCATCCTTCTCCATGTCTAGCCAATAGTAGCCAACCCTTAGTAGTTTCCGAGCTAAAGTAAGACCATTCGAATGAGATCCACAAATACCTTCATGGACTTCTGATAATGCAGGTTTAGACTCTTCAGTTTCTAGACACCTAAGCAATGTACCATCCAAACTTCATCTAAACAAATCACTAGCAATGATGACATGCCATGAATCATTTCAGGTTAAGTTCCTTTTCTCATTACGGGTAAAATTTTCTGGAATAATTTGGTCACGCAGATAAGAGTAAATGTGGTTATATCGAGATGATTCATGTCCAATAATAGAACACACTATCTGGGACTCAAGAGAATCATAGGCAGGGTAATGTAACTCTTCCACCAGGAATTCAAAGAAAAAATTAGATTCCTGTAACTCAGGTATAGACGCCAAGGTGGCCATAGCATCTGTTGCTCTGTTTGTTGATTTGGGAATTTGCTAGAATGATACAAAAGTAAAATACTTCTTGAAATCATCAACCATTCTCTTATAAGGCATCAGTTTCTCATCTTGAATCTGATATGTATCATTGATTTGATTGATAATTAGTTGAGAATCTCCATTGATATGTAATTCCAGAACCTTCCATTCAATAGCTAGCTTGATCCCGTTTACCAAAGCTTCATACTCTGCAATGTTGTTTGTACAAGTGAAGAGAATCTTATAAGCCTTAGGGATTGAATATTTCTGAGGAGTAATAAATAGTATTCTAGCACCGGAACCATTTTGGATGAAAGATCCATCAAAGAACATCTTCCATGATTGTTGAGTAAGGTGCATTATTGATTCATCTGGAAACTCTATATGCAACGGTTGAGTGTCTTCAAGTGGAGCTTCAATGAGTTGATCTACAATTACATGTCCTTTGATGGCTTTGTGTTCCATATATTCAATATCAAACTCTGTAAGTACCATGACCCATTTTGCCAATCTTCTGGTGAGTGTTGCTTTGTTGAGAAGATACTTGAGCAGATCAATCTTAGTTACTAGCTTGATGGAATGTGCCAACATGTAGTGTCTCAATTTTTGTGATGCAAAGACTAATGCCAAGCATGATTTTTATATTATAGTGTAGTTCATTTCATAAGACACCAATATTCTGCTGATGTAATATATAGCTCTCTCTTTTTTATTTTCATCTTGTTGTGCTAGAAGTGCCCCCAATGATGAATTATTGGTTGATATGTATAAGATCAATGATTTTCCCTGAATTGGTGGCATTAGTATTGGTGGATTGGACAGGTACTCTTTGATTTGCTGAAGGTTCTATTCACATTCTCGATCCTAGTTGTATATTACTCCTTTCCTCAATACTTTTGCGAAAGGTTGAGCTTTGTCTGCCAACTGAGAAATGAAGCATCTGATTGATTGGAGACGTCCCTATAAACTTCTCATTTGACTGATGTTCTTCAGAGGTGACATTTCCATTATAGCTTGAACCTTCTCAGGATCAACCTTGATTCCCTTCTTTGAAATAATGTAGCCAAGTAGTTTACCAGATGTCACTTTGAATGCACACTTTTTTGGATTTAGCCAGAGTTTGAATTTTTCCATTCTATCTAGTATAGGGCCTAGCTCTTGAATATGCATGGATCTCTTCATATTCTTTACTAAAGTGTCATAAACATAGTCTTCCATATTCTTATGCATCATATCATGAAATATAGTTGTTACTGCTCTTTGGTAAGTTGCTCCTGCGTTCTTTAGCCCAAATGGCATGACATTCCAGCAAAAGGTTCCCCATGCACAGGTGAAAGTTGTCTTTTCTTGATCTCTAGGAGCTATTTTGATCTGATTATAACTGGATAATCCATCCATTAGTGAGTGCATCTCATACCCAATAGTCATATCGACTATCATATCAATGTTTGGCAATGGAAAGTCATCTTTCAGACAATCTTTGTTGTGATCTCTGAAGTTTGTGCAAACCCTAATAGATTTGTCTTCCTTTGACACAGATACTATGTTTGAAATCCATTCTGCATGGTCTATAGCTCTGATAAATCCATCTTTTAGCAGTTTTTCTAACTCATCTTTGACTAGTAGTGACACATGAGGGTGCATCTTACAGAGTTTTTGCTTGACTAGTTTAACTCCTGGTGTGATAGAAAGATGGTGCATGATAAGATTAGGATCCAAGCCTGGCATATCAGAGTATGCCCATACAAAATTGATCTTCTTTTTTGAAAAGAAATGAGTGAAATCTTTCAATTCTTCCGCTGATAGTGATTGAGCTACATGAATGATGTGTGGTGTCTCTTAACTCCCAATGTTCACTAGCTGAGTTGGCTCAATCAATATAGAAGACCTCTCCTGGAAGTGACTTGGTCGTATATCAAGTATCTCACCTTCAGGTGCCTCAAAGAGGTTTTCACCCTTAGGTACATCCTTTATTTCTCTTTTTTAGATTCTAACACCGCCACAATGTGGTTTTCACCAGCAGATCTTTTATTTTTATTTTTCTAATTTTTGTGACTAAGATACTTGATATTTGTTTCAGTCATGTTTTCACTCTGTCCGCTAGTGGAAGAGTACATGGGTTCAACTACGTTTAGGTAATAATCTAGTGTGTAGTCATTGGTAAAAGTAGGTACATTCATTGGTTGGTCTTGTAGACTACAGTTAATTAATTCAGGATATACCAAGGATAAAGTGTGGACAGGTTCAAGGGAGTTCACGGTATTGTCATCACAACTATGGATCGAAAAGTCGAGTTCTAGAAGGATACCTTGTGTAAATGTCTCGAGACCAGGAAAAGTCAGAATATGATTATTAAAGTGCACGTTAATATTTAGTTGACCTAATCCAATAGACCTACTTGTAGCATTGTTCTCTACACCATCCTAAACTTCATATCAAGGTTCGACAATAACAAGATCAGTAGACAAATTCTTGCCATTTATATTAGAGGATTCAGAGTTTGATGTTGAGTAGATAATGTCATAAATAGGACTATTGTCAGAGTCCTTAGAGTCATTGGATAAAGTTTCTGAGTCTTCTTCAAGTGGTTGAATGAATGTATGTATGGTATTGACACCAACATCTTTAATGTTGTAAGTTCCTTTAAGATTTGGCTCATTTAGCATTTGTATCTGACACACCTGTTGACATTATCTTGATGGTTATGTGACCCCCTATCATCTACTCCATTCAGCTTCCTTTGGACTGATGACTGGTTCTGCTTCTATAGATTCCAATTCTTCTTGTGTAATCTCATACCTGATTTGTTCTATCTTTTTAGAGGGGCATATAATAGATGAAAAACTTTTTGGTATTCTTCCTTCCTTCAGCCCTTGTTCATAGTATGCTTGTCTTCTTAGTCTGATTTCGTGTATCTCCTTTTCTAGCTTTAAGTGCATCAGCTCTTGAGTATCATCTCTAATACCGCTAGACTCTTTTGGAATTTCTATACTGGATGTATCTAAGAGGTGGTTTGGACCCCATTCATACTTGTTTGAGTCAGTCTCTGAATTGTCTACTAGCTTTCTACCAATGTATGTGACTGGAACTTTCAATGGTGCAAACAATTCTCTGATTCTTTCTACTTCGTCTCTTATATCTTCTGGGACTTCAACTCCTTGTATTGGTGTAGCTGACACCATTAGAGCTTGAGTGTTGACTGTTTCTTCTTTCTTGATTGTTGATTTCTCTTTCTCTTTTACACACTCTGCTTGAGTTTGTTGAGTGTTTGTTTCTTGTAATGTTAAAGGCGATATCCTTTTCTGCCACTTAGACTTAGAAGCATGTTTTTGGTCTGATGTCTTTTTTGGATTGTACCCCAGTCCAACCTTATCATTTGTTGATTTTGTTTGCAGCTGAATCGGTTCAATAATACCCTCTTGATGTTTGCCCAGGGGACGAGAACATGACTATCCCATGAATTGAATCATTTTGTAGCTTGGACCATATTGTGTTGAGGAAATCTCATAATGGCGTACTTCTTTGTTTTCACTATCTTCCTTAAAAAGCCATTTTAGAACAACATCCTCTTCTATTTCATCTGCCAGGGAAGTAGAAGATTTTACAAAAAGACCATCATATATGATATTTGGAGTTGAAGTCTGTGTTTTCATAGCCTCTAATGGTTTGCCCAACTATTTCGGTGATGGAGGAAGAGAGACTAATGAAAGTGCTGGTTCTATCTTGTATCCATCCATGCTAGTATTGGTAATTTTTAATTTCTTTTCTAAGTCTTTCATCAAGGCTTCTGAACTTTCATTTGTAGAGGATGCTCTATTATGAGGCACAAAGGTATCAACACCTCTTATCAATGCATTATAGGGGACATTTGTATCAGCAGGAATACTGACCTCAACTCCATTATAAGGAAATTTTAAGCATTGATGCTATGTAGATGGAACTGCCTTCATTTCATGAATCCATGGCCTGCCCAGTAAGATATTGTATGACAAAGGAAGATCAAGTACCTGGAAAATGACATCTCTTTCTACAAGACCCACCCTAATTGGTAATGATACCAGACCTTGAGAGGTTCTTTCCTCTTCATCATAGGCTTTAATTGTTATTTTCTTGACCGGATCAATGACATTTTCAAAAGATCCTAGTTGTGTAAGCAGACTGTAAGTATAGATATTCAACCTCGCGCCTCCATCTATCAAAACACGTTAGACTCTGTGTTTATGGATCATGGCCTCAATGTGCAATGGATGGTTATGTGGATGATTTAAGGAATTGTCATCTTCTTCAGAGAAGGTCAAATAGTGAGGTGAAGTTAGATGACCCACCATAGACTGAAACTGATTGATATCTAAATCTTTTGGAACATTAGTGGTGAGCAAGGCGTTTTCCAAGATTTCTTTGTGAGCAAAAGAGATTTTTAGTAATTCAAAGATGGAAATTTGAGCATTTTTCTTTTTCAACTGTTCAACAATGCTATATCCAGAGGATGATGATGAATTTAGCCTTTTAAATTTATCAAATGTTGATTCTTTTTGTTTGTTTGACAAGGTTGGTAGGTTTGACGTTGTTTGAGCAGAAGTTGAAGAACTAGCTCCTTGGAGAGTTACTTTCTTTTGAGAATGGGTCATAGCCTTTGCATATCGTGATTCATTTTGTTCATCTTGGATTATGATCACATTGCAATATTTAGATTGGGAAGGCTCAATCATGTTGATGACGTTGTCATTGCCGATATAAGTATAATTTACTTTGGCACCTCCTTTGGTCTTTAAAGAATCGCCTTGTTTGTAAACAGGTAAGGGGTCCTTAAAAGCTTTATGATCAACATTTATCGGGTGATTCCCGACAATAATTTTACCAGCGTCTATGAGATCTTGGATCTCATGCTTGAGCTTCATGCATTTGTTTGTGTTATGACCTTTATTCCTATTGTAGCCATAGTATTCTTTTTCTCTCCACCATTTTGGTTTGACTTCTAGATCATATGGCCTAGAATTATCTGGTAACATTATCAGGTTGTTTTCCAATAGAGTTTTGAAAGTGGATTCGTATGATTCTTCCAGAGGAGTGAATTCACGTCTAGGTTTTGAAAGCCAAGGTTTCTCTTTGGACTACTCTTTTTCTTTCTTTAGTGGATTTTATGCTGCGGTTTCAGCTGCTTTGAGTGCTTGTGTGCCACTAGCCAAGTTGAATATCATGGGCTTTGAGTTGGTTTTAATAGTGTCTACTACTCCGTCATTAACAACATTCTTATTGTTGTCTTTGCCATACTTCCAATACTTGTTCTTCTCTTTAGAGCTAGATCCTGGTTGTGTTTCTTTCCAAGGTGTGATATCTCCTTTCTTTATAAGCACATCTTCCATTCGGATAGCATTATCTACCATTTTGTTAAATGATGGGTGTACTTGCATTTGGATACTATATTTCAATTTAGGGATCAGATTGTTGACGAATATATCCATTTTCTCAGCATCTGGGATAGGTTGTGAATACCTAGAGAACATATTTCTCCAATGTTGAAGGAAAGTGAGAAAAGGCTCCCCTGTTTTTTGTTTGGCATTGCAAAGTTTGATCATAGTAACAGGATGTCGGATGTTGTAGGAGTATTGTTGTTAAAACAGTTGGATTAGTTCTTCAAAAGTTTTTATCCCCTTAGGTAGACTTGAGAACCATTCCATAGCTTGTCCTCCCAAACTCCTTAGAAAAAGGCGCATGAGATACATTTGATCATGCATGAACTACATGCAGGCAACACAAAATTCTCTGACACAATCTTCAAGATTTGAGGTACCATCATATTTGTCAAATTTTGGAATCTCAACTCGTGAAGGGAGTGGAGGCATGTATAGGTTTTTATCAAATGAAAATGTGCATATTGTCTCTAGAAAATATTGTTTTGGGGATTTATCCTTGTTTTTCAGTTCTGTGATCTCAGTTCGTAAAGCTAGTAATTGTCTATGGACCATTATTATAGGTGATTCTTCCTTTTTAGTGATGAGAGTCTGAACATCATATCCAGTAGGAAGTTTGGCACCTTGTTTTGCTAATTCTAGAAAATAGTCTTCTTTTTCTCTAGCCATGATAGCCTTCATCATTTTTCGGAAATCTTTATCCTTTTGACATTTATGAATATCTTTTTCTAGAGGTTCAGAATCTTCAGCTTCACTTGATGAGGAATCATTATTGGTTTCATGAATACTGAGGTTGTCTTCATCATTTTGTTATATTCTAGGTATAGTAGGAGATACAGGCTCATCATAAACTGGTATCTTTGATGATGAAGGTTTGTCAGTCAAGGGATCCTCTTCAAAAAATGGATTATCTTTATATGAAAAGGGTTGCCCTTTTCCTTTGGCATCTTTCTTATGAGAACTCTTTTTTTTTAGTAGGCATTTTTATTGATTGGTGTGACCTAAAGCTCTTTGTGATGCAGAAGTCAAGATCAAATTTAGAGCTAGTTGTTCAATTATTGAGAGAAGCAACTAAGATTTAGTCTAGTTTCAGGAATGATCTATCCTATATAAGACGTTTATCTAAGTTGATCCGAGATAAGTGACTAAGACTCAGTCTGGTTTTAGGAAAGATCTATCTCGTATAAGACATTTATCTAAGTGACTTAGATTTGATATGTAGTTGATTGAACTAGCTGAAAGATGATCAACAAAATCGTGCAACACAAATGGCAGAGATATAGTGTTTTGATCTGTTTATGCTCAAGATGATGATAACTAGTTTTATGCTTGTTGTAGACTGTTTTAGGCAAGTTTGACTATTCTGGACTGACAAAATTAGAGATTCATACAACAAGTTTCTCAAGACCAGACGACAATTCAAAAGCTTCAGGATGACAGTAATAGTGTTTTGTATGAGTTGTTGTCTTGTACCATATGATAGATGGGTATGTCTAGAATGACAAACTTATCAATATAATGTTTTATCGTATGACATAGGATGTAAGGTGAAACGACAACTCTCAAAACTAGAGGACTGACAATCAGGATTCGTACGACATAGGATTGAAGATGGAACGACAAATTGTTAGGACTGATGGAATCTCATACGACACAGGATATGAAACCAGACGATAAATCAGAGGAATCATATGACTATTTGCTAGACAGAGGCAAATTTCTGAGTTTTCAATGACTGGGTATAACTAGATTTGAGATGGATTGGGTTTTGATCGCTAACTGATGATAAGCAATTTAGAGGTGGACTAAGTTCTTGATGGCTAAGGTATACTAGTTTGTGACACGGACATAGTTTTGACTAGGATAGACTACTTTTGGACATGGTTTCAACTGGTATAGACTAGCTTTGAACAGATTTTCGACTGGGATAGACTAGTTTTGGACAGAGTCTCGACTGGGTAAGACTAGTTTTGGACATGGATAGAGTTTTGACTAGGATAGACTAGTTTTCACACGGACAGAGTTTTGACTAGGATAGACTAGTTTTGACATGGGCAAAGTTTTGACTAGGATAGAGTAGTTTTGATACAGACAAAGTTTTGACTACGATAGCCTAGTTTTGACATGGACAGAGTTTTGACTAGGATAGACTAGTTTTGACACAGACGGATTTTTTGATCACTGAGTTGTTTCTTGTTTTCTCCAGTTTTGGTATTTCAGTTTTAGTTTCAGGGATGAAAACATAGAAGACATGTAATATGAATAATAACTCCAATCACAACATGCAAACCCTACGAAAATTGGTAAGATAAGAAAACCTTTTCTTGTAGACTTAGGTACACACCCAATAGCTAATCAGAATATGGCTATTGAGTCTCACGCAATGGATTCTCAATGCCGTATTAGCCAAATCCAAATGCTAATGGGGGCACGAAATGACAAGTATCTTGGGAGAATTACTATCCCTCTTGCACAAAGATTATCCCCCCTTTCAGAGGTGAACCGGGTAGCTTCTAATTTGAATTGGAGCTAGTAAGGGGTCTATTCGGCGCGTCGAGGTATAAACTCAATTAAGAGGTCTCCCAGCCTTGAAAACCAAGGTTTAATATACCCGAAGGTACAGAGGAGAGCTATTCCCGAGCACTGTTGTTGACTTGATTTTCATCAAATCACGTTTATTTTATAGTGGGTTGGAGTACTTGGCATTTAGCCATTCCCACTTGGGTTGTTCCCCTCTCACCGGTTGTAAAGGCTTTAAGAGTTATTAGCTCCTCGGGAGGGTAGGCCCGCTAAAGATGTACAAATCTCAAACTTAAAGAAAATGCCTCAAGGGTCTGTATTTATAATTGTCTATAAAGACAAGAGCATACTCTCCTACCTCTCAGAATTTACATAAAACACAAAATACAGATTTGTTCTTTAACCAGATAGTAATTTAGGTTCCTAAAAATGAATATAAATAATACACGATGTTTAGTCGATTCTTCTCAGGCAACCTGCAAAGACAACAAATCAGAAGTCATATTGTCTTTGTACGACAAGCATATTCTTTGACAAGCATTCTACAAAAAACTAATTAGGTTGTGAAAAATTCTTAGATAGACAGATAAACAGACAGGGTTAGTCATCAATATAATCAAAATTGAATGAGAAAATTGAATGAAATCTGTTTTTTAACCAGAAAAATACAGAATCGTGCGACAATTCTTACCAGATCGTACGACACCTGTAGTTTGTCATTTGGCCATATGGGAAATGTCGTATGACAAATCACGGAAACTGTACGGACAAAAATCTGAAAAAAAAATAAAAATAAGGAGTCGGTCTTGGAGGTCGAAAAATGTAGTCTTGTGCCCCACGGTGGGTGCCAGAAATGTGTGTGTGAAAAAGTGAAAAGAGGTCTGATAGTTGCATGCACAACACTTCAATTATGTCATTACATGTATGGTTAGTAAATCAATAATCAATAAATAATAAACCATAACAAAGCGACTAATTGCCTTCTAAAAGATGCGAGTATAAGATTGCTCTCAGATTTTTATAAGCAATACTAGTGACTAGACTACACCAAGACGAAGGATTTAATCTATATGAGCATGATATTAAACTATATGGATGCAATATGGATGAATAATTCAAGCAATGATGGATTCAAGCAATATGGATTCAAGCAATATGGATTCAAGCAATATGGATTAAACTAAATATGCAATAATCTAAACTAAGATGCAATAATCTCAAAAAAGCAAGCACAAGATCTTCAATGAATCGAGAGAAAAATTGGCATAATAATAATCTCCAAGGTGTTTCTCAAATATATCTAGGGTGATTTGAATGAGAGCTGAAGGTTGAATTTATAGAGAATTCACAAGAGAGATCAAGAAAAGGCACAATTTAGAATTAATTGAAATAATTGAGAAATCAGATCTAGTTAACCTTGAGATAGATTCCAATTATAGTTTAATCGAAATGCTTTCAGATAAGAAGTTCAAGTAGCATTAGAAATAAGAATTAATTAATTTCATGCATTTGTGATAAAAATAGATAATTCTTTGATTTATTCAAAAAAAGAGTCTTTCAGTGCAACTGAACTTCTTTTTCTCAAAAGCTTTGAGTTCTAATTTTAGAGAATGATTAATAATTCAATTAATTGCTTTTTTTTATTTCAAGTTCTCAATTTAGAAAAAGAAATAATATCTCAATTTTGATTTCTCTTTCAATTCAATTATTTTATTTTCAATTTAACTCTTGCTTTGTGATTAATTCCTCTTTTGTAATAAATTAATTCCCTTTTTTGCATGATTAAATGGCAAATTTATTAATTAATTAAATATGCTAGGATATTAAATAAATTAAATAGGATTATTGATCAAAAATGATATTCTTGGAATGATTCAATTAATTAAATAAATATTTAATTAATATTGAGTAATTGACTTGCCATGCAATATTTGATGATTAAAGAGTTAATTAATGTGCTCAAGCTTGATTTAATTGCCTTTAGTTAGGACCTTGGTGATGTTGTCAAGGTTAGGGGCCCACGACTTAGATTACCAATTTTAGGGTATTACACCTGGTCTATCTGGAAAGAAAGGAATAACAAAATCTTCTAGGGAATTGGAACCTCTACAGAGTTGGTGTTCTGGGGATTTCTTAAGTTACTAATGGAAAATCTATCAATCACATCAATTAAATTGCCCTCCAACCCTCTCCCCACTAAGGATTATGAAATTGCTCATATGTGGAAGTTTTTGTATTTCATTGCTACTTTTGACAATTCCAAGCATATTCGGAGGATAAATACTAAATGGAAACCTTTTGACAAGGGTTATATAAAACTTAATTTTGATGGTACTGCTAGACAGGGTTTGGCTGTTGGGGGTGGAATCCTAAAAACTCATATGGGAGAGTTGGTTGCGTCGTATGCTAGCAACTTAAATGGTCATTTTAAAAATCAAGTTGAAGTTATGGCTCTATTTTGGGGCCTTCACATCACCCTTTCCATTGGGTTCAAAACAATTTCCATTGAAGGTGTCTCAAAGCTTGTAATTGATGTGGTGAAAGGGATGAATAGAATAAATTGGTCTATTGATGGTATCATTAGAGACACCTTCAGGCTCTTATCTACCATTGACTCCTTCTGGCTGAACCATATCTATAGGGAAGGAAAAAAAAATTCATATGCCATGGCAGCCCTTGGTCTTAATTTGCAAGGACTGAGATGCTGGAGAAGTCACAACTCTCCGCCCCCCTCCATCAGACTCCTTATAGAAGGAGATAATAATAAAACTACCCCTAATGGGCATGAAATCTACTATCTTTTCATTCCCACTATGCTACCTCGGTATGGTGGACACGGGAACTTTTGAATTCAAATAATTGTAGCCTAAAATCCACTAGTACCAACAACTATCTGAGGTGGACTACCATGTATGCCACGAAATGTTTCGCTCAATTTTTACTCATATTTTGGCATGCTTTTTTATTCTCATGATGATGCAATGTGTTTGTGTGAAGAGTTATAAGGTGTTGAACACAATGTACCACTAAGAGGGGGGTGAATCAGTGGTTCCTAAATTCTTTTCCCTTTTAATAGCAACCTTAGAACACTAGTTGTTATCTTAAGCACTAAACAATCAAATAAGTAAAGAAAAATGAGGAAAACAAAGAAGACAAACACATAGATGCAACCCACAACACCAGATGTATGAGTAAAACCCAATATAGGAAAAACCTCGGTGAGAAATGCTACTGGAGACTACTGGTCCAATACAGCCTCACAAGTGAAACACTGTATTACAAAGATTTAGGGCACCAACCCAAGGAGCACCAACCCCTGCACCAAGCTCCAAATTGGTGATGTCTATTGAAATACAATGTTGATATAGTTATAGCTTCTTGTTGCAAATGAGTTATGCAACTTTTGATCAAATAGGTTACTGTCGGTTGATAGTCTTATCTTCTTTATTGGATCTCACACTACCACTTATGAAATCACTCTCTCTGATTCTTGGCCTCTCTTATATATCCCTCTCATAGCCTCACAACACACTGTGTTATGCTTGGATGCTTTCTTGATCCATCACACCTCACTGGTTTGCTCAACTATTAGACCTACTACAGTTATACCGGTACTTTATCACTGTCGGTTAAACCCTCTCACCGGTTTGCTTGTTAACTCACTCTGCAACTTTCTTAGAATAAATTATAAGGGAGACGATCCTTCTATGCACTCAATCTCTCTTCACTCTTCTTCTTCTCCTCAAGCCTCTCCTTTTTTGTTTTGAGCTCATATATTTATAATCATTGATTCTAGCCAAGAACACATTCAACCAATGTCGTGTTAGGTTTTACCTTCTCCAACTCGATCTGAATCTGATTTGATTTGATATTCTTTTCCAGGGATAAGATCTTCATGACATCGATAAATCACCAATAAATCTTTGCATTCCAATGTGCGTTTTCTAAATCTGGAGGTTTGCACCATGCTTTTCAGTTTTTCTCTGTCATTCGCCATTGATGGCTTTGTTGTTTCCTTCACCAAATAGGTATGAGGATTAAATCTTCTTGCAGGATCAGTTCAGTCACTTTGCCAGCTTGCCTTCCTCGAGCCACAATCCTCTAGCATCCTCTATGACTTGCAGGTTCCTCATTAAAAGTTGACCTACTTGCAAATTTGTTACGTTGATACACATTCCACCAACCTGTGCAATTCCTCCACCTGGCATCCAGCTGTCATGCTTGTCGACATCCACCCCTACTTGGATTTGTATGTCAGTTTGACATTCTTTGTTGACTATGGTAGACTATCGATTTAGTTCATCTTACCGGTATGACCATCAAAGATCCGCTATACCGGTAACACATCCTCTATGTTCTGCTCACCGGTTGTTATGCCTCCATAACAACCAAACAATATTCATCTCAGTTTGTGCCTTACTGGTAAGCCTTATCTACTGTTAGATGACACAAGTCATGTGTATCAGTAGCCTTCCTTTTGTCTTCTCACTCTCATGTGTATTACCATCATATTGGTCACCACTTCTTACTTACTGGTGACCTTGCCAAACCAATTGACATCAATGACAACTTAATGCCAATAATGCCAATAATCTCCCCCTTTGGCATTGATGTCAACTTACTACAATACACTTCATACTGGTATATTTCTCCCCCTTTGACACAATGACAAAGGGTACTTTCCACTCCCCCTTTCATCCATACCAAGCTCCCACTTTGGCTACTACCATTAATTGTAGCTGATATTGATATATTGTTCACAAGTTATAGATGTTGTTATGAACTCCCCATGAACCATATCAAACCTTTCTTTCTTAAGTGCATAAGGCAAATGACACAACTCCCAACTTGTGTCATAGGTACTCAACTGTGCTTACCGGTAATGGTTTAGTGAAAAAAAATTCTACTTGTTCTCTGGTAGGGACATAATCACCACCACTTGTGCTCTTCTAGTCACCACCACTTGTGCTCTTCTAGTCATCAATGCAACCTGGCCAATTAGCATCAATGTATGCTTCCGAGATGAATTCCCCTTGTTTAGGGTACCACAATCCATAATTGAGTGTTCCTCAAAGGTACCTAAAGATTCTTCTTACAACATTCATATGTGACTGCTTAGGTGCAGCTTGAAATCTGGCCACCATGCACACTACCTATACTATATCCAGTCTAGAAGCAGTTAGATACAATAGACTCCCTATCATAGATCTATACAATGTTTGATTAACCACTGATGATTTATCATTCTTGCTTAATTTACTGTCGGTCACCATGGAGGTACTTACCAGTTTGCAATCCTCGAGTTGAAATTTCTTCAACATATCCTTTGCATACTTGGTTTGTGAAATAAAGATTTCCTTATCTTGTTGTGATATCTACAAACCAAGGAAGTATGTCAATTCACCAAGCATTGACATCTCAAATTTTGATTGCATCTAATTAGCAAATTCTTTGCAAAGGGTGTCTTTGTTTCCTCCAAAAATAATCTCATCTACATGCACAACCACAATGATCATGTGGTTTCCATCTTTCTTTATGTATAAATTGTTGTTAGCACTCCCCTTTTTGAATACTTTCTCCTTCAGGTACAAAAAGAAGATACTTCTAGCTCAACCCAATGCCCGAAGATGGAGTAATAAAATTTACAATGCTCCACTTGGAGGGAGTCACTCATGAATGGTGGTACCATATAATACTCTTGTCCATGATTGAGTCACTTCATATGCTGATTTCATGGAGACAATCATAGACCACTTTGATAGGGAGGATCTAGAGCTCAACTTCAAGGAGTTGTCACAACTAAAAAATCATGCTCCACTTGGAGGGAGTCACTCATGAATGGTGGTACCATAGAATACTCTTGTCCCTAATCTTGAATACCATGCTCTAGGGGCTTCCTTTAAGCCATACATGGCCTTCTTCAACCGACACACTAAGGTTCCATCATCATGTAGCAAAAACTCTTCCGGTTGCTCCATGTACACTTATTCTTCTAAATTTCCATTTAGGAAGGTAGATTTTACATCCATCTGATATACTTTATAACCCTTGTAGGCAGAAAAGGATAGAAACATTCTAATTGCTTCTAATCTAGCTACCGGTACAAATGTTTCTTCAAAGTCAATTCCCTCTACCTGAGAGTATCCTTTGCACACCAGTCTAGATTTATGCCTAATAATTGTGCCTTCTTCATTCATCTTATTCCGGTAGACCCATTTAGTGCCAATGATGCTCTTGTTTTCCGATCTAGGGACTAATTCCCAAGTCTTGTTCTTCTTAATCTATTGCAGATCTTCTTCCATGGAATTCATCCATTCTTGTCTTTTGCTGGCCTCATTGAATGTAATAGGTTCTACTTCAGTCATGAGGCAAAAGTTGACTTGTTCATCATTTCGGGCAAGTCTTCTTCTAGTCTGCACAACATCACTCTTATTTCCTAGAATTTTCTCTTCTGGGTGATTCAACTGTACATACTAGTTGGGAGCCTTCTTCGATGCTTCTACTAGTTCATTGTCTGACTAAGCTTCCTCACCTTCATCACCAAAATCATCATACCAGTTTACCTATGGTTGACTTCCTTTGTGCATATCCTCATCAACTTTTACATGCACACTCTCAATTAATATTCTTAGTCTTTTGTTGTAGCATTTGTAGGCCTTGCTATTATATGATTAACCAAGGAAGATTCCTTCATCACTCCTGGAGTCAAAACTACCTAGACCATCCATATCTCTTTTGATAAAACACTTACTTCCAAATACTTTGAATTATATGATTGATGGCTTTCGGTCATACCACAACTCATAAGGTGTCATTCTGATGTTTGTCCTTAGTTGAAATCGGTACAAGGTATATGCAGTAGTATGAACAACTTCCTTCCAATATGTGTTTGGTAGACTGGCCTCATTTAACATGGTTCTAGCCATCTCCTTGACTATCTTATTCTTCCTCTCTACCACACCATTTTGTTGTGGTGTCTTAGGGGTTGAGTATTGCCTTCTAATTCCATGTTTTTTACAATAATCTTTAAATTCATTTGATGTGAAATCTCCACCCCGATCTAATCTTAGGTATTTTAGCTTGCACCCACTTTCCTTCTCCACCATCTTCCTAAAGATATTGAATCTGTTAAAATCTTGTGACTTATCTTGTAGGAAAGTTACCCAGGTCATTCGTTAATTAATCATCAATGAAAAGAATAAAATATCTTTCACCGGCAAGGGCTCTTGTCCTAGTTGGACCACATGGATCTGTATACACAATCTCAAGTGGTCTTGAGGTGTTGTGCTCTGAAGAGGATGAAAGACTAGTGAGGTGGATTTAGTTAGAAAACATGCAAGTCAAACATATAATCATATGAAATCAAAGACATAACTCCAAAACACATAAAAACATGAATAAGATGCATATACCTCACAAAACCTTACACCTCTTCCTCAGATTGAGCTTGACAAAGTGAAGGCACCCCTTGGTGATGCTCCATTTGATGTGCTCCTTTGATTGCTTGATGTGGATGGCTCTCCAATGTTGTGTACAAATGAGATGGATCTTGGAAGATAATGGAGATGAGATGATTAAGGGTGGATGAAGGATGATTTTGACATGATAAAGATGCTAAAATGACTTTTCTAGGCTCAAAAGAGTAGCATAAGATTACTGAACTTGGAGATGGAGAATGAAGGGATGGAATCCTCAATTTATAGGAAGAGGAGAGGAAAAATGGATGGCTAGGATGGATTCAAGATGAAGGGATATGATTTCTTGTGAGCCCACACAAGGTCCAAGAGAGGGTGTGGAGACCAAGAGATATGTCTTAAAGGCATTTCTTGTCTCCACACTCCTCAAGGTGCATTGGGAAGACTTCCCAAGGTACCTTGAGAAGAGTAAGGTGCATTGGGAAGACATCCCAATGTGCCTTGAGAGGAGCAAGGGATGTGACATTCCTTAAAGAATGGAGAGGAGGAATTAAAAATTCTCCAAAAAGGGGTGGTCATGGGGATTAGAGGAATAAGAAGGAATTAAAAATTCCTTGGGAGAGGAGATGCCTAGAGGATTGTGAGATTTTGAAAATCTCACATTCACCTAAGAAAAGAGCATTAAAATCTAGTGGTTGGATGGAAGGGACAAGGAGTTGACTTTGTGGCTAATCATGATGATTAACCATTAGCAGCTCATTAGGAGGGGATTAGAGGGAATATTAGGTGGGATTAGGATTTGTAGGAGGATTTGACTAGGAGAGAGAATGAGTGGAGGGAATTAAAAATTAGAAGAATAAGGTTAAGTGAGTTTAGGGAGTTTCTAGAAGACATTATTAGGTTAATGATGAATTAAGAAGATGGTTTGTAGGAATCATGTGGGTTAATTAATTAATTGAAATTAATTAGCTAAGAGGGAGATTTGTGAGGATTTAATTTTTAGAAGAATAAAGAAAGGGATTGATTTATTAAATAAATCAGTCACATACCATAGTGACAATATTAATTGTATTTAATTAATATTGAGGAGAATTTGAATTAACATAATTAATTAATTAATTATGTGAAGAATTAAAAATAATTGAAAATAATTATTTTTAAGTGTCTACATTTTGCCCCTCTTTGAAGCGAGGTGTGATGATGCGTTGATTCAAAGAATAATCTTGTTTTTTTAAAGATGATATTGATTTGATTGATAAGATCTAGATTCAGTCTAGTTTCAGGAAGGATTCATTCTATATAAGACAAAGATGATCAAAATGTCTGGTTTCAGGAAGGATTCATCCTATATAAGACATGATTGACCACAACGTCTAGTTTCAGGAAGGATTCATCCTATATAAGGCATGATCAGAGTGTCTGGTTTCAGGAAGGATTCATCCTATATAGGACATGATTGATCACAATGTCTAGTTTCAGGAAGGATTCATCCTGTATAAGACATGATCAGAGCGTCTGGTTTCAGGAAGGATTCATCCTGTATAAGACATGATTGATCACAACGTCTGGTTTCAAGAAGGATTTATCCTGTATAAGACATGATCAAAGCATCTAGTTTCAGGAAGGATTCATCCTGTATAAGACATGATTGATCACAACGTCTGGTTTCAGGAAGGATTCATCCTGTATAAGACATGATCAGAGCATCTGGTTTCAGGAAGGATTCATCTTTGTAAGACATGATTGATCACAACATCTGGTTTCAGGAAGGATTCATCCTGTATAAGACATGATCAGAGCATCTAGTTTCAAGAAGGATTCATCCTATATAAGACATGATCAGAATCAGAATTAACTATGTGAGGAATTAAAAATAACTAAGATAATTATTTTTAAGTGTTTACATTTTGGCGGTGTGTAGAAGATAGAAGAAGAAAAGGGCCCCAGCGTAAAGCATGGGAGGTGTATGCCCCCTCGAGAATTTTTTTGAAAAAAGGACAAAAAAATCTCAAAAAAAGAGGAAGAAGAATCAAGGCAGAAGGGATAAATGAGGAAGAAATATGAAGTAGTCGTGAAGAATTTGGAAAGAAGAATAGGAGGTGCGAGACCGCAGAGGAAAATGGGCCCTCACGGGGGACCATATAAGCCACAACGGACCCAATGAGGGGTCATTGTTACACACAAGCCTTGGAGTTATTTAGAGTGAAGAAGAGGAGAAGGAGAGATGAACCGCATTGCAATTCGTGATCATCACGTCGAGAGGATCCGACGATTCGACCGATCAACGAGCTATGGACCACCGGTGAGTAGGACTATCCCTCTTTTGGAAATTTTAATTTTGAGTAAGTTTTAGGGCTAGAAATAGGTATAGGAACAAGGCAAGGTGCTTGTGCTAATTTTTGTTTCAGTACGTGTGCCCCTAGGTTAGTGTGAGTGCTTGTGATCAGTGTGCGCACCCTGGGGAGGTTGGGTAGAATAGGATTTTAGGTAGGGGCACTGGGGATCAGCACAGCCGCTTGCGCTTTAGCATGAGTGGTCGTGCTTCGACGTGACATAGGCGCTCATGTTGACGGGTGTGGGAGCTAAAAAGAAAGAGAGGAGGGGGGTTCTATTGGCACGAGCACCTGCAAAATGGTGCATGCGTCACGGTTTTGGCGCAGGCGCTAGGTAAATCAGTGCATGCGCCTGGGAAGGGGGGATGCATTTTTTCTTAGCATTTTGGAATGGGTGAAAGAGGTATGATTGGTTCTGGAGGTCAAGAGGGGATTTTGAGATGTGAAAATTAATGATTTGATGCAATGGATGCAAGTGGAGAGGGGACCACTGGCTTCGAGAGAGCATTGGCCTGCCACGATGAGCCTGTACCACAAGCTAGACCGCAATGAGTTGGAGTTTCTACATTCGTTCGGGTTGCATTATGTAGGCAGATGGCCTAGGATTCAGGTGCATACTGCTATGATAACTGCACTAGTGGAGAGGTGGGATAGTCAGTATACCACCTTTCGTTTGCCAACTGGAGAGGCGACAGTGACCTTGTTAGACGTTTGGAGGATCTTGAAGATCCCCATTCGTAGCGTGATCCTCGAGTATTAGTTGGATGTAGCAGATTTTTATTTGAGGGAGGTGTGCGAGTATGAGATGCCACCAATGCTAGATAGGAGCAGGATGCACTTGGGCCGAGCGATGGCCATTCAGGAGATTCCTCGGCTAGTTTTGGTGATTTGCGACTTCTTGAGCGGGCAGATCCTTCCAGATTTGGGAGGACACGGATTTCCTCTGGGGTGGAGTAGATGCATGTATTTCATGATTCATAATGGTGTTCAGTATGCGTGGGGCTCAGTGATGCTAGCCCAGCTCTCATGACATGCACCTGGTGACGTACAAAGATTATGCTGGTTTGTCTGCTGGGGTGACACTCTTACACATATGGGTGTGGGAGCATATTGCAGTGGCTCAGCCACTAGGTGCTCAGGACAGGCGGCCATGGCAGTCATTTGTAGACAGGTACAGGGGACTGCTACACTACACATAGACAACATCCACGTGGTTTTGGAGGAGGATACTAGATGAGCTGATGCAGTTCACATGGAGGCCATTTTTTGGGTGTGAGCAGTGGAGGGATGATTGGTAGCTTCACTGGGCAGGGGTCGAGATGTGGATTTTTGGGAGGTCAGTTAACATCATGGAGTATTATGCTCCATTTAGGGTGGCCCAACAGCTTGGGCAAGTGCAGGATATTATGGGGGATATTCCAGTGTATCCCTAGATTACACGGGAGGCGAGGTATTGGGGACCTACAGTGAGTCCCTTGGATGGGTGGATGAGCTTCCAGACAGCTTTTCACATAGTCTGGGATGAGCAGATGGGAGCAGGGGAGGACCCAGGCATGACAGGTGGTTATCAGAGTTGGTGGGAGGGGCACATGCCAGTGCGACTTACTATTTTAGGAGTTTTGGATGATGAGGAATTAGAGTCGGGGGATGATCAGGTGGTGGGTGGGGAGGATGATGGCCCAGGAGAGAGAGAGTTGTAATTTGGGTAGGGCGTGGTGTGGGCGGAGAGCACAGGAGAGTCTAAGTTCTATGGCGGAGGGGTCCAAAGGAGGAGGGAGGGGATGGAGAGGATGCCCCAGTGGGAGAGGCTGTAGAGGCCATAGTAGGCGAGAGAGGGGAGGCTGTAGTTGGAGAGGGGGAGGTTGTGCCCATGGATATTCCTGAGACACAGGAAGGGGAGAGGGGAGGATGGTCACTGGCTGATTTTGATCGATTACAGTAGGAGCGGGATGACTATCAGACGGGATGACTATCAGACGAGGCTTCATTTCATTGAGGATGAGTTGCAAGTAGAGAGGGCTCGAGGGGAGAGCCTAGAGGAAGAGGTGGCACAACTGACTCAGGAGATATTTGATCTGATAGAGAGTTTGTATACTACTAGGACAAAGGTGGATGCCTTGAGGGCGGAGGGGGAGGAGGCAGAGAGGGTGTTCGAGGAGGCTTGGATAGGTACATCTATAGCAGGGCTACAGGATGTCATTAGGCAGCAGGATGATGATTTAGAGGGATTACAGGCTAGAGTGCAGAAGGCGGAGGTAGATGTGACACGGCTGTGGGGGGAGAGGGATGTAGCCCAACATGCATTGGTTCCAGCTAGGTTGGCGCAGATATTTTTTGATAGTCTGCAACAGCGAGAGAGAGAAAATAGATCAGCCTAAGAGGCACATTATTATAGGGGGTTATATCATGGAGTGGTGCCTACAGGATAGCAAGTAGTCTCGTATACTGAGAGTGCGCGATCTCACAGGACCCAAAGTCAGTGGCCGAGTCAGAGTCAGCAGACAGGGGGGTCAGTGGGTTTTTGACCACCAGCAGGGGGTGCAGGAGGATCAGGAGGGGAAGGTACAACAGAGGGGGGTATAGCAGAGGGAGGTACAACAAAGGGAGGTGGAGAGACAGGTGGGGAGAGCTAGCTCCCCGTTTTGCTTGTGTATTATGTTTTGACCCTTCAAGGTGATCATTGTATCATGACAGACACATTTTCCTCTATATATATATATATACATGATTTGATTGGTGGCAGATGATGTGTAGTATTTATTGTGATGGATTATTTTTGTTTTTCTTATGATGTCTTATATGGATGTAATCATGGATGTGCTATGCTAACCTATTTTGTGATGCAGAGTGGATGCTTATGTATGTATGTTTATGATGTGTTGCTGACATAGTTTTTGGATGCGGGATGAGTATTTTTTTATGCTTTATGTACACATGTGTGAATGATTTATGATGCAGTCTACATGTAATGCTATATGGATGAGTGTATCTTTTATTTATGTGATGCAATCTTATATGGTAAATATTTTGTGGAAATTTTTTTTTAAAAAATGAGTGTCTAAGAAATGCACTCTACATGATGTGAATGAATTAATAAAAAGAGGGAATATGCCAATAATAACACCATGATCTTAGATAGAAGAATATGGAATATATGGGAAGTGGAGGAAATTGAGAACTCCATGGGATTATTGAGTTTAGGATTTGATGGATTGATGGTGAGATTTTGTGCACAACAAATGTGGAGAGCCAAGCTATTTTGATATTGCCCTGGGTGACTTGCACCACTGATTATAGAAATCAGGATGCCTTGAGAAACCCAAGGTGTGGACTGACTCTGTAGACAAATGGGAATTTCTTGCACATAATAATGCAAGTGTTAAGAAACACTAATACAAAGTTGTGGGTTCGTGCAAGGAAACCCTCAAACACACTGATACCTCTTGTACATGAGAAGGTAAGTGTTGATAAACACTAGTACCAAGTTGTCGGTTTATACAAGAGGGATCCAAAACATGCCATACTATGAAATATGCCCCAGTATGCACCTATCATAACGTACCTGGATATGGAAGAACCCAGGTAGTCGTAAATAGTAGCAGTCGTAGGGCAAAAGATGCAAGTCTATATGAAAAGATCTAACAAAATCTAACAAGTCACTTCCTTGCGACCAAATGATACCTCTTGCCAAGAGTAGAACTAGGATGGAGGATTAGGTTGCCAGGCGAGGGAAGGAATCATCCCTAGGGAAAAATGGTCTTGTAGATTTTAGGCAAGTGATTTTATGATTTTGGAGAGTGACTAGCAGACCTGGGATTGTTTCTGAAGACTTCTTGAAGCTTACATAGAGGCATAAAATCTTAGCTTGATGGGACATTCCTTATTCATGACTTAGGTGAAGACTCATCATCATACACGTGTTTTATTGTAAGGCGAGAGGGAAGGAATGTTGTGAATGGGAGGATTGGACGAAGAGTGATTTGCAGTGTCGACCTGATAGACAGTGGATCCGATTATTTGCCTTGGCGCCTGTATGGAGGTTTTCACCAAGGTACTTGTCCATAGCACCACAAAATGGTTTTCACTAGTGGACGAATTGTTTTTCTTTCTTTTTCTTGTAGATTTTTCTCTTCTTTTTTTTTTGTTTTGTGTCACATGGTGCCTGTTTGCCAGGTTTTCACCAAAGTGACGCTTTTTTAATTTTATTTTTTTTAGGATCTTTTTATTATTTATTTATTTTTTTGTATTTTTCTTGATTTTTTAATAATTTTTTTCTTTTGGTTTTTTTTTTCTGACAATTTTAAGACTTTCTCAGGATTAGGCATAAAATATTTTGAGGTGCATGATATTCATTGGATCATCCAAAGGATCGCCTTTAGGAGTAGCCAACTAATAAGCTCCTGATCCATATTTTGTTGTGATTACATATAGTCCAAGCCAGTTAGGTTCGAACTTGCCTTTCTTTTCTCTTTCTTGTAGATTTTTCTGATTCTCCATGAGGACAAGATCACCAACTTGGAATTCTTGGGTTCTGACTCTTTTGTGATAACTCATCCGCAAGCAGTTCTGATATACCCGAAGATGGTTCAAGGCCTTGAGGTGTCTTTCATCTAACAATTCTAGCTCTTGTAAGTGGGCAATTATGTATTCTTCCTCTGGTAGGATGGCTTGCAGCGATACCCTTAGAGAGGGGATCTCTATCTCAAGGGGAAGGATGGCTTTGGAGCCAAAGACCAGGCAATAAGGGGTGGCACCTGTGGGGGTATGGATGGAGGTGCAGTAGGCCCAAAAAACGGGGTGGAGTTGGAGGTGCCAATTGCAGCCAGCTTCATTGACTATCTTTTTGAGGATTTTGATTAAGGTTTTATTAGAAGCCTCAGCTTGGTCGTTGCCTTGGGGATAATATGGGGTGGAGAAGCGATGTTGGATGTTGAATTTTTGGCAGAATTCTTTGACATCCTGGTTTTCAAATTGTCTTCCATTATATGTGATGATAACTTTTGGGATGCCATATTGGCAGATTAGGTAGTTCAGGATGAATTTGAATATTTGCTTGCCAGTGGTGAAAGTAAGAGGGATAGCCTCTACCCACTTGGTGAAGTATTCGGTGGCGGTGATAATGAATTTATGTCCATTGGAAGATGAAGGGTGGATTTTCCCAATGAGATCGAGCCCCCACTGTGAGAAGGGCCATGGTGTTATAAATGGCTACAATTCTTGTGATGGTGCATGAATTTTGTCGCCATGTTGCTAGCAAGGGATGCATTTCTTCACATAATTATATGCATCTACCTCCATTTTAGGCCAATAGTATCCTATTCTCAAAAGATTTTTAGCCAATGTGAGCCCACTTGAGTGTGCCCCATAGATACCCTCGTGTACTCCACGTAATGCCCATCCCGCCTCTTATTTATCTAAACACCTTAAGAGGGAACCATCGAAATGCCTTCTGAATAGGGTGTCTTCGAGGATGGTGTAACGAGCACATCGGTGGATGAAGGTTTGTTGTTGGGTTTTTGTGAGATGTGGGGAAATGGTGTTGTCTTTGAGGAAAGTGAAGGTTTCTTGGTACCAAGGGGACTCAGGACCAACGAGAACACACACCATTTCAGACTCTGGTAGGTCATATGCTGGTATAAATAATTGCTCGACCAAGAACTCACACTTCTGACTGTGTGCTGACAATTGAAGGAGGGAGCCAATGGTGGCCATTGCATCTGCAGGCCTGTTGTTTGTTTGTGGGATTTGATTAAATGTGATTGCTATGAAATGTTGCTTAAGATATTCAACCATGGTATGGTAAGGAAGGAGTTTATCATCTTTTGTCTGGTACTCATCATTGACTTGTTTTATAACGAGCTGAGAATCACCATAAACTTGTAACTCCTTTATTTTCCAGTGGATAGCCAGACGCAAACCTATGATGAGTGCCTTGTATTCTGCTATGTTATTGGTACATGCAAAGGGTATTTTGTATGATTTGGGGATGCCATCTCCTTGAGGTGTAACCACTAATATTCCTGCCCCCGATTCATTTTGAGTGCAAGAGCCATCAAAGTATAATTGCCATGTGGGGGATGTGGTGACAGCCATAATGAACTCATCTGGTAATTTTGTGAGAAGAGGATGGTCACCTGGAAGTGGAGCTTCAGCCAGCTGATCTGCAATAACTTGTCCCTTGATTGCCTTTCTGTCCACGTATTCAATGTCAAACTTGCTCAAGAGCATGACCCATTTAGTGGTTCTGCCAGTGAGAGCAGCTTTAGACAAGAGATATTTAAGTGGGTCTATCTTGGCAATCAACTTTGTTTTGTTGTTCAGCATATAGTGTCAAAGTTTTTGTGTGCTAAACACTAATGCCAAACATGCTCTTCCAATGGTGGTGTAATTGAGTTCATATCCTACCAGTGTTTGACTGATGTAGTAAATGGCATGTTCCTTCCCTTGGTCATCTGTTTGCACTAGTAATGCCCCCAACGCCGCTGTAGTAGCACATATGTACAAAATCAGGGGTTTTCCAAGGGTAGGTGGCATCAAAACTGGAGGTGATGCTAGATATTCTTTTAATTTCTCAAAGGCCTTTTGACATAAGCAATCCCATTTGAATTTTGTGTCTTTACGCAACAGGTGTACAAATGGATGGCACTTGTCTGTTAGCTGTGAAATAAAACACCTGACAAACTGGAGTTTTCCTTGGAGACTGCGTAGTTGTCTAAGAGTTTTTGGCGAAGGCATTTCCATAATAGCTTTTACCTTTGTGGGATCAACCTTGATGCCTCTATGGGAAACAATGAATCTTAGTAGTTTTCCCGATGTGACGCCAAACACACTTTTTGGGATTTAAGCGCAGCTTGTATTTTTCCAATCTTTTGAAGATTTATCTTAGAATAGGGATGTGCTCTTGTCTTGTCTTGGATTTGCCTAGCAGATCATCCATAATTTTGTGCAAGAGGTCATGAAAAATTATTGTCATTGCACGTTGATATGTAGCTCCAGCATTTTTAAGGCCAAAAGGCATGACCTGACAATAGAAAGTACCCCATGGTGTTGTGAGTGTGATTTTATGTTGATCCTCATCTGCTATCCTGATTTGGTTGTATCTGAAAAACCCATCCATTAGCGATAGCATTTCATGTCCTGTTGTAAGGCCCACAATCATGTCTATATTGGGGAGCGGGAAATCATCTTTAGGACAAGCTCTATTTAGATCTCGAAAATCTGTGTAGATGCGGATGCCCCCAGCAAGTTTTCCAATAGGTACAATGTTAGAGACCCATTCAGTGTAGTCTATGGGTTTGATAAATTTTGCATCTAACATATTTTGGAGTTCTGCCTTGACTAGGAGAGAAATATGCGGGTGCATTTTGCGCAGTTTTTGTTTTATAGGTTTTGCATCTGGGCGGATAGCAAGATTGTGAACCACCAAGGCAGGATCCAACCCTGGCATATCAGCATAGGACCATGCAAAATTAATTTTTACCTCTGTAAGGAAGTTGATGAAATCTTGTTTCTCTTTTTCTGTGAGGGACTTGGCAATAAGCACATTTTGTGGGATGGCTTCGGTGCCCATGTTGATGCTGTCTGTTTCTTCTATCAGTAAATTTTATTTGTCCTGTGGAAGGTAACCAATGGTAGGGAGGTCAAATCCCTCATCATCAAGTGCCTTTTCCAGGTTTTCATTTTCGGATACGCCCTTTGTTTTTATTTTTTGTTCATCCAAAGGTGCCTTAGGGAGGTTTTCACCTAGGGAATCATGTCTTTTCCTTTTATTATCTTTTTTGTGGCTAAGCGCATTGTCTTGATTACCAAAGTATCCCTTTTCGTGTAGTTGAATACCCTCGATTCTGTTACAATCTTCCAGATTTTGCATCGTCAAGAGAGCAATGAGAGCATTATCATCGGCACAGATATCCAAAGTGGGTTTGTCTCGTTGGCCCCAGTCAATGAGTTCAAGATGGACAAGATGTAGCTTGTGTGAAGTGGGAGGAGTTAAGGGGGTGATGGTATTGATGTAAGCATCAAAGAAGATATCTTTCTCGTATTCATAAGGCATTTCGTGGAATTCCTCTTTGTCAGCGCTTTTGATATCCAAAGAAGGACTAGAAGGGGCACCGGTGATAGTAATCTTAGGCACCAGGGTGTACCCTAAGCCTCTGTTGTATTTTTAGGAGATAGGATTTATGGGTGCTTTTCTTCCTTTCTCCTTTGGTCCCAGGTTGTATCCTTTGTATCCCATTTTTTCAACTATGGCAGATGCTTTTGGGTACATTTTATTGGGTACTTTCACTGGCTCATCATCCTCTTCCCAGTACAACCAGGAAGAGATATCTGCTTCTTCAAGACTCTCCTCATTAAGTGGGCCCCATTGCTAGAAGGTGGTATTTTGGCATTGCATGACTGGTTTTGGGTCCTTTTTGAGCTCCTTTAGTTTGCCAAATGACTTAGGAGAGAGAGGGAGGTTGCCTATTAACAAGACGTCCTCCAATTTGTACTCTCTAGAGCCATTGTCCAAGATCTTGATTTGATTATCTGGTTGGGATGAAGTGGAGGCAACATTTGATGTGTCAGATGGAGGCATTGGCGAGGGTCTATTTAGTGGACAATGATACTGATGCTTCCCCTCTAATAGTTTGCAATATTGAAAAGGTTGGGGATCACATTTGATAGTGATCTCTCTTCCATTATAGGGGAATTTGATGCATTGGTGATAGGTGGAGGGTATGATCTACAAGAAATGAATCCATGGCCACCCGAGGAGAATGTTGTAGGGGAGATCGAGATCTAGTACTTGGCAAGGGGTTTCAATTGTAGTGGGGCCCATTTAAAGAGGTAAGGTGATCATGCCCTTTGAAATTCTTTCCGCATCATCATATGCCTTTATTGTGATCCTTCTTGATGTGTCTATTAGATCCTCAGAAAGTCCCAATTGTTTTATTAATTTGTATGTATATAGATTAAGCCTGGATCCACCGTCTATCAGGATATGTTTGACCTTATGCTTGTGGATAAGAGCTTCGATGTGCAAAGGTTTGTTATGGTCTTCATCTGTGGGAGCATCTTTGGAGGTAAATACCAGGTACTGCTAGGTAGCAAGGTTTCCAATGAGGGCTTGGAATTGGGTGGCGTTGATGTTATCAAGAATGTGTGATTCGAGAAAGGCTTGTTCCAAAATTTCTTTATGGACAGGGGAAGTTTTAAGAAGTTCCAAAATGGAGATCTGAGCAGGGGTCTTCCCAAGTTGGTCCAGGAGGTCATATCGGCGAGTGGAAGACATGGGCAGGGGATTTCGTGGGGGAGGGACTCCTTGGATGGTGACTTTACCTCGGCGTGTAGTCACATTGTAGTTGTTCTAGGAATGGGAGGTGAAAGGCGTGGCGCCTTGAATGACTATCCTAGCAGGATTTGGTCTGCTTTGGGAAGGAGGATTAACTCCTTGGATGGTTATGATACATGATTGTCTGCAGGTTTAATGCGGCCTACTAAAAAATCAAAGCCGGTTATGTGATTAGCGTAGTCATAACCCATTGCATTAGCTGATGAGCCTTTTCCTTTATCATGCTTCAGGAAGGGTTCCTGGTACATTTTGAGTTTGTCATTGTTATTACTAGGTTTTGCATTTGCTACTTCAATCTCACCTCTATCAATGAGATCTTGTATGTAGATCTTTAGTTTCATACACTCTCATGTATCATGTCCCTTGATACGATGGTATTCACAATACTCATTTTCATTATACAATCTTGGTTTAGGTTGATTGGGGTCAAATGGGCGAGTGATTGGAAAAACCACTACACCTGCTTGGACAAGTTTTTGAAACACCATTTCAATAGGCTCAGCCAGAGGAGTGAAGTCTCTTGGAGTCCAGTTATTCGATCGGGGTGGTCGTCCCTAGATTGAGACATTGTTGTGAGGTTTTTGGGATTGATTTTGATTGTTTTGATTATTGAATTGATGATTATTGGTGGTGGATTTTGGGGGAGTGGCCATGGTTTGGATTTGCTTTGCATCAGTTACACCATCATTGACCATGTTTTTGTTTTTAGACCATAATTTTGGCTTGTCGTTATGATAAGAGGGAGAAATTTGTGTCGACTTCTGGTAATGTTTCAAGGTTCCTTCCTCCAACAAGACACGTTCGAGGGCGAGGCCCTTATTGGTCAATTTTTGGAAGGATTTGATACATTGGGATATTAAGGGTCTCGAAAGTTCAGGTACCAAGTTCTTTTGAATAGTTCAATTTGATGTTGTTCTGGCATGTCCCACTGGAATTTCTTGATAAGATGTTGTCATCTTTGTAGGAAATTGGTGAAGGTTTCTCCGGGCCTTTGTTTTGTATTGCATAGGTCCATCATAGAAACATCATTAACCATGTTGTAAGCATAGTGGGCCACAAATTTTTTTGCCAAGTCTAGAAAGGAGACAATGGAACCTCATGGTAGAGATGAGAACCATGTCAGGGTGTCTCCCATGAGACTCTTAGGAAAGAGTCTACGAAGATAAAGGTCACTATAGGAGACTTCTTGGCATAAGATGTGGAATTCTCAGACATGGTCGCGGGGGTCTCCTTTGCCTTCATACTTGGTGAATTTGGGGATCTCAAATCCCAGGGGGTAGGGTGCAACTGATATAGATGAGTCATAAGGACAAGGGAAAAACTCCTCAAATGAGTAAGTTTTCCTTTTGTTAGTCCTTCCTTTCATGTCCTTGATGATATTTTTCATGTCTTGAATTTCCTTGATGAAGTCTTGTTGTGGACTTTGATAATGATGAATTGTATTTGCCCCAAGAATTGGATGAGCCAAAGAAGGTGCACCACCACCAATATATTGATATGATGAGGCGGGAATGTGGGATGTGAAGATCGGTGGGATGTGAAGACCGATGTTGCAGGGATTTGTGTGATAGTTGGTTGCGGTCCGCAAACTGTTGTGACGGAATTGAGTACAGCTCAGATAAAACTTGTGACATTGTTGGCGGGAAGGGAAGTTTGTGGAATAGAAATAGGTGGTTGAATGGAAGGAGGTGATATAGAAGTGCGTTGGAGAATAGATGAGATCGGATGTGATAGTGGTATAGATGGTAAGGAGGAAGAAAGTGGGATGGAGACCATGGTGGGAGGTGTCGCGGGTGGCATTGATTGAACTTGGATGATTGATGGGGTTGCAATTGATTGAGTCTGAATAATAGGTGCAACACTTTGTGTGGGAGCGAGGTCTCCTTGTGGTTGTTGGGCGAGAGTGGATCTATTAAATTCGGGCGGAAGTTGAGCTCCACTCTCAAGGAGAGTTTTCGAAAGTGCAGTAGGATTGTGTTGAATAAATTTTTCCATCATCTCTTGGTAATAAGAGTCCGCTAGGAAAGTTTGCACTTCCGGAGAGAGTTCATCTTGGCTAACCATGTTAGGATTTTGGCTTTCATCTTGATTGCTAGGTTGCCCACTTTGTGTAGGATCTTGCATGGGACCTTCATATAGGGCACTAATGTCTGACATGCCATATTATTGTTCAGCCATCTTTCTCTTTTGGGATCGAGTTGTGACCATACACGAATAACCTTGGAAAAGTTTGGAGGGGGAAATTTATGATGAAAGGACTTAGCAAGATATTTGTGGAATTTTGGATTTTGTCTTTTATGACAAGGGATTTTGTTGATTGGTATGGTTCTTGGATTAGAGCCCGGATTTGATTAGGATTTGACACCTTAGTCCTTGGATGAGGATTTTAGGTGGTGGATGCAACCACAAGTAAGGTGATGGCTAAGTTGTGTAGAATTTAGACGTTGGATTGATGATTAAAAAGCCTCTCTTATACCAAGGGTTGACTAATGACCCTAAGCAAAGTAAAGACGTGAGTTAAGAGTCTTGATTGACTCAAAAGGATTAGGAAAAAGGTACTTGGAGAGTATTCCCCTTCAAGAACGAGAGCCAATTGATTAATGATGAGGTCTAAATGGAATTTCACAAGGCATGTAACCTTAACGTGAGGTTAAATTGGATTAAAGGATGATTGGATTTGAATTTTGATAATTGATTTGATAGTGGAGGGAGATTGATTTGATGTGCTAAGTCCTTGGGAAATTTGAGGATGATTGATGGAGGAGGTATGGTAGTGATGGCTTAGAAGAAACTTGATGACTAGGTTGTCTTTGGCATGAACATGACTTAATGGAGGATCAATTCGAATGGCAAGTTGTATGAAGGGATACGACCACCCTGATTTGGATGATAGTAGGTGTTTCAAAGGACAAACTTGAATGTTGATGGAGAGGATGAACTCTTAGCTTCTCTCTTAGGCTTATGAAACATGGGACGAATGGAGTTTTGACGCAATTTTGGACTTTGTGCGGGTAATGACTTGGACAATTGTTTGTGTCTTGACAAGTGTTTTGCAAAGTGTTTGAGGATAATGACATTTTTTTAGTCTTCTCTTGGCAAGTATGTATCAAATAAAGCAAACACAATGATCAAATGCATATTATCTCAAAGACACTCATGCTCATATACAACATTCTTAAGGCTGGCAAGGACAATAGTCATTGGATCCCAATCGGTTTCCCAGCTACACTTACCCAAAGCGGACACTTAGATGCTTGACCCCACTGGCTCCCCTCGACGACACTCACTTCTCAGGGTAGCCAAGCATCAATTCCCACAAAAACTCCTCATGGCGAACTTTGTGTCTCTACTAAGAGCCGTAAAAATATGGGCGGCTTCGGAGGTCCGACCTCCTGCACCAATGACTAGAAGGTTTTTGGCCACTATGAACAAGGTGTTTTAGTAAGTCTTCCTGTTAGCAGCTACCCTTCAAAGTTGCTCAAGCGCAATTGAGGCCTATAGCCCAACGAAGCACCAAGAACCTAGTATTCATGCAAGCGTGATTGAGATCTCTAGGATCCTACTAAGCACCCAATGTGAGAGTGAACTCTCATATAGCCCCAACCATTGACCCTTTCGTAGTCAATGGCCTATTTATTATAGTGAGTTGGGAACCCCAGATCTGGGTGTACTCACTTGGGTCATTCCCCTCTTACCTTCTCAAAGAGAAAGTTGAGAGGGCAAGCCCGCTAGGGGTAAACAGGCAATCAAACAAGAAAAGGTTGGAGGGTCTGGATTTCTGATTGTCTAGTAAGATGAGAGAATACTCTCCTACCTTTACACTTTTCTTAAAGACACATAAGACAATAATTCATTCCATTTTAATTAACATCTAGGTGCCTAATTTAAATAAATGCACAATGTTTGGTTGAATATGCTTAGGTAACCTACAAAACAGTGAGATTAGTAGTTTTTTCTGATTTTTTTTTTGAGTCTTGGACGGTTGGATTAAACTGCAAAACTAAAAGACTGGAAACTAGATCTAACTGCACTATACATACAATGCATGCATTGAAGTGCAATCAGCCACGCCGAAATGCCTGCGCAGGCGCCAAAACGCATGCGTATGCACTGAACTAAATAAAGAAGTAAGGAAAAAGTGACAAAACCCACAAAACTAGAAATGATTTTATACTTGTCTGTTGCGCTGGTTGAAAACACTTGCGCTGAAACACCTACGCTCATGACAAAATGCCTACGCTTGCGCCGAAACGCGTGCGGTCGTGCAAACTGAGAATAGAGATCAGCAAGAGTTAAAGCTTTCAAAATTTAAATTTAAATTTAAATAAACAGGACGAGAATGACATAAAAATGCTCGTGCTGATTTAAATCGGATGTGCTAAAATGCCTACGCTCACACCGAAACGCGTGCGCATGCGATGAACAAACAAAGATATAACAAAAATTCAAAACATGCCAAGCAGGAAAAAAAATCATAATATGTCAAAATAGTCGCGTTGATGTGCATGTGCTCATGCCAAACTAGGTTTTACTGTTGCACTGAACCTGTGACACTCACACTGGTTTGTAGCCTCTCGCGCTATTCCAGAGCCTGCGTCTCACAACTCACAAAAACTCGCAAAAGACATTAGTTTTTTAGGGACGTGGGTCCCACCGTGCATGCCAAAATGAAGAGGATGAAAGACTAGTGAGGTGGATTTAGTTAGAAAACATGCAAGTCAAACATATAATCATATGAAATCAAAGACATAACTCCAAAACACATAAAAACATGAATAAGATGCATATACCTCACAAAACCTTACACCTCTCCCTCAGATTGAGCTTGACGAAGTGAAGGCACCCCTTGGTGATGCTCCATTTGATGTGCTCCTTTGATTGCTTGATGTGGATAGCTCTCCAATGTTGTGTACAAATGAGATGGATCTTGGAAGATAATGGAGATGAGATGATTAAGGGTGGATGTAGGATGATTTTGACATGATAAAGATGCTAAAATGACTTTTCTAGGCTCAAAAGGGTAGCATAAGATTACTGAACTTGGAGATGGAGAATGAAGGGATGGAATCCTCAATTTATAGGAAGAGGAGAGGAAAAATGGATGGATAGGATGGATTCAAGATGAAGGGCTAGGGTTGCTTGTGAGCCCACACAAGGTCCAAGAGAGGGTGTGGAGACCAAGAGATATGTCTTAAAGGCATTTCTTGTCTCCACACTCCTCAAGGTGCATTGGGAAGACTTCCCAAGGTACCTTGAGAAGAGCAAGGTACATTGGGAAGACATCCCAATGTGCCTTGAGAGGAGCAAGGGATGTGACATTCCTTGAAGAATGGAGAGGAGGAATTAAAAATTCTCCTAAAAGGGGTGATCATGGGGATTAGAGGAATAAGAAGGAATTAAAAATTCCTTGGGAGAGGAGATGCCTAGAGGATTGTGAGATTTTGAAAATCTCACATTCACCTAGGAAAAGAGCATTAAAAGCTAGTGGTTTGATGGAAGGGACAAGGAGTTGACTTTGTGGCTAATCGTGATGATTAACCATTACAAACTCATTAGGAGGGGATTAGAGGGAATGTTAGGTGGGATTAGGATTTGTAGGAGGATTTGACTAGGAGAGAGAATGAGTGGAGGGAATTAAAAATTAGAAGAATAAGGTTAAGTTAGTTTAGGGAGTTTCTAGAAGACTTTATTAGGTTAATGATGAATTAAGAAGATGGTTTGTAGGAATCATGTGGGTTAGCTAATTAATTGAAATTAATTAGCTAAGAGGGAGATTTGTGAAGATTTAATTTTTAGAAGAATAAAGAAAGGGATTGATTTATTAAATAAATCAGTCACATACCATAGTGACAATATTAATTATATTTAATTAATATTGAGGAGAATTTGAATTAACATAATTAATTAATTAATTATGTGAGGAATTAAAAATAATTGAAAAATTATTTTTAAGTGTCTACATGCTCTTTTATTCTGAAGCTTACCTTAGTTTTCTTCCCTTTTACAAATTCATCACAAAATGTGCTTACCGGTTTGATGATGGATGGAATATTCCCTACACACCCCTTTCTGCTTACTGCAACTAAGTTATCAAATTTTATGTGGCCTAATCTTTGATGCCACAACTAGATTTCATCAACCTGTCCTATCATGCATTGGGACTCATAGCATTCCTTCAAATTGTAAACATTGCCTTATGTTCTCTTTCCTTCTGCCACAACCTGACCAATACTGTCTTTATTTATCTGGAAATGAGTTGAGTCAAAGGTGAATTTATAACCTTTGTCACACATCCAACTCACACTCAGCATATTGTGATTTAAACCCTCCACATAATATACATCATGTGCCTTCAATTTTCCATCAATATTTAGAGTACCTTTTCCCTTTATTTTGATGGATGAGTTGTCTCTGAATCTTACTGAACTACCATTCCAGTCTTCAAGTTTGATAAATTTCTTTTTATCACCGGTCATGTGGTTGGAACAACCACTATCTACAACCCATAGATTTTTCCTTTCGGCATGTAAGGCAGTCTACACTATCAGACTTGATTCTGCCTTTTCTTTTTCCTTGTCAACCCATACTGGTTTGGTTTCCTTCTTGTCAGTTGCTATTTTGTGCTCTAGTTCAACTACCGGTTCTTGATCAGGATTTGTCTTCTTCTGCTTGGTCTTCCTATTTGTACAAAACTTCGCTATATTTTCAAACTCTTGATAGTTATAGCATTTCACATTTTCATTTAAAGATGAATCTTTGAAATTATTGTAGGACACCGGTTTATTCTTCCTACATTCAAAACTCCTATGACCAAATCCATTGCACTGATAATAGACAACATTCAAATCCCAGAGTACATTAAAAGGATTTATACTTTCATAACTCATAGTGGGCTTATTCTTTAATTTACAGTCAGCTATTCTATGTCCAAATTTGTTACACTGGTAAAAGTAACCATGAAAATTTAAAACATACCAGTTGGGTTGCCTTGGTCCTACAAATGACTGCCTCATCGGGGGTCTTCCCTTTATGTTGTTGACTCTGGTGAATTCTTCATGGTCAACTCTTGCATTTATCCTTGGATCTGCATGTCAGTACAATGAGTGTGGCCTCTGATTTATTGCTTGTGTATACCGATTTATGTGGCAATTTCCAACACCATCTGCATATGTCATTTTACAAGTATCCTTGCTTATAGTGAATGTCTTCTTCTCTTCAACTTCATTTGAAGAGGTGAACTGTATCTCCTTACTGGATGTGTCTTTGATGTTTGAAATTTGACTTTCTTCAAAGCCTAAGCCACAGGTATCTTTGGATTGCTTCTGTTTGCTCAACATCTCGTCTAAGGCTTCGATGTTGCCTTCATATTTGCTTCTTACTTTTATTTCTTCCTTACTTTCTTCAAGCTCCTTTCTGAGCTTCACTATTTCTACTTCTAGATCTTGATGCTCCTTTTCCTTCTTCATTAGATCAGAAGATGTAACGTCACATATCCTATTGGCTTCTTCTAACTGCAGTTTCAAGTCAGATATAACTTGATTGGACTCATCCAGGGATTGCTTCAAGAGACCTTGTTCATCTACTGCAGCAAGCTTGAATTTCTTGAGTTCTCTTCTTGTTTTACTCAGTTCTTAAAGAGCACTTATAAGCTCACCTTCTAGATCAACTTTAGCCTCCATATCTTCTTCTTCCTCATCTTCACCAACCAGTTCATCAAGTGCCATAAAGAGATTAACGTTTCCCATATTCTCATGATAGTCATCCTCTGATGTACTTTCTTCATCTATGACATCATCCTTAATAGTGTATAGGACGTTCTTCTTCTGGTAGCCTCTTCTTCCTTGCCGGTAGACATTTCTTTCTTTATCTTTACCAGTAGATCTATTAAAACCTCTTGACTCATCTCCACCAGTTTCATTATAAGGACATTTTGTAGAAAAGTTTCCAACTTTACCACAGTTAAAACATTTTAGTGGTAGCTTTCCTTTATACTTGTTGGATCCTCTTCTGAGCTTTCTTACAAATTTTGCTACCTCTGCATCAAAGTCTTCATTGGATCCTTTATGAGCAACTACTTCTTTTCCCTTCTGGGTGTTGTTGAACGTTGCCTCCTTCCTTAAGGATGCATCACCGATTGTTCTCATTTCATAGGCTGTTAGTGAGCCAAATAGCTCATCCATTGTAAAGATCTTCATATCCTTGGCTTCTTCTATGGAATAAACCTTTGTATCATAATTAGGTGTAAGGGACCTAAGTACCTTCTTGAGAAGGATCTCATCTGCAATTCTTCACCAAGTCCTTTGATGGTATTCATAGTTTTATCAAATCTGTGAAGATAGTCTATAATATTTTCATCATCCTTCATCTTTGCCTTCAAGTTGGCCCCTTAGTACTTGCAGCTTGGACTTTGCATTGTTCTCATACTCCTTCTTGGCATCCGGATCAGTGGGAGGAACACTAGGAATGACATACCCATTCTTGACAGACATCCACACATCAAAACCAACAGAGTAAATATAGGTCTCCATTCTTCTGCTCCATAAGGCATAGTTGGATCCATCAAACATGGGGTCTTTTGAGGAAATAGACTCATTTCTTGTCATTGTGTTCTAAGTTCAGAATCTACCCAAGGTTTATAAATAACCAAGAACCTACGCTCTGATACCAATTGTTGAACACAATGTACCACTGAGAGGGGGGTGAATCAATGGTTCCTAAATTTTTTTCCCTTTTAATAGCAACCTTATAACACTGGTTGTTATCCTAAGCACTAAACAATCAAATAAGTAAAGAAAATTGAGGAAACCAAAGAAGACAAAGACACAGATGCAACCCACAACACCAGATGTATAAGGAAAACCCAATATGGGAAAAACCTTGGTGAGAAATGCTACTGGAGACTGCTACTTTAATCCAGCCTCACAAGTGAAACACTGAATTAAAAAGATTTAGGGTACCAACCCAAGGAGCACCAACCCCTGCACCAAGTTCCAACTTGGTGATGTATATTGAAATACAATGTTGATACAGTTATAGCTTCTTTGTTGCAAATGAGTTCTACAACTTTTGATCAAATATGTTACTGCCAGTTGACAGTGTTCTCTTCTTTACTGGATCTCACACTACCGGTTGTGAAATCACTCTTTGATTCTTGGCCTCTCTTCTATCTCTCTCTCTCTCTCTCTCACATAGCATCACAACATGTTGTGTTATGCTTGGGTACCTTCTTGATCACTCACACCTTACCGGTTTTCTCAACTGTTAGACTTGCTATAGTTATATCGATACTCTATCACTCCTAGTTAAACCCTCTCACCGGTTTGCTTGTTAACTCACTCTACAACATTCTTAGAATAAATTCTAAGGGAGATGATCCTTCTATGCACTCAAGCTCTCTTTACTCTTCTTCTTCTCCTCAAGCCTCTCCTTTTTAGTTTCAAGCTCATGTATTTATAATCGTGGATTCCCGCCAAGAACACATTCAATCACTGTCGTGTTAGGTTTTACCTTCTCCAACTCAATCCGAATCCGATTTAATTTTATCTTCTTTTCTAGGGATAATATCTTCATGACATCTATCAATCTCCAGAAAAGCTTCGCATTCCAATTTGCATTTTCTAAATATAGAGGTCTGCACCATGATTTTATGCTTTTCTCTGTCATTCGCCATTAATGGCTTTGTTGTTTCCTTCACTAAATGGGTACAAGGATTAAATCTTCTTGCAAGATCAGTTTAGCCATTTTGCCAGCTTGCCTTCCTCGAGCCACAATCCTTTGGCATCCTCCATGACTTGCGGGTTCCTCATTAAAAGTCGACCTGCTTGTAGATTTGTTACGTTGATGCACACTCCACCGACCTGTGCAATCCCTCCACCTGACATCCAACTATCATGCTTGTCGACATCCACCTCTGCTTGGATTCCTATGTTGGTTTGACATTCTTTGTCGACCAAGGTAGACTACGAGTTTAGTTCTTCTTACCGGTATGACCATCAAACATCCTCTGTACCGACAACACATCCTCTCTATTTTGCTCACCAATTGTTGTGCCTTCATAACAACCAAACAACCTTCATCTCGGTTTGTGCCTTACCGGTAAGCCTTCTTTACCAGTAGATAACACAAGTCATGTGTATCGGTAGCCTTCCTTTTGTCTGCTCACTCTCATGTCTATTACCATCATACTAGTCACCACTTCTTACTTACTAGTGACCTTGCCAAACCTATTGACATCAATGACAACTTAATGCCAATAATGCCAACATAAGGGTCGTATGGAGAACCATGTGATCAGAGAGTATGTTAAATATTGATTAACATGTGGCAGATTGAGAAATGATGAGTTTTTATTCTCCAACTTCAAGATGGAAAGAACTACTTTTCTTAATGTCCCTTTGGCTGGCTGGGAGTACATTTCACATGCTTCTCCTATTTTGGAAAATTACTACTGTAATTATTTTGTCGAAGGGTTGCCTTATGCCTTATTTTCTTATGGAAATGCAAAGTTTATTTCTCCAAGGCACTGCTATGTTATCTTTGTTTCCATGCTGAAGGCTAGAGAGAAAACTTTGGATACTTGTTCAAGGAAGCTCAAAATGGGAGGAGAAGGGGTTGATTATGAGCCATACAGTCTGGAGGATTTTAGGAAGGACACAGTTATATGGAACTATTGCATCGAGGCAAGCATTGCAGAGTTCATGGAATCCCTGAAGGAACATGACAAATAGCTCTCAATATAATTTACAACCTCATGGAATAATAGGCGTGTTATGGTGGGGGAAATTTCTTTTGAAATTATGGAGGAAGTTGTTACATAGGCCACATGCCTTTCCATGGAGGGAAGAAGGTGGAAACGCAACAACCATATGACCAATAGTGAGGGTCTGAACAAATTTTTCAGAGGAAAGGAAACCCTGGTGAAGCTCCAAAGGTGGATTCGATAGAGAGGAACTCAAATATCCCTTGGATGTGGTATGTCTCCTTATCATGAAATATTCTACTTTGGAAGGCTACCATCAAATCTTTTATTATTATCATTTGTCTCTTCTTAATCATTTAAAAAATAATGATTTACTCTGTTTTCCATTTTACTTACTCCATTCTATGGAGAGTTCCATTAAAGATGTTCTTGACCCCAAAAACGAAGGTAAACCCCCAATTCCCCTTCACCGAGGCTTAATACATAGGTTCTACAACTACCATTTGTCCATCTGTCCACCCATAAACTTAATGTTGGTTCAACTACCCCTTCCTACTTCTCTCCCTTTGGCGGCCTTTGCCTCTTGTATTACCCCCCAAGTTTTTTTAGCTTTCTTCTGAGGCTTTTACCTCCCTTGTGATGCCCTCTTCCTCTGTTACCATCATCGAATTAATCCCTCCTTCCCGCCCGACCACTATGAGTTGTGACAAGACTTCCTTGAGCTCTAAAGGAAAGGGAAAGGCCAAAAAGTGAAAAATAATCATCATAGACAACTCCAGTTCTGATGGGTCTGAAGAGGAAGACCCCATAGACGACACCATTGGTAGATGAAGATCTCGCAGATTGGACTCTATGGGCTCTATGGATAAAAATATGGAAGTTGGTACTCACACTGCCACTGAAGAAGATATGGAGGAAGGTAATGAAGGGATGATTAGTAGTAACCCCAAGATGGAAGAGATTCATGATGCCAGCATGGACTTGACTGACCTTGTGGACCTGGGCCCCCTAATGGGACCTAATTCCCCCCAACTTTTGGAGGCCCATATGAATGTGAACCTGGATAATGTCATTGAGGGGCTGGATTCAGGACTGACCTCTAACCCAAATTTCCTAAAGATTGATGCGGACCTCATGGAAGGAACTAACAAAGAAAAGAAAATTAAGACTAAAAAGAAAAAAAGGTAAGGATAGGGACCCCAAGGATGAGAGGAATAATGAAGCCATAGACTCCATAGACGAAGTGCTACAGAACCCTAGTACTTGTAGATCAGGAAATTGAAAATCATCAAAACAATAGCAATTAGGACAACCACAAAACCTAAAGCTGTTATGAAAGTAATCCCAATCCAATCAATGAAGACATAAAGATAAGATATTCAAATCAAATGAAATCGGAGCAAACCAATGTAGATATCTCCTTCATGTGGCTCCATTGTTCTTCTTTCACCTTCAAATTTGATGTGGATCTCACCTATAAGTGCAAAATGCAAGTGGAAAGCAAGTTGTTGAGAGATGAAATTCGTAGCATAAGGTTACTCGAAAATGTGATTGATTGATCTTTTCATTGAAGAAAATCATCCAATTTATAGACAAATTGGAGAGAGGACAAGATTAGCATGAAGAGATTTGAAAGGAAATTCAAATCAAGAATGGCAAAATTATGACAAATGTATGACAATTTGCTATGCAAGGTGTATGACAAATTATGACAAATTATGACAAGATTGAAATGCCATTCCCATGACAAAAGGGAAGAGAGAAAATAGCCTCCATGATTTGCAACAAATGGAAGCATAAACATAGGAGAAAATGAGGGAATGAAATTAGGGGAAATATTGGAAAAATTAAAGAAAATAGGAGAAATAGAAATTAAGTGAATTAATTAATAGGTTTTCATCCATTAATTAATTCATGAAAGAGACCTAGGACTAAATAAATAGATTTATTTAACCCATAAAGAAGAAGAAAAGGATTAAATGAACAAAACATAAAACCCTAGAAATAAGAGGACAAGGAATTAGGTCAAGACAACAAGAAATTAATGTAGGTTCGATCATGATTCTGATTGACAAAAGACCAATGTTGATAAATGATTGAGATTGGTTGACAAAAATCAATGACAAATTGACCAAGATTGACAAGGAGATCAAATTGATAGGTGCCAATTGATGAGGAACAATGACTAATCGATCCAAATTGACATGATTGAAAAGGACAAGGATCGATGACGACTTGATTGCAAAATGACAAGATTGACAAGGACAAGGATCGATGACAAATCGATCGCAAAATGACAAGGCTGACAAGGACAAAGATCGATGACGAATCGATCGCAAAATGACGAGATTGACAAGTTGACAATCGCAAATGATTACTAACAAGCTAAAGATGATTGAAAGATTGACAAGAGGACAAAACCCTAATTCTATCATCGATTAGGATTGACGATGTCCAAAATGATGATAAATGAGCATGCACCATGATGTGATAGGATAAGATCGACCAAAATCATGACTGAAGATTGCTATCGACAAGACCTAATTCGAAAGCGAGAAAAATGAGGAATGCAGAAGAAGGACTCGATGCTCACAAATGATAAAGACCAAGTGCGCAACATATAAGAAATGTTAATGCGAGGCAAGAACCCTAAAATAAGGCAATGCGCAAATGTTAAAGTATGACTCCATAAGAGTTGACCATTTTTAGACGTCTACAGTACCCACAAGCTTGACCTGGAGAAATAAATCCAAGAACTGAAAGAGGGATCCGGGAAACTCAACAAAAGGTTGGACATTAGAGACAAACAAAAGGTCAGTATTAATAAGTTCTATATCTGGGTCTTACATAGTTCAACTTTGACTCTCTCTCCCTACTATGCGACAAAACTGCGGATGATGAGAATGACAAGCAGGAGGCAAGGGATCTTTTCAAGTTCCTCTCTAAGGACTAGGAGAAGGTCATTAGCATGACAGGGGGTTCATAATTTGCCCCCTTAGTTTTTAGGTTTTGATGATAGTTTTTATGAGGTATGCCCCTATTGCTGTTATTTTGCTAAACTCTCATTTTTTTGTTTTGGTTTTTTGTTGATACTATTCTAAACTCTCTCTTGTTTTTTCTATTGTCAATGTGTTGTGGATAGTCTTAGACTATGTTAAGGGTCAGCGCCCTAGATATCGCTACTTTTTGAATAAAAAACAATGTTAATGTTTAACACAAGTATATAATTAGTAAATGATGGTTTAAATTAGATGTTATTTAAATGTGATAAATACACATAGATCTTTAGTCTACATTGATAATATGCATTGATCATCTCTTGCTAATATTTTACTTTTGTTTATAAGACCTTGGTAAGAGGTAATGAAAGGTTAGAATGTAAAAGTTTTGTGACAAGGAAAGATATAATTGAGAGATTACAAGCATAAAAGGGATATTTTTATAACCTCGAGTTCAACTAGTTATATCTCTATTAGAGAATCATCTTTATATTCTTTTAAGTGGGAGAATTATCATAAATTTTAGGGAAACATTCTCTAAAAATTTAGGCTACTAAACACCTTGACATTAGTGCATAGGAAGGTCACTAGCATTTTTGTAGTCAATAGTGTTTGGTAGTGTCAAGCAACAATGATAGATTTTGAAAAGTGCTCAAAAGTGGTTAAAAATTGCCAAAAATATTTCTTAGTCATGTTGAGTGTTAGATATCACATTTTCTTGGTTCTTCTAGTTCATTTTTTTTTTCTAATTATTACATTTATTATTTTTACTACTTTAGGTAAATCATTTATGATTATCTCAAAACATGTATTTTAGTTATTTTAGTTGTGTGCATAAAATTTAATGTATACTTAAAAAATAAATGATATTGGACAAATTGATTTCTAATCATTTTTGAGGTATATTTGCCAATTAGTATGTCTTCATATCAAGAATGAGATTTTATTATCAAATAATTAAGGAGGGGATCAAGAAGATACATGTCCTTTTTTTAAAAAGTCCCACCATAAGTAGTTGCAACTGAATAATCATCACCAAATTGCCTAGATTTTATTATATTGCCTAGATTTTATCATATTGCCTAGATTTTTAAACTTAAATTTAGTGTAGACCTGAAAATTTGTACATACACCAAATATTAGATTGTTGTCTAGTTATGGGAGGTTGGTCCCTCGTCAAAATATAAGTTTTGATCCATAATTTTTTATCAAATTTTGATTTAGACTCATAACTACTTAATATCTAATTTCAAAATTGAAATCCATAAAATTTTATTTAATCTTTGATTTAAAGTCTTAACTACTCAATATTTTATTTTTTAATTTAAAATTAATCAACAAGCAATTTAGTCAATCTTGATTTAGATTCTTATCTACTAAATATTTAAATTTCAACATAAATTGAAACGAACTCTATTTAATGTAGACTCATTTAATTTTTTAATTAATATGCATTTAGTTTTTAATTTTGTCTTATCTTAATTTAAGCTCTTAACTACTTAATATTATTAAACCAATCTCATCTTAATTTAAGCTTTTAACTACTTAATATTATTAATCCAATTTATTACTTGCACATGCCATGTGATACCTTTTTTTAAGACCAATGGTGTCCCATGATTTAATGGTTTTAAACATAATGACTGCGGCGCAGATCCCAATGTAGTATTACTAAAGCCAGGCTGTCCTATCTAGTACCCCTCAGCCCTTTTATCATAAGAGTCTCGTGCTAGCTATATCTTAACGAAATCAATCATTATATAATGTTATATGACACCTTTCCTCTTCCCCTACTTACTCATTATCATTTATTTATTATAATAGTTTTCACCCCCCTCACACCACCTTTAAACCTTGCATTTAAGCCTCATCGACTACATGTGGGACTTTGTACCCTATTTTTTTAATTTGTTTTTTTTTAATAATTTACTTCATTAGGTTAGGCATAGGCCCATAAATCATGATATTATTTTAACCAAACCTATAAGGTTGTGGTATTTTAACCAAATTTTATTATTTTTAATTTGAATGTTTTTAATATAATTATGTCGGAGTGAATAATCTGTCAAAAGATATCTATTGATGTCTTGGTGTTCATACCCATCTGTTTAGTGTAATGTTGTAGAAGTTTGAGAGGTAATGGTTTTTATTGATTAGTCGTTATAATTATTTAATAGTCTAGTTATTAAGAGATTGTCGTTACTATAGTTTGTAAGGAGAAAAAGAGAGATTATGTGTTAAGTTATTATTGAGCATATAAACTATTTCATCCAAATATCTCTTGAACAGGTATTAATATTGAATATTATTATATATCATATTAGTATTGTTATGTGAATAAGTATGGATTTTATAAATCCTTACAAATAGATAACATGAGAAACTAAATGTATTATAAATTGAATGTGAAGATTCAAAACCATACTTCTCTTTTTATTATAAGACAAGTTATAAAATTGAAAATATTGATATCCATAAATATTCAAATAACCTATGTAAAACAAAATACAATACAAAATTTAAGAAATTAAATTAATATATACTTAGAATTCTCAACCCAATTGTAAGTTGTTATTTTCAAAAGCATAATTAAAAAATAAAATTAATTATTTCTAGATAGTTATTTTTAAATTGAAGTTGTTAAAAAATAAATAACTGAAAAAAATTGTAAATACTTAGTATTCGCTTCAAAACACACTCCCTTTGAAATTTTAGTCCCTTCCTTATGCTCTCCAATCCTTGATTAATCAAATTTATTTTATAATCTTGTTCCTTGCTTCTCTTTACCCCTTTTAGCACGCCCCTATCATTTTATCTTCTTCTCCAATATTCACAAATGATCTACTTATTGACATTAAAAGTTGGCTCAAACCTCCTTTTCTCAACATGGTGGATTTACAATTTTTTTTTGTTTTTTGTCGATAATAGGTTGATTTATTAATTTTGACCCAGGAAAAGGAGCCTAGCCTAGCCCGGGGATGGCTACAATCAGAAAGCCATCTCCCTAGCAACACAATAGTACACAAAACCTAACAACGGACCTGAAATAAACCACAGATAAAACCAGTAGAGCTCTAACCCCTCCCCTTATTAGATCATGAGATCATATCAAAATATGTCTTGGGATTCTTCGATTTTTTCCCTCTCACAGTTACCCAACCGTCTTCCACCTTAGTCGCCTCATCTTGCCAGCTTGTTGCCTTACACTTAACCAAACTCCCATTTATCAAAAGCCTTTCATCATGTTGAGGACCATCGTCCTCCCCATGACCCTCAACAGGGTGTTTCTTCTCCCTTCCATCCGGTGTAGAAATAATATTCAGTTGTTCTCCAGTAGGGATGGTAGCTCCAACTCTGTCTAGAGTAGAATTTGCAACCTTGTTCCCACCCTCACATGTTGAAGAAGGCAGATCCCCAATAACTACCTGAGAAAAGCTCTTTAATTGCTCACCTTTTTTATCAACTGTATAATGGTGGTGGGAAACATCTTTCCACCACGAGGTCGTCTTTTCCTGTCTCTGCTTGGCACATTAGGCAGCCATATGCCCAGTCTAAAAACACCTCTTACATCAAAAGGGTAACCCTTCATAATCCAAATGTTGCATCCAACACCCTTTTGAAGTTTTGAGTGCAATTTTTGATGGAAGCCCATCAGTCAAATTCATCTCCACCAAGATCCGAGCATACATTGAGTCAATTAGATTTGACGACTCTTCATCAACCATTAAAAAAATACCTAAGGAAACACCTATAGCTGCTAAGTAATAATCAAACCAGAAATGTAGGGGCAGATTCAGAAGTCTTACCCAAATTGGAGCCTTGTCAAAAGTTTCCAAAGCTGGGCAGAAGTCTGGGTACCAGGGTTTCAGCATTAAAGGATGCTTATTCTCCCAATTCTAGAAACATTCACAAAGAATCTTCTTCTTATCACCAACATTTTTGAAAAATGCAATGAAAAAACCCTTGGCACATGGGTATAGTTGAATACAACCTTTCACCAATGGCTCCCAGTTCTCCGAAACCCAGTTATGGAGCTAACCTAAACTTGGCCACATGCCCTAAAATCGTCCAATCAGTCCAAGTTCAGAGAAAATGACTACATTCCTCTCCACTTCCTTTTCAATATCATCCACCAAATCCACAGTTATGGACTCCATCAGACTCGGTTTCAAAACCCCTGTCAAACCCAAATCCTCCTTCTGAAAAATTTGCACTGATAGATCCAGAGAGGCCCTGAGGACCATTCCTTCTATGGACAGTGTTATCAATATGCCCCTATGCACTACATCCATCTTTTACAAACTTCTTACAGTTCCCATTAAACCGTTCACAACCCATCTAATCGGGTTTACCATGCATCTGAGAGTTCAAAACCCTATCCTCCTTGGGCCAAAACAGTCGTGAATCCTTCCCTCCATTGGTCATTGTTCCTCCTCTGCCAACAACCTTGGTCTGCTCCCGACCTGGATGCTCTCCCTGCAAAGAGGTTTCACCTTCAAGCAAAGTCTTAGGGCCCCTCCCTCCTGTGATTCTGTATAGGATCTCCTGCCCATCGCACTTGTTTTGCCTCCAAACCATGGGTTTTCTCACCCCCATTCGCTTGATCTTCACCCACGACAACCATAGGAAAAGTTGTAGAAGAAACCCTAGCAGGCCGCAACATCTCCATCTAAGTATTATACAAATAAAAAGGTTTTATGGTAACACTAGTGATAATCGAACCGAAGTTTATGCGTAGCACCAGGATCATTAGCCTAACACTACGCCTCACGACTCGCCTTCACACCAACTCGACTACACATGCACCCTTATGGATTTACTAATTTTATGTATATTTATTTAGCTACTTTATTCTCACATGGTAGTTAGAGGATTAGTGATAGTTGCATATTAATGATAATGACATTTAAAGGTATGCATAAGTGATGATTCGAATAGGTCATATATATATATATATATATATATATATATATATATATATATAAAATAATGTATACAAAATATATAGAGATATTATTCTTGAGGTACATATTTTTTAATCAAATTTTCACATTAAGATGTAATAGGTACTTTGAGAAGGATATATGTCAACATATATTTTATATATATATTATTAAATATATATGCTAGTGTCACATATCAATCTTTTGCTTTCATAGTTATGACATTATATTATATGAAATATTTGGTTTAGAACTTTGATGGTATCATGTGTTGATCTACGTGATGTTATCGGTGATAGATGTATTTGATTGTGATGCATATGTTAGATATATGATAATACAATGCATATGCATTGCTTTGTCTATTGGTTTATGGACTAACCCTACTAATATGAAATTCAATGCGAATGAATGTAGGTACAATTTTGAAGACAGATAGATAGCCAAGGTAGGGGTGTTTAGTCGAATAGCATATTTAAATATGAAGGAATCTTACACACACCACATAGTTTTAATCATTCTTCTACTGCATTTAGCTAGTCAAGTATGTCCATGAATGTATATGGTGTTTGATTGAAAATTGGGAAAATAATTACTCTTTGTGCATTTAAATATGTTAGTTTGCTTTTGAAAAATGAATGTTATAGAAAATTAAAAAGAATAAATGTCTTCTTGTTTGAAATTTTCTTCTAATATATACTTTAGAATAATCAAAGCTACTATTGCATTATTTATTATTGGAAAATTAAATGAATAATTGTTATAAGTTAAATGTTTGAATAAAAATAGAAAATAATTATTAAGGTTTATTTAAATATTTCTTTAAAATAGAATTTAGAGAAAAAATATTTTAATCATTATTATATTTAATAATTAAAAAAAATTAAACTTAATTCTTCTTCAAAGATATTACATTTCCATAGTTCATGATGAATATTATGATGATGTGATGTCCCCATCCTAGTCAGGACTTTATAGTTGATGAGTTAGCTTATTTCTTGGACCCTTGTAGGCTAATAGGGTATGGATAGAGGATCATGGAGATAGTGGATGGAGGGTGTTGTTCTTGAGTTTAGTGTTGGGTTCAGTTCAGGATTCATTTGAGCAGTTTCTGACTTTGACTGAGGGATTTGCTATTTATAGCAATTTGGCTATTTATAGATGGTAAGTTGACTTTTTTTAGACATGCCCCTAGTCACATGGTTTTTGTGAGCTTTATCTCTAGCTTTTGATGGTTCATCTTTTGGAGTCATATTGAGAGAGATATTAATTTTTTAGTGAATTACAAGATATTTTTAATTAATGACATTTATTATAAAGTCACAATGACTTATTAATAAAATATTTCACTTATTTAAGTGACTTTTTAATTCTCTCTATAGTTGGGCACCCATATTGAAAAGTGTTTTAACACTTAATGAATTTTTGCAACCCTAAATTGCAAATCGTGGGTTTTGCATAAAGCCGTCCCTTTTGAGAAATCAAACTCATTATTGATTGAATATTTGATATCTCATCTCTCTCTGGGTTTTGGAGCATGAGGATTTCAGACTGGATTCTTCATTGGAGAACATCCACTCTTCAGTGTATGGTAACAGTGAGACTGTGAAAGATCAGTTAAATTATTGCAGTTGTGGTTGGCTTCATTTAGAAGTCAAATTAGTGATTATTGCAGGTAGATCAGACTTCTTCGGGCAGATTGGTGAAAGGGTTTAATTCTTGTTATTGTTGTTTCTTTTTGTGAGTTTGGGCGTCTCTTTTCCAAGAATCAAAATTTGCTCATCTTGGTGCCATCTTTCATGTTGTTTGGGTATCTATTTTCTTAATAAGAGCACATCTGATTTGTTTTTGATAATAAAAGCAACCAAAAACGAGGGGGCTGACCCATAGGTACAATTAAGAGAATAGTGGCAAGGCCATTGTTCGCACATTAACAACAAAGTAGCAGCCTTTTACCTCTATCAAAAACAAAAACCATAATACGAGAGTTTATCAGCAAATAAAAAAACCCAGTCAAAGTATAGTTTATAAGCCGCACAAGGCTATAACCAACAAAATATAAACATAAGCCAAAACTGGGCTTATCCCATCCGCAACTACACAACATAGACAAAAAAAACCACCACAAGCAGATAGTTAATTCTTTTTCCCTTGGCTCTTCTTAGGGAGCAGCTTTCGAGCCCATTCCTTCATGAGGAACTTGAACAGGCCTTTGTAGTCGTCCTCCTCTTTGCCTTTCTCTTTGGCTGTGGTATCCTGCAACAGGCACAAAGTTGTCACCGAGCATCTCATGACATTCAACGCGAACTTGGACACATCGTGCATCTTGGACTCCGTCACCTCCAGTCTGCTGGTAATCACCAGCACAGTATCAGAGAGTGCCTCTATCTTTTTTTCGAGCTCAGTTAGGTTGGGCTCTTCTTCCTTCATGCTACTGGCCTCTTCAACAACTAGTATTTTTTCAATCCTAAAAGTCGAGGAAGGGAAATTGGCTGGCTCCGGATTCATAGAGGAGACGGGGCTTTCAGAAACTTGGGTTTAGCTCACTGAATGGGGGGTCTGTTTGTGCTGGGTCAGGGGTGCTTTATCATACAGAATGGAGTTGCCCATTTCGTGCGAGGAAGAGGGGTCTCGCAGGGGTTTCTTCGAGGGTTTAGTGGCCAATCTGCTCGAGCGGCGGGGGGTGTTGGCTTCTCCGGTAATGTCCAAGTCCGAGTCAATCTCCTGGATTTTTACTCTTTTAGGGGTCCTCACCTCCTTCGGGGAATGATTCTTGGATTTCTTGCTGGAGGATCCAAATTATGGGCACCAAGGGCTTGAGTCAATACTGGTCGGGGGTTGGGTCGAGGGGCTGACATTCTGCACAGAAATGGAATGGGGCGGGCAGAGGGTGAGGTGAAAGTTATATAGGCAGAGCATGAGGCCCTGATGCAGGATGGGAAACTCCTTCCCTTTCTTCTTAGCTTCGGCTATATCCTTAATGTTAGCATCCATCGAATGCAGAAGAAAGAATGGAATGGAAATAAGGTCTTTGCTCCTCAAATGGTTCAGGAATGGGAGATGGTAGTAGTAAAAAATGCCATACCTGCCCTCCAGAGTAAAATATTTCATCACAATGTAGCAGACTTCATCCCATGGGTGGGGAAGCTCCTCCCTGTTGAAACCTCTAGCCCTCTTGATAGGGTTCTCTCCATGGTGGAAAAATTGGTTGAGGCTGGTAGAATCCACGATTTGGCTCTGCTTTTTCCATTTTCTACCCTCCATTGATAGGCCCATCGCCTGAGCAATAACCTCTTCGTTGATTTCGAAAGAGATTCCCCCCATGGTCACCCTTCTGTCCTCTTAGGAAGTCATGAATTGTTTGGAGAGTCTCTCGTCATTGCCCTTCATATTTTCCATGAATTTGTCAATACCGCCTTCGATGCACACAAACCAGGCTGCAGGCTTGGCTTTGAACTCGTCCACTTTGTTGGGTTCCAGTCTGAGCCTGTCCCCCCCCATTCTTGAGTCCTCCAAATTCACAGTTTGAAATACCAGAACACAGAGCCGAAGTGAATGGGAGATGGAATGGTTGAGAACAGTGTGTCGGACTTGAAGTGAACGGTCATAATAATCACAATGATTATTACCCTTTACGATTCTGTAGATATCGATATCCGAAAATCTACTCAGAGTGTGCAAGCCTTTACTCGAGCCAATGTGAGCTGACAGATTCCCAACACCGCCTTTGCCGTCGCCAGTTGGCTCCGTCCGGGTAATAATTAGGGGGTAATCATTTCCGATGTCTGTACTTTCATCATGAATCCATCCCATGTGGTAGTGATGACTCAGCCTGCCCTTGGTACATGGCCGTCTAGGGTGGAAATTGGCGGGATCTCCGCGCCAATTTAAAAAATACAAGAAGGTTTCCTTCCTCATTGAGCGGAGGGGGTTGTCCTTTCCTTGAAAAAGGCCTTTTCCTTTTCCAAGATTTCCTAATGGTGATTGGCAGCAGATTGGAGTCCCTCCAACATCATAAGCCATTCTACAATCTTCCTTCAGCCGCCATGGAATCAACAACTTTGTTTCCTTCTCTGAATATGTGGCATATAGTGAAGTCCCCCATTTTGACCAGCTCTGTTTCCTGAATAATTGATTTGGGCTTTTTGTTGTTGATTGTAAAAATCAGATTTTAAACAATAAAGAAAAGGACTTCGGGTATGCTTGTTAATTATTCTTCAATTATTGTTTTAGAATGCTTTGCTTATCTTGTATTTTCAAGCAATTATTGAATCTGTATATATCGAAGGGTTTCAAAAAAACAAACAAATACACAAACCCTTCTGTCTACTTCTATAAGATAAATTATAAAATTTAGTAAAAATTGTTGTAGTAGAATAGTAGAACCAACAAGGTTCCTAAACTTGTATCAGAGCTCTGATCCTACCATCCTAGAGGGTTAGGGGATTTCATATGCATCACCAACATTTTGGGCATCACAGGTTTTATACACGTAGGAGATTTGGTTTACAAGGAAACCAATATCAATTTGGCCAGACTCCATTTGAAAATATGGGTGACAGGAATGAAGAAGCTAATAGAAACACTACATAGAATGATGACAATGAGGCAAGGGAGGTCATGAGAGGTATAGCAACCGGACAACAACAGGTAGCAATACTGTTGCAATAGTTGACTACCGCCATACAACAACTTTTCATACTTGAGGGTAATGATCAGAATCAAGAAGAGAATGGTAGTATTGCTAGTTGTTCCAAAGCTTGTGTGACTAACACACGCACATATGATAGATCCACATGCCCCACCTTTGTCAGAGCTGAACCTAAAGATGAGGTTGATTATGAAGGTGGAGATGACATGGTTTTTGGTGACAATATCATGGAAATGCATGATGAGTGGGATAGGTTACCACAAAGAGTTAAGGATCACCTTAACTTTGACAATTTTATTAGTTAGAAGAGAGAACATTACAGGAATTGGAATAATCAGAAACCTTGGAACAAAACTAATGATCTCAAATATGGAATCAACAAGCTCACACTTTCTACTTTTGATGGAAGCGGTAGAGTTACAACCAGAGCTTGGATTAGCAAGTTGGATACCTTCTTGACCCTACGTCCTATGCTAGAAGAAGATGCTATTAAGTTTGCAGCTTTGCATTTGGATGGGGTAGCCCATGATTGGTGGCACCATGGGATGGTGACTTTGCATCATGACCTTATTACTACATACCAAGAATTCACTGACAGATTGGTTGAGCATTTTGATAAAAGAGATCCAAAGTTGTATTTCAAGGATTTAGCTCAGCTAAAACAAATGGGCATCTTGGAATCTTACATTAGTGAATTTCAGAAGCTTTCAATTATGGTAACTAACATCTCAGAGAGAAGGCTAGTCATTCATTTTGTTGAAGGTCTTTATGAGCCTATGAAGGGTTCGATTAAGGCTTTTGATCCCCCTACCTTGCAAGAAGCCAAGAGGAAGGCAAGTAGAATGGAACTTACCACTCCTCATAGTAAGTTCACTCCAAACAACTCAAAACCATCCTCATCATTTAATGACAACAAGTCTGATCCAAAAAAATTAGAGAATGTGGATCAAGGGAAGAATTTTGCAACTCCTTTGGATAGGGAAACACTTAATGACTTGCATAGAAGGAAGTCATGTTTTCATGTAAGGGCCCTTATGATCAAAACCATGATTGTCCCCTCAAGCCTAAGGGTCAAAATAGGCATATGGAGTGGTTTTATGAGGAAGAAAACATGACTAATAACACAGACCAACAACTAATCAAGATGATTTAGAGACTGAAAATTCAGAGAAGGGAGTTGAAAATTAAGGAGAATTTGATCTATGGGAAGCTCATATGTCTAGCATGCAGGGAGAAGGTTCTTTTAGGTTGCGTGGACTCTTGGCTGGTCAAACAATCATTTCTCTCTTTGATATAGGTGCAACTCATAATTTCATAGATGCACGATTGGTGGAGAAATGTGGGAATCAAACTCAAGAGTTTGAAGGCATAAGGGTGAAAGTTGTTGATGGTAATATGCTAACTTGTGATAGAATGATTTCAGACTTACCCATGAAACTCAATAATTATGAATTCAAAGCTGATTTTTATGTGGTTAACATGGGAAACATGGATGTGGTCCTTGGCATGGTCTGGCTTCATGCAATAGGTGAATTTACACTCAACCTTAGAGATATGGAGATGAAATTCAAGGTTGATGGGACTAATCATGTTCTTAAAGCTAACAAGGCAAACAACTTAAAATTAATCACTCTTAAGAGAATGGATTGACTTATCAGACATGACATGGTGGATTGGGAAACAGAGTGTAAACTAATGCCTACTTATGAGGAGTAGCATAAAACACCTTACCATTCAGATATTCAGGAGGTTAGAGTCAAGCATACAAAGGTGTTTAGTGACATACCTCCTGGTAGGCCTCCTGATAGAGGCATAGAGCACATTATTGAGCTTGAAGAGAGCACCAAGCCCATCATGATTACACCCTACCGACACCCCAAGCAGTTGAAAGAGGAAATTGAGAAAACCATCAAAGAACTTCTAGCAATGGGACACATTAGGCCGAGTATGTCTCCTTTCACTTTATTAGTTGTTTTGGTGAAGAAGAAAGATGTCACACATAGAATGTGCATTGATTACCATATGTTGAATAGAAGGACTATAAAGAACAGGTATCCCATTCCTCGCATCGATGAGTTGTTAGATGAGCTTCACAGAGCTTGTTATTTCTCTAAGATTGACTTGAGGATAGGTTATCATCAGATTAGTGTCAGGGAGTAGGATATTGAGAAGACTACATTCAGATGTCATTGTGAACACTATGAGTTTTTGGTTATGCTTTTTGGGTTAACTAATGCACTAGCCACCTTTCAGTCCACTGTGAATAGGGTCTTCTAGTCTCAATTGAGGAGGTTTGTTATGGTTTTCTTTGATGACATTTTGGTTTATAGTAGAACTTGGGAGGAGCAACTGGTTCACTTGGATATTGTTTTAGGCATACTTGACAGGGAGTCCTTTTATGCCAAGGAGTCCAAGTGTGCATTGGGAATGGCAGAACCTTTGTATTTGGGCTACATAATCAATAGAGAGGGAGTTCACATGGATCTTCATAAGGTTCATGCCATTGTTGATTGGCCTACGCCTGAGACCTTGACTTAGCTCAGGGGATTTTTAGGGTTTATGTGCATTCTACCGTTGGTTTGTTAGTGGTTTCTCATGGCATGCCGCACCACTTACTAATTTGACAAAGAAGGGTGCATTTGTTTGGATACCTCTAGCACAAAGTGTTTTGATAAGTTTAAGCAATTGATGACTACATGTCTAGTTCTCTCTTTACCATATTTCACCAAACCTTTTGAGCTTCATTGTGATGCATGTGGAGAGGGTATTGGTGCAGTGATTATGCAGGATCGTCATCCTATAGCTTTCGAGAGCAATAAGATTAGGGGTCCTGAGAGGAGCTATAGTATTTATGATAAAGAAATGTTAGCCATCATGCATGCAATGGATAAGTTCAGGTAGTACTTATTTGGTAGAAAGTTTTGTGTCAAAATTGATCATAATAGCTTGAAGCATTTCCTTGGACAACGAGATCTAAATGAGCATCAACAGAAGTGGCTTAGTAAGTTACAGTCTTATTATGATTTTGATATCTCCTATGCCAAAGGTGTTGGATTGTTGGGGAGATTGTTGGATTTGGTTGTTATCATTGCTTCTTCTAGGATATGTTGTTGTCATTGATGTTAACATATTCCTATGATTTATTCCAGTGAGTTTGGAAAGAGTTTCTGGTTCGGTTTTGAAGTTTGGTTTTGTTGATCACTGTTTTGTGGAATCTGGTATATTCCGGTGTGATTAGATCTTATGCTGAGACTTTGGGATATTGTTTGGGATGATCTTGTGTATCTTCATTTCTGATGGTTTGTGATTTGGTGCTCTGCAAATTATCTTTCTTCGTGACAGTTGCTGATTGGTTGTGTTCTTGAGCTTTCTAGATGTTGATCGATGAAGATTTGAAAAGTGGTGTTGGTGCAACTGTTCCAGATGGTTCTAATCTATTTTTTGGTGCTTTCTAGTCATTTCCTATTTATTTTAATGACCTGCATTGATCATTGTGTGAGTTTTTGGTGATTTCTATGAACCAGTGATGATTTTTTGTGTTATGTGGTATTTCCGGTGGTGTAGCATGTTGCGATTGATCTTGGCATAATTTCCAGTGGATGTGATCATTTGGGAATTTGAATTAGGTCCATGATATGTAATGTAAATCATTATATTGGTCCGATGATTGATCTCTGTATCATGTAATGCAATTTTTATAATTATGAGTTGAGGGTTGAGGGTTTAGCCGACCTTGTTATCAAGGTTGATGATTTGTATTTATAGGTGAGATGCATATGTAATTTAGGTGTTGGTATGGTGTCTGCATTATCAGAGAGAGGTGATTGTGCAATCAAGAGACTTATCATTCAGTGTTGTGTTGAGGTAAGATTGGTGTTGTAGGGCAGACATCTGTGCTTAACTGAAACTATAATAAGACATTTGGAGATGCTATTCTTTCAGTTCATTTCTTCTGGATTGTACTCTAAATCATATTGTAAGTTAGTGAGACTTCCCTAAGGGTTGTAGCCTTCTGGGAATATATCTTTTGAGCAATGAGCTCTAGGCAGTGTGCCTGAATGCATGTGCATTCCCCATTGTAACATTTTCACATACTACTATAGAGTATCATCTTACTATGGGTTGGTTCCCACCATGGTTTTTCCCTTAATCGGGGTTTCCACATCAAAATCTTGGTGTTGTGTGTTGTGTTGTTAATTTTCTTGTCTGATTCATTGCTATAGTTTATTAGTTTATGTTTCAAAGATTAATTTTCTCTGATCTGGTGAAGACTAATTCACCCCCCCTCTTAGTCTTCCTTCTTGATTGTTGCTAACAATTGGTATCAGAGCTAGATCCTCCGGTAGAAACTTAATCTCTTGAGGAGATCCGGGATGGCAGCTCAAGGTATTTTTTGTAAGAAGGATAGTTCGAGGCTTGATGGAAGTAACTATGCTATATGGAAGAGCCGAATGGAGGTGCATTTGAAGTGTCTTGGAAAAGATTACTAGAAGATTGCTAAGAATGTCTATGTTATTCCTCAGAATGGACCATCCACTCCTGATGAGGTTAAGGAAGTAGAATATAACATCAGAGTGAAGGAAGCATTGCTTAGTGCCCTAACTGATTTTGAAATGACAAATTTTATGGGACTTTAGACTTGACATGAGATCTGGGAGAAGCTTGAGATACTGTATGAAGGTGATAGTCAAGTGAAAGTTGCTAAGTTGTAGAGCTTTAAAGGAAAGTATGAGACATTGAAGATGGGAGATGATGAGAACATACATTCATACATTGCTAAAGTTAATGAACTTTTCCTTTGTATCAGGAATGTCGGTGGAAAGATTGAGAAAGATGAGATTGTTTCTAAGGTGCTGATATCTTTGCCTCCTTATAAACATAAGGTTGTTGCTATTGATGAGATCCTAAGTGTGACTACAATGACAAGAGATGTGTTGGTTGGAAAACTTGCTGCAGTTGAGCTAAGCAAAATTGGAGAATCACATGGAAAGTCTGAGACTGCATTTAGAGCATCAACATCAGTATCCGGTAAGTAGAAGTATGATCCTGATGAGTGTAGGATATCTAGATATGAAAGAGAAAGAAGAGAGATAGCAAAGCAAGAAAAAGAGATTGATGAGCTTGAAGCACTGATTGGTCGGAGATTGCCTAAAGGTGCTGGTAATTATGATGGAAATTTTCCCTTGAAATGTTTTTCTTGTAATAAGATAGGACATTTTGCTTCTAGATGTCCGGAGAGAATGGCTAATTATGACATACATGATAAGTTTGATAAGTATGATAGGAATGATAGATATGAGAAGCATGAAAAGTATGATAAGCCTTACAAGTCTAACCGGAAGTTTAGGAACCAGAAGAACTATTATTATGCTATATAGATGAAGGTGTTATAAATGATGAATCCAAAGGAGATAAATTTGTGTTTATTGCCATTAAAGAAGATAGAGTTGTACCTATTGATTCCACTAGTTGTTCTGTTGAAGAGAAAGATTTGGCTTCTAAGGTAGAAGAAAAGGGTGTATGGGTGATTGATATCAATTATTCACATCATATACCGATGACAAAAGAAAATGTGTAAGCATGGAAAGGTATGATGGTGGACTAGTTAGATTTGGAGATGACAAAGCTTGTGTAATCCGTGGGAGAGGTTCTATTTCTTTTGATGGTAATCATAACACTAATGATGTCTTGTATGTTGAAGGATTGAAGCATAATATTTTGAGTGTTGGATAGATGGTTGATAAGGGTTATGATCTACAATTCAAGGATTGTAAATGCAAGATCTTGAATGCCTCCAGTATAAAGATTGTATTTGGGATTAATACTGAAGGTAACATTTTTCATTTGAATGCCGGTGAGAAAAGTTATTTGATTACTAAGATAGATGAGAGTTGGTTGTTGCATAGAAGGATGTGTCATGTAAACTTTGATTCATTGATTAAGATCAGTTCTACACAAGCTATTATAGATCTACCTAAAATTGTTAAACTTGTTAATCCGGTATGTAAGGAGTGTCAGTTGGGTAAGGAAATAAGGATTTCTTTCAAGAGAAAACCTTATACATCTGATGGATTGCTGGATCTTGTGCATACTGACCTATGTGGACCTACAAATTTTAGAAGTGTGTAGGGTGATAGACATTGTTTCTATGCCTGAATGTCATGTGTTATTAAGCTAATTAGCAAATAAGAATGAATCGCCAATTTCTAACTAATTAACAAACAAACAAACATAATCAATGAAAATCAATACAAAATATGGAATGAATTCAAATAAGAAACTCCCTCTTTCTGCATCTTTGCTTCTATTGTGCTTCTCCAATTTGAGTGGTTGGTGGCTCTCAGGTATTGCACCAATTTCTTGCATACAAATACTTTGAAGACTGTGATTCTGAAAAAGCTAGATGCTAGATGCTGAATGCTAGATTGAATTGATGAAAATGATACTTAATTTATAGATTTTCAACACAAAGGGGGTGAGAAATAGAACTCAAATGTTGATTGATAGACAAGTGAATTGATTGATCAGTGAACTAGTTACGATTGATATGTTAACTCAATATATTGATTTGTTAACAAGATTGATTGGAGAGTGAACTGAATAGATTGGCTAGTAAACTCATTTGATTGATCAGTGAACTGAATAGACTAGGGAGATGACTGAATTGATGGATTATTCATAAAAAGCTGATTTTGAGTTAAAAAGGATGATTGATGAGTTAACTGAGTTAACCTGATTTGATAACTAATTTCATCATTCAGTTATGATTTTAGCATGTGTTGTAGGAATTTGAAATTGAATTTGATTTTTATTTTCAATTTGGATTTGAATTTGGTCATTCGAATGCTGAAATGCACATGAAATTAACTGAAATTCAGATTTGGTGAAATGTGAATTTGAAAATATGAAATTAGATGAAATGATATTCAAATTTGGGAGAAATATGAAATGAAATTGGACGAAATTAATTGGAATTATAATTTGGGGAATTGGAGGAATTTAATTAATTAATTTAAATAATTTAAATGAAATTATTTAAACTTAAGAAATAGAATTAATTAAATAATAAAGATTATTTAACTAAAGAATAAATCATAATTAATTAAATAATTAATATTTAATTAATAATTGAGAAAGGGAGTTAACTGATTAAAATGATTTGAGAATATAAATAGAATAATTAGAAGTGTTGAAGGGTGATGATTAGAAGAAATAGTTAGTGTAGATGTATAAATCTGACCACTTTCTTAAAATAGATTATTAATATTTATTTTAAACCCATTCCTCCTATTAATTAAATTATATTTAATTAATTTCTTCATATTCATCTATTTGATTAAATGAATTACTCACTTTATTTAATTAAGTTTACCTAAGCCTTTTCTAGCCTTTGATTAAATAAATCACTTTATTTAATTAATTCCCCTTTCTCCCTTTTTAATTAAATTTACTTTTAATTAAATTGATCCTTGTAAATAAATAAATATAATTTATTTATTTAAATCTCCCACTTGTATTTGTGCAAGTTGCATCTATTTAGTTGAAATAAAGTTATTTTATTTTAATTAAAATCCTTTTTCCTCCACTTTCATTTTCCTATATCTCCCACTTGCCTCCTAAAACCCCTTCTAGATTCTTCTAATCACTTCCAATTTAGCTTAATCCATCTCCTAATTTTTGTCACATTCCTAAGCAAAGAGAAGTCACTTCTCAAAGCCTCCAAAGTCATTGAAATACATTAAAGGCTTTATGTCCTCAACAAGTTAACCCTCAGTCTTCCAAACCATTTAATTCTCTTACATAACCATTAATGGTTAACTCAACCTTCTTGCATGATTAGAGAATTTATCTCTAACTCAACCCTCATCTAACCCAAGGGTCTCATCAAGCATTCATGGCTTTAACCTTGGTTATCCCTTTAACCCTTGCACAAGAGTTTACCCCTTGGGTAAAAGCTTTATCCAATGGATAACCATAATCTAACCTTAACCCTTACCTCCTAAGGTAACCTTCATGTCTTCTCAAGCATTTAGTGCTTCTTTAATCTCCTCTCAAGCAATCTCTTGTTGACAATTATCATCATTTCATAAGTGAGAATTGTAAACATGGATTGATTAACTTTCAATACTGGCTCTTGTTAAGATTATTCAATCTTGAGAATCCATTCCCTTATTTCCCCTATAAATAGAGCTCTCATTCTTCATTTTCACATTAATTCTTTGTGCATCAAACTTATAGTCACTTTTTCTCAATCAATACTCTTTCATGCATCCACACCATAGTCTAATTACTAAGCATTTTAGCCTCTCTTTGTTAAATCATCATAATAGCATTTAGAAGAATTTGTATATCATAGAATATCCACGCTAGACTAGTATATCATGTTAGGATAAATTTGCTAATCCATAATCTTATCATCATCTTTATGCTAGCTTAATCATCATAGATTCAATATCACACATCTTAGAACACATTCATGCATATAAATCAAACATCACTCATTCTTGGAGTTGTCATTCCTAAGTCACTTTGCTCAATGATCTGAGAACAAAAACATTGAGTTTAGGGATCCTGTGAGATAGAGAACAATGGGACACCCCTTGGGAAGTTGAACTATTTCGAATAGTTCCTATAATTGCACCAAGAGTCTCATTGGTGTGTGGGTCTTTTGAATCTGACCTTTTAATTTTTGTCACCCAATTCCCCCACATACATTTTTGGCGCCCACTGTGGGGCTCATCCCCATAAATCACATCGTTTTTGGTGCAGGACAAAGATTACAAGCATGCTGGAATACTGTTTTAGTGCTTTGAGAACTTTCTTTAGCGCATTCATGGAAAACAGTAGCTCGTTCATCACATTTTTTAGCACATAGGAACCTTTTTGTAGCACTTTGGAGCTTGCTATTAGTGCATAACACTTTCAATTTCTTTCTTGCACCTTGGGATATCAGTGTAGCGCATTTGGTAATTAGTGTAGCACATAGGAGCCATTCTTTAGCACATTTGTACCTTTCTGTAGCGCATCTATGCAAAAGTCGAGCACGTGACTCTAGCAGAAAGAAGGAATAATTTGTAACAGAAGTGAAAGTTAGGCTTGAATAAGCTCACCTAGGGCCTTAAATTTTTCACTAACTTTTGTTTGCTGTAGGTTATAATCATTGTTTGCAGATGGGAGGAGTTATATTTAGGCATTTGATTATTTTTATTTCTACCTTTTCCAAGTTAGTTTAAAAAGAGTTCATTTCGTGTTGGTTAAAAAGAACTTCATTACTCCTTTGGTGCTTAAAACAAAACCTCACTTTCATTTTTGCAAAAGGGTTAAAAAGAACTAGAAACAAACTTTTTTTGTTGTAAAGTTAAAAAGGATCCCATTTTATTTTGGTGTTAAGTTAAAAAAAAGAACCTCGTCACTCCTTTGGTGCTTAAAACAAAACCTCACTTTTATTTTTGCAAAAAAAGGTTAAAAATAACTACAAACAAACCTTTATTTGGCCAAGTTAAAAAAAATCTCACTTTCATTGTTGTTGTACAAGGCAAAAAGAGCTTCATTGAGAATTGATTGCATGATTTTCATTTTGTTGACCAAATTCACGATTTACTTTGTTGACCAGGTTTTTTTTTCAAGGTTTTGAAACACACATTTTTCTATGAAAAGATATAAAGAACACCATGCTTGTTGGAGAAACATCTCCAAATAGACTTTAGCAAATTATTGTCTTGAAGGCTAAAAAGAATATTGTTTGCCTTGTCTCGAAAGTGGAAGGTATATGCTCTCCCCTTAATTGGGTGACCAAAAAGCTAAACCACTCTTATGCTTTCTTTACTTCAAGCAATTAAAAGCTTTAGAAGGCTTTCCCTCCCGAGTTGCCCTTAGGGCGCCATTAATGGCCAGTGAGAGGGGAACAACCTAAGTGGGAAATGACTTTATCGCCAAGTGTTCCAACCCACTATAATCAAAAGTGGAGGTTGACGAAAGTCCCCTCCAACAATTTTTCTCAGTGATTATCCTTTCCCCAGTATCTTTAAGATACGTAAAGCCTTTGTTCTAAAGGTTGGGAAGCCTCCCAAGGGAGTTTATCACTGAAACCGAATGGAAGCCTGGTTACGAACCTTAGAATTAGAAACTTTGAGCTGAGTCAGTTGCCAAACATTTGCAATATCATAGTGCAAGGGTGGGGAAGAATCCACCCCCAAGATCACTCACCATATATCTCCCAAGATAACTACTCAATTGTGAAGCAATTCACTTTGGGTTAATTTCTGGCGAAAGGCAAAAAAATGGGTGCCCCCTAGGGGGTGACAAGGTTGTTTGAGCTAGTGGAGTATCGAGACTAGTGGGCTATGATATTGTTGATGACCCTTGAATAAAGAGTCTACTTGATCTATCTTATTGTTATCCAAACTAGTGAAAACATAGGGGATTTGAACACATCCTCAAAAGAACATACACTACTTGTTTAACATAAACAAAATTGTTATCTCTTCTATGTGCCATGTTTTCAAGTCAGTTTCAGAAAATCATCCATCAAAATCACAAGTGTTATTTTTCAACACAACAGAAACAAAGAAATCAGAACAATTAGTGCATAGGAGCAACATCCTAGCGCATAACAAACATTCAATAGCGCATTTGCACTAAAACATAGCGCTTTCATCACTAAACTTAGTGCACAGTCAGTATCATACTAGTGAAATTTCCGGTAGCGCTTATCAACATTTTTATAGCACATTCAAGCATTAGCCTAGAACATTCAAGACATCTTATAGTGCTTTCATATCAAACATTAGCATGTACTCAGGACATAATAGCGCATAACCCATCCAGCACAGTCATTTTCAAACAATCTAAAATAGTGCATAGGAAAGGCAACATAGTGCATAGGGAATATTTTCTAGTGCTTTGAGAGAATTATTTATCGCATTAGGTCTCTGTCTTAGCCTATGATTAATATTAAGGAAATACAAAGACCAAATACAACACTTTGAGAAGATTTTATCAACAGCTTCAAATACCCTTTCAGGTCCTTTAGCAAACTCAGTAGAAAAACTTCAAATCCGATCATCAGTGAAAAAATTACAAATCAACAAGGCACTCTTAGAATGAGTTTTCAAATCATTAAACTAGTTTGAGATCAGACTTTATCCAACAAAATTAGGGAGTATCAGAAACAATGATCAAAGTTTTACCATCCAATGGATCCTATCAAAACAATACCTAGTTTAATCCTTAAGTTGTCAAATCAAGTTTCCATGTCGGGAGACTTTATCCATATCATTTGACACACTTTGTCATGGAGGTGAATAAAACTAAACCTCTACTTGATAAATTAAACTTGAGTTTTCAAACAAAGTATCCAACATCAACATCAAAATCAACCTTTGATCATTCGTGTATGACCACTCCTCATATTTTGAGAAGAACAAGTCTTCGTCAAGAAACTAAGTTGAAGAAGAGATAACCTAGTTCTAAGACACTTGCTAAAAGGAATAAATTTCTCTTTATCAATCATCAACTCTTTGCATCACATTGTGCATTCTTGTGTCATATGCGATTGTATATCCAAGGGAAAACAAATGAGTTTGACAAGGAGCCTTTAAGAAGTGGGGCTTACATTCAAAAAGTGACATTCAACCGCCTAAATTGTGGGGGAAGGATTAACCCTAATTTATTTCCAAAGTTCCTTATCACTTATAACGAAGCTCGACCCAAGCCACCAACACCACCAAGAACTCCCATAGAAGAAGAAGAATTTATCACAGTAGAAATATATTAATGCCTGTTGTCCCTCAATCTCAAAGAAACAAACAAAAGGAATCACAACTAGAATCAAGTATGGGTTGTAGATTGTCCAATCCTTTTGATGAGTATGCAAATATGGGAGAAAAAAATATCACTGAAGATATTCTCCAAGAATGTCAAGAAAACACATCTTTTCAAAAACTCATGGAAAGACTTATCGAAGTAGACAAGGAAAAATATCTACTCATGCTAACTAGCAAAGGAGTCAACATTCATGAAGAGTTTGATACATAAAACTTAAGGAATAACGATGAAAGAGTTTCAAGAACAAGGTCAAGAAATTATGCCTATCAAGAACAACGAAGAGAGGAAGAGACACATGGTCCGGAAAACATACGCAACCTAGACCACACTCACAAACAAGATAACACTGATGAGCAAGAGCATACCCGCAATCAAGATAATCAAAATGAATGGGGGGAAACTCTCCCTCGAAGGACAAATGCACCCATAGTTTCTCTTACACAACAACTCCAAACACTTCAAAGGAAAATGCAGGACATGTAACAAGGGACTACAATACGATACTCCTTGGACGAAGTCTGTCCTTATCCTTTTGATAGGAGATTGAACATTGTACCTTTTCTCTCAAACTTAGATATACCAAATTATGACAAATACGATGGTAAAAGTGATCCCCATGATCACATTTGGGAATTTTGTACCATGAGCTTAGAATTTGCTCACGATGACACTTACTTAATGAGATTATTACCAAGAAGTTTGGGAGGGAAAACAATGGAGTGGTTGTATAAACTCACACCTCCCATCGGATCATTTGATGAGTTGGTAAACAAATTCATAACACAATACTCCTATAACATTCAACATGCAATCACCATGTTGGATGTTTGTAACACAATTTAACAAAAGAGAAATAAAACATTCATGGTATTTCTTCAACGGTGGAGATGCATGGTTTCAAGATATCCTTGAGACATTCCTAAAAAGGAAAAGATGGAAATCTTCATCGATAATCTAAATAGTGAGATGAGTTATCAACTCAAACTCCAATGCATACCATCTTTTTCCAAATTAATTGAAAACAAAATCCAAGTAGAGGAAGCGTGCATCAAGAAAGGAACATTGAAGTTGTTTAAAGAAGGTGTTAATTCATCAAGCACTAACCCCTTTAACAATCAAAACAATAAAAACACTTTAGACAAATCCAGATTTTGGACAAGGAACAAAAACATTGTTAATGATGGGACAGTTGATACCAACAATGTGAAGTCTAAACAACCAGTATTGGCTTTATCAGGTAACCCACCATCCAACAAAGGTCAAAAAAGTGTTAAGCAAGGCACTAACACTTACCCACAAAATGCCAATCAAGGAACTTCAACATCAAACACCAACCAAAATCATCAAGGCAACACCACTAACCAAGGCAACAATATTGACCAAGGGAATAACGCAAACTAGAGAGGTAACACCAATACCTTCCCATATATATGCATCTACACACCATTATGACAAACCTTAGAATCAGCATTTTGAGAACTCTTGGCGAATAAGATCATCACATTGCCATCCATGAACAACTTTGAACCCCAGGTCAAACCACCTTGGTGGAATGACTCACATTTAAGTGATTTTCATTGAAACAAAGGACATAACACAAATGATTGCATGAGGCTAAAGAACATCATTCAGGACATGATCGATAGGGGCGATTTAACAGTTGATGGTCACAAAATGAATGATGACCATGAAGCCTTTAAAAATCCTCTTCCAAATTACAACAAGGGAGGAGCTTCAACATCAAATGATACTAGAGGAGCTCATATAAATCAAATATATGAGAACACCATCAATGACATATCGACATATGACAATCAAGTAAATGTCATAAAAAATCAAGGACAAACAAGAACATGCATCGATAAATGTGACAACCAGAGCACAAAAATATGTCTTGAAAGGGAACATATCAACGTCCACAACTCTCCCCAAGACTCATTATAATTTAGTTGATCAACTACAAAGAACTCCCACTCAGATATCCATACTTGAGTTACTCAAACTCTCACCAAAACACAGATATCTTGGAACAAGAACTTATCGAAACAAATGTTCCAAATGATCTGGACATTGATCGATTCCAAGCCACGGTGGCTCATATGACATGACCGCATAACATATCCTTTTTCAAAAATGATGATGTCTCCTTGAATCATCTACATAACACCTTGCTCCATATCGAAGTCTTAGTCTTAAACATCGAGTAAAAAGAGTGTTAATAGATGGGGGAGCTGGTCTCAATATCTATACTTTAAATCTTATCCATGCATTGGGCTTCTCTGAGTAGTGTATTGATCTGAACAAAAAGATCACCATCAAAGCCTATGATGATGAGGAGAGGTCATCCAAAGGAATGGTAATACTACCTATTCAGGTAGGTCTAGTACAAAAGGACACCATGTGCCAAGTCTTGGACATAGACAACATCCAATATACTATTGGGTCATCCATGGATCCATGAAATGTAAGAAGTACCTTCCACATACCATCAATGTATCAAGTTCCCATTCAATGGACATGAAATTTCCATATTTGTAGATAATAACCCTTTTCAGCATTGCAATGCTATGGGGGCAGCTCAAGATAGCCTGGTTCCACACAACAGGGAGGCCCAAACTTCTTCAGCATCCCATCATCATCAAGATGAACTCAAGTCTCTATCCATAGACTTTAAGTAAAGAATGAAAACCAAGGACCAAGGCATGGGGGAATACTCTTTTGAACCCCTATATCTATCAAGATTACCAACATCACCAAAAAATTATGGACAACCTTCTACATCACAACATCATGCAACACAACCCATCACCAAGTTTGATGGCAAATTTATCCAACTGGGAATACTGGCCGATGAATTAGAAGAGAAAGACATCCTTAGTTGGCTATATAAGGACAAAGAAGAAGTTAGAGAAGCTGCCATAGAAGTGGCAATATCGACACAACAATATGGAAAAGGGTTCCAGATCATGCAACATATGGGATACAATGAAAAAGGACCTATTGGCAAGTGCCAAGAAGGCATTATAAAACCCCTGCAACCTCCTTCGCAGTTTGCAAGAGACAAAACATGACTTGGGTATGGACAACATGTACTGCCTAGGCAGAAGAAAAATCACCAGCAAAAACCTTAGTGGAGAGCAAAGAAAAAATATAATGAAGACTCATGGCAAGAGGCACTACACCAAGCAACAAAAACAATAAGGAAAGAGAAAGAACATCAAGAAAATGAGAAATGACAAGAGGAACTGGCCATTCAAAGGGAAGAAGCCTCTTATAAGAAAGTAGATCATGTGTAAGCACATGAATAAACCAAAGTGGAGCCACCACCCGAAGAAATTACTACTCACCGTGTTAGGGTTCCCATAGATACTGAGAGGGGGGGGTGAATCAGTATCTAACCGGTAATAAGAATTTCTTAAGTTGAAACATGCAGAACATAATATAACAGTGTACTGGTATGCAAGAAATAATGCAATAAATAGAATCAAGAATATCCACATGAATAGTACACCATAACACAAGATGTTTAAGGAGGAAACCCGGTGTGGGAAAAACCTCGGTGGGATTTGTGACCCACAATATTCACTCACTGACCAATCAGAGAATATTACTTACAATAGGGGCCTACACATGTAGGAAGGCCAACTGCCTAGAGCTCACTACTCAATGGGAAGTCACACTGACTTACAATAAGGATTATATTAATCCAATGACTTGTACTGCTTTATAATAGCATCTTCAATGCCAGATTCAGTACCGGTTCTTGCTCTATTCTTTACATATACCCTTGACTTATAATTCGCACATTAGGTCTGCCTAATAATTTCCTTTATGCTTCTTGCATTCCTTTTTTTTAAAATGTCTACAATGATCTCCTTTATATACAAGAGTCATTTTACAATCTGCCAAGTCAGCTTACAATAATAAACAAAATATTACATAACAAAAATCCTGTCGGCCTCAGTGCAGGTGTCGGTGTCCTTGTTGATGCCGGTGCACTATCTTGCCTGTGTAATACTTGCCAGTATGATGTCTTTCCGGTGCCATAGGATTGCAAGGTTGCCATCAATGACAAAATCTTCAATCACATACAATGTCTCATTAGAGTGTCCATATGCCAACAATCTCCCCCTTTGGCATTGATGGCAACACTCATGAGAAATTTCAAAAAAGTATCCAAATATGTGTAGTCTAAAAATGTTTACCAAAAATGTGAGAGCTCCCCCTGAGCATATGATTCCTGTGTTTTGAACTTTCTCATCCCACTACTCCCGCTTTGGCATCAATGACAAAGGTTGTCAAGATGTCAATAGAGTTTGCAGTTTCATCTATCCATATCCTCAACCCTGTAGCTGGGTAGTTATTATCTGAAAAAGATCTCCCAAAATTAAGTTTAAACTATCCATAAATTTCTTACTATCTTTTATTGCTGTCTCAGTTCTTTTTACTGTACCGGTGAGATGCTGCAAATGCTCTGCCGGTATTTTGCTGCCTTGTGTTAATGCCTTTGAGATTTCCTTCCGCAGAGATGCTAAATAGTCCAATCTTGGACTCAGTTTAGATCTCAAATGCTTTGCCTTGTTTATTATTCTCTCTTTCTCTCTTTCCAGTTTGAGTAATTCTTCCTCAAAATTTGCTATCTTCTCTTCAAAAACTGAGAATGAATCCGATGAGTTGACAAAATTGTCTGCAAGTTTATTTATCTCATCCTGTGCCTTGCTTATTTTCTTGTCAATATCTACAGTCAAAAAGTTTGTTTTACATGTATCTTTATACAAATTTTTGTATTCTTTCAACAAACTACATAGTTCCGGTAGAAGTGTGTCAAAATCTCTGTTACACTTCTTTATTTCCTCATCAAAGAATTTTTGTTTCTCTTTCTCTACCTTATCCTTTACAGATTCTTCCTTTATTTTCTCAATGTTTTCAGAAATATATTTACACAATGTATCCAATTGTCCTACAGAATCTTGATTATCTATGTTACAGTTTGGAGCTATTACCTTCAAAATTGGTATAGAATCATCTATTGCTTTATAAGCCTGTGAACTGCAGTCAGTTATTTTCTTAATGGAGTCAATTAGTACCTCAGTCACATTTGTTGACTTAAATGTTGATGATGATCCAATAATCTGAGTACCGGTGGAAGTAACCATGCTTGTATTGACCTCTGGTAGGTCGGTTTTTGTTTGCATTTCTTTTAGCACTGGTTTTCCCACTTCACTACTTACTGGTGGCACTGTTTCCTTATGAACCTATTCCGGAGCCTTTAGCTCTATTGGTTTCTCTGTATACTGCGTTGTCTCTGTCTATGCCTCAGTCTCTACCTTTTTCTCTATGTCCTTTGTTGGTTTCTCTGTTTCCCCTGCTACCGGAGGCTCTTTAGCCATATTTGACTTGTCAGTTGTATCTTTATCAACTATTATGTTGATCTTTTGGGTATCAACATTTATAGTATATAGGAATTCAGAATTAGGATTGCTATCCTCTACATCCATACTTTCTGCTGCCGGTTGATCTTCAGTAGTTGTAATTTTCATAGGTGGGGGTAGGCTGTCTTTAACTTTTATGCTTGGTGGTCCACCAACTTTGCCTTTCCCCTTGTCCCTGTCCTTCTGATATACTTTTATAGGCTTAGGTTTCCTATATTCTTCTTGTTTTTCCTTGTCAACCAGGAATATATCCCGACCATCTTCTGTTTCCTTTGTTACTTCAGTAACTCTTCTTGTCATCAGTGAAATATGCCGCTGTGCAGTAGAGAATACTGACCGGTTTGCCTAAGCAATCAAATCATCAATTTCCTCGGGAGAGTTTACTGGATATACATCAAGTAGTTTCTCTATTTTTATTTTCTTATCTAATTCTATCACTGTTTGTCTTCTGGCCTCAAGTATTTTGTACAAATCATCAGGAATTTCATTTGCTACTTCCATCAAAAATTTCTTGTACATGTCCATATGCAGTATCACACTTTCCTCAACTTGCTCTTTCTCATCAGTAGATAGAGTGTCATAAATTTTTCCTATGTTTTTCAATTTTCCTTCCTCTATGATTTCATTTAACAATATATCTAGAGGTGCCAAGTCACTGTTTGTCCTTTTCTTTTTCTTTGGTGTCGGCTTCTTCTTAGGTGTGACCTTTCTAACCAAAAATCTCACTGCTTGTTGCTTTTGCCTTGTCCTTCTAGGTGAAGGAGTGGTTGCCGGTGAGGGATCTCTTTTTCTAACAACTCTTTTAAAAGTTGTTGGCATGTCACCTTCCAAAGAAGTACCTACCGGTGATAGATGAGCTTCAGGTTGTGGAGCTGCCAACTCATCTTCTGTTATGCTAGTTTTCTTTAGTACATCTTCCTTAATGGCCTTTGCTTGCCTAGATCCTTTCCTTACAAATGCCTCAACCTTATTTACTCTTTTCTTTGATTGTATTTGGCTTTCTATAGTCTCAACACTACCAAATACTTCTTCCTTGGGTTCATTGGGGGCTTCCAGAAGTGCTTTAGCATAAGTTTCAACTATGTGATCATCTGTCTCATAGCCCATCTCGGTTACCCAAATTGTCCTTGGGATGACCGCTTCCATCCAGATTTCATCTTTCTTAATAACAAAGCATATATCATCTTTGTATTTGTCTACTATTTTTTGAGATAACCTTATTCTTTGCTTCATTTTGGTCTTCAATGCTTGGAAAAAGTCATGAATATTGTTCTCCTTGTTTTCACCCATGGTATTGAACAGTTCAGTTAATTGTTTTCCTATCGGTATGTCATATCCAAGTTCTTTATAACTTATACCAGGAACCTATTTTGTTATGTGTAGCATTAGACATACTAACAGATTTCCAAATCTGAAAGTTCCTTTCTTGTCCTTTTTTATCTTTCCAAGGTTGTCTATTAATTCATCCTTTAACCATTCACAAATGTCAATTTTTGCATTGTCTGTTACCATATCATAAGCACTCTTAATGCATAAACTTGGAACTAAGTTAAGTCTGTTGGCATGAGTGGCTTTGTAACCTAATATCATACTTATGAATCTCACATTGATATCTTTTACATCATTAACCCTTAGAGATCTCTTATCGAATGTTGCACCAGTTAGTTTTGTAACTAGGTCATTTGGAACCTTCTTGGTTTTATCTGGTCTCTTACCAGTGGTCGGTAACCCTGTGATGGCTTTCACAGCTTCCTTGGTGATCTTATGGATTGCATCTAGCCAGAAAAATTCTCCATGAACTCTGCTTAACACTATCCTAATCACATCCTTAGGGAATTCAGGAATGCTAAGGATTTCTGTGAATCCTAGGGTTTCAATAACCTTGTGTTCATCTTTAACATTGCCGGTATCATCACATATTACAGTTTTATACATGGTTTTGATTTTCTCATCTCCTAACTCTTCAATATTGTAGTGGATGTACATTCTAGGGTCTTCAGCATATACAACTCCTTTAGGGATTTGAGAAAATGCACCTAAGGTATCATCCTTCTTTTCTATCTTAGGGACTAACTGAAATATGGGCCTAGGTCTTTTGATTACTTCAACAATAGTAGGGTTTGCTATGTATTCAATTGTAGAGGTGGATGCCATGATTAAATACCTTTTACTACCTTGGATGGATGATTGCTTGGAGTGTGCTTGCTTCTTGCTCGAAATGCCTTAGCTTAGAATCTTCGCACTTTCTAAAAATTTGAAATCACGGTGAAATGAAATAGAGCCAAAACCTTATTTTCATAATGCCTTTTCACCATCTACCACATTAATTGCATGCTGGTTAAGAATTCACTTAACATTGTCTACCAGTAATAAGTAATTTTCAACTTCTTATCTCTAACCAAGGGAATAATTAGCATATGTGTCATTTGATTGCCAAACCCTCAAGGAAATTTTCTTCAATTAGATGAAGAACTTTCTGCCGGTGGAGTAGTGCTCTGTCTTGCCGGTGAAGCATCACTCTATCCTATCGGTGAAGCATTTGTTGGTTCTACCGGTGGAGAATTATTCCCAATATTTAGATTAGCTTTTCTAATCCATTGCTTTGAGAATTATTGCTTAACCTTTTCAACCTTTTCTTTACCTTTCAAGCTAGCACTTTTGTTGTCTATCGGTGTTCCTTTATTTCTATAAAATTTAGCAATATGCCCAATTTTGTTCTGATTGAATGAAAAATAGGTTTTAAGGACCTGAAACCATTACAACATAGTTAAAATAAAAAGCTGAGAAAATAGAGTCCTCATACAAAGCAACTAGTCCAAAAAACCAGCGAACAGAAAAAACAGCTAAACAACAAAAAACAACAAAGAACCCAAGGAGACACTACATAGTAATTTTCTTCAGCAGATCCTCTGCCTTAGTCACCAGCTCATCATAGGTCGCCCCAATTGCTTTTAGCTCCTCCAGGTCCTTATTCACTTTCTTTTCCTTCCTCTTTCCATGGGTGCGAGTTCTGGGACCTTGGGCTTCCCCGGTTCCTTCTGCATCCAGGTCAATTTCTTGGGTTTCCTTTTCATCATCGAGCTTGCTGATGAGGGTATGGGTGTTGTTGGATGAGATTTTTAGAATGCTGAGACTCTGCTCCGCAATGTTCTTGAGGCACTCCTCTATCTTGTCCACTTTGGCAACTGTATCTGAGAGCATTTTTTCGTTAGTTTCCTCCAGGGTTTTTCTATCCTGTATCTCCTTTTCAATTTTCTCAAACCGGGGATTAAAGGCATCTCTGTTGTCTTCCGCTTTGGCAATTGTGTTCTTCAAATCTTCAATATAATTGGCCATAGTGTTCCCCTCTCCAATGTTAATGGTCTCCAGGATAATGACTCTGTTGCAAAGTTTTTTGTATTCATCCACAATATTCTTATTCCCGTCAATAAGCCATTCAATGGTTTTCATAAAACCCTTCAAGGCCTCGGGGTGAGGACCAGGAGAAGGAGTAACTTTACTAGGGGTTATCTATTCATCTTTAGCAATATGGAGGGCAGAAATAGTGTCAGCGGCCCTGAGGGTCTCCTCCATAGTCTCCATCTCCAGGCTTTGTTCAGCTTCCAGGGTTCTTGTTTGCTTGTCCTCTTCCGGTTCCTTGCCTGTGTCCTCCGGATCTTTGCCAGTCTCCTCTGTTTTCTTTTGCTTCTTCCTGGGTTGGGCTTGGATTTTACTTTTTTCCTTTAGCACTCCCTTAGGGTTCTTCTTCTCCTTAGGGAAATCAGATTTCTCTTCTTCCGAAGAAATACTAATCAAGGGTTTGCTTTGGGGTTTTTTACTCTTAGAAGAAGAGGGTCTTGATTTCCTCTTCTTGCTCCTCTCATACTCTGAGTCATGAGAGCTTTCCTCATTTTCAGTCGAGGAATCATTATCTGAATCCTCCTCCTCTGAGAAATTAGAATCAGACATTTCTTCTTCCGAATCCATAGAGAGCTGCATTCGATTGATTTTACTGGCCTTTAGATGATCATAAATGAGGACCATAAGTCCCTGGTGCATTGCAGTGTCACCCCAAGGATTTTCTTTATATGCTTTTAGGGATGCATTCATAGAACAAAGCAAGAAATATGGGAAATTCACCTTATTGTTATGCCTAAAATGATTTAAGAGGACAAAGTGATATCCATATACTTTTGTAAACCTGCCATCTAGAGTTATATACCTCATTAAAACAAAGAGAATTTCCCGCCAGGGCTTTGCAAAAGCCCTAGGCGGGTAATAGGTTTTGCTCAACTTTACCAGTCTTTTCTTCTCTTTCTCTGTGACTGGGTACCTTTCAATGGCTTCCCTGCTGACCATCCTATCTCTGTAGAAATTGCAGCCCTCCCTTTTGAGTCCCGTAGCTTTAGCTATTAACTCTTCGTCAATTTCCACCAGTTGGTTGCCCATTTTAAGCTTGCCCTTCTTCCAATTTTTGTAGAAGAAGCTGGTTATCTTTCCATCACAACCATGGAGTCTCTCAAGGAAGCTCGAAAGACCACCCTTCTGCAAAATTTCCCACACCTCTTCTTTCTGTTTCCACTCCTTGCAACTTCCTAGCTCATATCTTCTCCTATTTCCGCCCATGGTGTCATTTCTCACAGTCAAGTTCAGGTTACAAAGTTGGTGAAACAGAAAGCTTTTCGAAGCTAAAACAAAAGCCCAGAAAGCGTGCGTAGCATTATTGATTTGACAAGTTATAATGCACATTCTACTAACTTTGATGTTATAATGAGTAATTCCCTCATTATCGAAGTAACTTGAAGTGCTTACTTCAGTACATATCATAATTGCCTTGTCAATCAAGATTCTTTGGGGTACTTCGATATCTGTCATTTATTATGATTTGTCTTACATCTCCAAGAAGACCGCTCTCACCTGTCCACGTGGTTATTGTATCATTCTTCACCGCCACGTTTGCAACCCAATCAGCAGAACAGTTGGCCTCCCGATATATATGGGATATGTGGCATTTTTTGAAGGTTCTGATGATGTTAATGGCAGAAAAAATTATATTGTGGATCGACCAAGAGGGCTTAGAGGTCCCATTGAGACACTTAATAATATTGTTGGAATCCCCTTCGATCCATAGATGGGTACAGTTCCATTTTTTGGCTAGAATAATGCCTTGAAGGGCTGCCATAGCTTCCGCCTTATGATTGGTTTGAATGCCAATAGGGACAACAACCATACCTTTGCAAATGCCTCTGTCATCTCTGAGAATAGCTCCACAACCTGAAGGACCTGGATTTCCTTTGGCTGCTCCATCAAAATTGATTTTAAGCCAACCATGGGGAGGGGTTTGCCATTTAACTTCAAGCCTTTTATTGTGGCTGATATTATGACCATCAGTGATCTTCATATTCCAGGTTCTTAAGATATTTGACTCCAAAGAGTTGTTTGAGTAACAAGAGACCTCCATAGTTCCCATATTTTCCTGAATAGCCCTTTGAATTTTTTGAAAAACAATGTCTTGATTTAAGGACACATCCTTGAAAATTCGGTTGTTTCTTTCCTTCCAGAGACCCCAAAGAATGTGAGGCAGAGAGAGCTGCCACATACACCTCAGAAAAGAGTTGGTCCAATGAATTTGCCAAGAAGAGAACAAATCTCTGATGTTACTAGGAAACACCCAAGCAAGACTAAAGCTTTTGAGGAAGCTTTCCCAAACAGAGGTTGAGAAAGAACAGTGGAGGGAAAGATGGTCCACTGACTCTTCCTCTTGAAAGAACAACACACACCTATTTGGAAGGGCAAAACCTCTGCATTTAAGGTTGTCAATATTAAGGATCTTATTCTGGAGAATAGTCCAGAAGAACATATTGATTTTAGGAGTTAGCCCTTTTAACCAAGCTTTAGACTAGAAAGGATTCATAGGAGGGGAGGGGGAGAGGATACAATACATCAAAGATATAGTAAAGGTACCTTTGGGGTTATATCTCCAGATCAGGGAATCCTCTTCCTTATTCAGCCAGATAGTAGACAGTTGGGTTTTGAGCTTGGAGAGACTGAGATGAATACTATCAATGTTCTGCCAGTTGTTCCCATCCTAGTAATCTGCCACTAAGGTACCAAAAGAGCCAATACAAAAGGGGGCATGGGAAGCCCACTCATAGAAATCCATTAGGGGTTTGTCAAAAAGCCAGGGATCCTCCCAGAATCTCACTTTTCTACCATTTCCAGGTTTCCATGTCACACCTTTAGCAAACACCTCTTTACATTTAGAAACATGGGTCCAGATATGAGATCCATTTATACTAATATCTGAATTAAGAAAAGAAGATAGAGAAGAGGACAGAAGAGAATACTTACTTCTCCAAATTTTGCACCATTCAGAATCAGAGTTAAACCATCTCCAAACTTGTTTTGACAAGAGAGCTTCATTTAGAGTGCGAATCCTCCTAAGCCCCAAACCACCTTTTCTTTTTGGCTTGCAGACCTGATCCCATGCCACCAAGGACATTCTTTGCTTTTCCTCCACCCCAGACCATAGGAATCTTCTTTGAATTTTCTCAATAGCTTCAGCATACTTGACTGGAATTCTGAATAAGCTAAGAGCATAAATGGGGATCCTTTGAAGAGTAGCCTTAAGAAGAAGGAGCTTACCAGCTTGACTTAAGAGAGCCCCTTTCCAACCTGCAAGTTTTTTGTGAAATTTATCAACCAGCAAACTCCAATAGGAGTCAGGAGGGGAAATCCCCATGGGGAGACCAAGGTAGGTAGCAGGAAGGTCAGCAATCTTACACTCCAGAATTCTGTTGATCCTTTGTTGTCTTCTCTCTGGAGTGTTAATGAAAAAGACATCACTTTTGGCCCAGTTAATAAGCTGCCCCATTGCAGAAGCATATTTACACAAGGTATTCTTTAGAACTTTAGCTTCTGAGATGCTTGAATCCCCCATAATTATTGTATCATCAACAAACTGCTGGTGTGAACAAATAAGGTCAGCAGAAGAAGGTTGGAGACCCTTAAAGGATCCTATCTGCACCAAATTTTCCATGGTCCATCCAAAGCATTCTACCATAATAATGAATAGGATGGGGGAGATAGGATCTCCTTGCCTAAGACCTCTCGAAGCTTGGAAAAAGGTTGAAGGAGAACCATTGACAAGAACAGCAAAGGACGCAGTAGTGGTAAGTTGGGATAAAAGATCCACAATTCTTGGGGCAAACCCAAAAGCAGTAATGACTTTCTGTAGAAGAGACTAGTCCACCCTATCATAGGCTTTGGAGAGATCTAGCTTAAGGATGAGACCCCGCTTCTTCTCTTTAACAAGAGAGTGAATATTCTCATGAACAGTAATAATGGAATCGAGAATTTGTCTTCCAGGAACAAACCCATTCTGCTGGTGTTTAATAAAAGCCAGGAGAATAGACAAGAGTCTAGAGGTCAGGACCTTAGATATGATCTTGTAAAAGGAATTGCAGAGGCTAATAGGTCTAAACTTGTCCAGAGAATCAACACCTTGAATCTTGGGGATAAGAGCAATAAAAGTACCATTTATTTCCTTCAAGAGTTTTCTAGCCTTAAAGAATTCCTTAACCCCATTAGCAACATCAGTCCCGATAATGTCCCATAACTCTTGAAAAAAGAGCATTGGGAAGCCGTCAGGACTAGGAGCTTTATTTCCATCAAAGGAGAAAACAACATTTTTAATTTCTAAGGTGGAAGGAATGGAAGAGAGAAAAACATTATTTTGGGCATCAATGAGATGAGGAATGTTCTAAAGAAAAGAGGACTAAGCTTCAACATCCAGACTTTGATCCCTCGAAAGGAGGTCTGAGAAATACCTCTTAGCTTCATTCCTTATTTCATCTTCCTTGACCAACTCCCCACTGTCCACAACTAACTTGTTCATCCTGTTGGCAGCTTTATGTTTGATAGTTGACATATGGAAGAATCTTGTATTCCTATCTCCTTCCTTGAGCCATTTGCATCTCGATCTCTACTTCCAGAACATTTCCTCTTTAGTAATAATATCATGGTAATTCTTAAGAATCTCATTCTCCTCAGCAATAGAAATAGTACTAAAACCATCCTTCTGGATCTGGTCCTGTATCTCTTTTAGGTTTTCTTGAATTTTACTCTTAGCCTCAAATATATTCCCAAAGCTATTCTTATTCCAGATTCGGATGTTGTCTTTCACACTTTTGAGCTTCTTAACCACTTTGAACATTGCCGTTCCCTCAACTTGGATACTTCACCATTTTTGAATATACTTTTTAATATCAGGATGAAGAGTCTACATTTTTTCAAATCTAAAGGGATAGTTTTTTCTTCTATTGATCAAATCAGCATTAAAAGTAATTGGAAAGTGATTCGAACCAACCCGAATATGTGCAGATAAAGAACATAAATACTTACTATACCAATCATCAGAAATAAGAGTTCGGTCAAGGCGCACTTGAATAAGGTCATTACCATTTCTTCTATTTGTCCATGTGAAATTACAACCCTGTATCTCCAAATCATTAAGAGCTAGAGAATTAATAAAATCCATGAGAGCCATTCTACTTTCCAAGTGAGGTGGGCTGCCTCCAAATTTTTCCTCCTCTTTTAAAGGCGTATTGAAATCCCCCATAACCATCCAACTTAGATTTTTGAAACTTTCCCTAGCCTGTTTTATCCTTTTCCAAAAAGAGTTTCTAGCCTTTAAGGTATTAGGAGCATAAATGTTTGTGAGAACCCATGAAAAACCATCTTTAAGATGCTCAAATTTAATACAAGAAAAATTACCTTCCTGAATAATGACCTGGCCTTTAATAGTGTTAAGATTCCAAATGGTAGCAATGCCTCCAGAAGCACCCTCAGAACTTCCCCCACTAATTTTACCATTTTTGAAAAACTTCAAAGATTCAACTTTTTCTCTACTCATTTTGGTTTCTTAAATGAGAAAAATGTCAGGATTGCTATCTCTTATCATATTCCTAATAATATCATGTTTATGGGGATTGTTTAGACCCCTTAAATTCCAAGAGATTATCTTCATAGTTACTTACCAATTCCCAGCTCCTTGAGAGTTTTCTGAGTTCCATCTGCTATGTTCTTGCTGGCCTCCATGTCTCTAACTTTGTGATTAGATGGTCGCCTTGGGGAAGAGGAGACATATCCCACATCAACTTGAGCTATTCTGCTAGATTTCCTAATCAAGGATATCGAGGGTGTTGCTGCTTTCTTACTCCTATGTTTAGGCTGCTTCCATTCCGTTTCTGACATAGGAGCCACTTCCAGATTGGTTAGGATTTTGGAAATTTCATCTTCATTACCCCATTTAGGAGTTCTGGACTCAGTTGAAATAATGTTTGTTGTTCTTGAATGCTAATCCGAATCCGAAAGACTCAATCCCAAAATTACACACTTTTGGGCTTCTTGTATTTCAAAACTAGGTATGGCTACAAAAGAGTCAGTCCTTTCAACTTGTGGATCTGGGATCTCACCTTCCTTCGGTTGATAGTCTCTAGCTTCTACTGCCTGATTTTCATATGTGTCATCCACCACTTCATCTTTTTCTTTTGGAGGATCATTCTGATCGTTCAAATCCATTTTCTGCATAATTTTTATGGGACTAGCTTTGGTTGTTTCATTCCTATCTACCTCCTGAACAGTGGGACTGAGGATAGAGTTTGAGGCTTCCTTCTGTTCCCCCAAAGGAGAAAAGCGATTTGGATTTTTTTCCTTATTTTCTATGTTTTTAACTTGCCACACCCTTTTCTCTGGCATATTCTGGCTTTCAATCTGAGGTTTTAACTGATTAGGCTCTGCCTTTTTCTTTTTCGGACAAGATTTTGCCCAATGACCTACCTTCTTAGAATGGAAACAAGCAAAAGGAATAGTTTCATATTCTATATGTTGCTTCCAGGTTCCTAGTTTTGAAACTAGATCAATCTGTTCCGACATATCTGCCTCAGGGGCTACTCCAACACAGAACCTTGCATGGGTTAATCTTCTTTTTGAAGCAGTGACTGGGTCAATAGAGAGTAGCTCACCAAAAGAACTTGCTATTCAAGAGAAGATGCTTTCTACCCAATACTCGAGAGGCAATCCTAGGAGTTTTATCCATACTGGAACCTACGCCAGAATAGAATCATTCATATTTAATTTTGGATGCCATTTTCTTAGAACCAGGGCTGTCTTTCCCACCATCCAGGGACTCCCGCACAAGATCTTAACCTTATCTTCTTCACATGAAAAAGAGAAAGACAGAAGACCTTTGGGAAGAGCCGAGACCTCTACATTTCCTTTTAGTGCCCATTTTTGATTAACAAAGGCCCTAACAACTTCAATATTTGGGCGCAGACCCATAAACTTCCCTACCAAGGAGTTCGACATACTGTTGATATTATGGTCTAGAACTTGGTCAGGGATGGAGATAGAAAACTTACCACCAGAAGGGTCAGAAATGTTCTTAACAGGAGGAAGGGAGGATTTACCAGTTGGTCTAGATCCAAAAAGGGAAGACCATTTTTTTCCCTCCCTCCCGTTATCCACGGAGTCTACAAGTGGCATAGGCCCCCCATTGGACCCTACCCCCAGATGTCCTGAAGAATCCGCTATCACGGCAAACAGAGTACCACCGGATTGTGAGTCAGCAACCAGAACTAGGAGGTTCGGGGGCTTGTCCTTATCGTCCATAGGACCAGCACCATTGATCTGGCTGCTCTCACCATTGGAACCAGGGTTCCCGCCTTGATGGAAATTTGAAATTTGAGCTCCCGCTCCTCCCGCTCCTCCCGCGTCTCCCATCTTTGAAATTCTATTCACAATAGTTTGGAAGCAAATATATGCCCAATTTTGTTACATGCATAACAAGTTACATTATTCTTCTGAATAGATTTCCCATAACCTATGCCGGTTTGTGTTCTGCATTGATTTGATAAGTGTCCAAATCTTCCACAAACATAACATCTCACATTCATTCTGCAGTTTTTAGAGTTATGACCAACTTTAGTGCATTTTGAATATTGACCGGTGGGTGTATTGATATTCTGATAATTCCTAGATCTACATTCATTTTCTCTATGACCATACTTATTATAGTTAAAGCATCTTCCATTGAATTTATAAGCATTAGGTTATCTTACCGGTTTGCTATGATCCTGAGTATTTGTAGTACCGGAGCTTTCACCAACTTCAAAGCCAATTCCAGAAGTGTCACCTTTAGGTTTTTGATTCTTCAGCAAGGTACCAAGTTTCTCTGAGCTTTTCTTGAATTTTTGTTTGTGTTGATTTGCAGTTTCCAATTCCCTTTCCAAAATTTCTTTTTGTCTCATTAGTTCATTTGAGTCATTTTGAGTATGCATCAGATCTGTCTTCAACATGTCATTTTCATAGCTAAGTCTTGTGTTCTCATTTGCTGCATCACTTAGTCTTTTGGTCAATTCTTCTTCATTCTTCTTCCTGTCCTCAATCTCTTTGCAAAATCTCATAGTCATATCCTGCATTTCATTTTTTGTTGTCATGATCTCTTGTTTCAACTTTCTTATCATGTCATTGAGTGATTCCTTTTCATCATTCTCATTATGCAATTTTTCACAAAGTTCTCTTCTCTTATTTCTTGCAACAGTAAAATTTTCTTGAAGTGCCTAAATGATATCCCGAGCAGCTCTCAAATCATCTTCTAATTTGATATTTTTCAATTTCTCTACATCATAGTCTGTAAGAGCTCCTTCAAGTTGCTTCATTAGATTTTCCATCTTTACCAGTGTCAAGATCTTCCTCAAGCTGTTAGTCTTTTGAAAGTAGAGGACCAAGCTCTGATACCAATTGTTAGGGTTCCCACAGATACTGAGAGGGGGGGGGGGTGAATTATTATCTAACTGGTAATAAGAATTTCTTAAGTTGAAACATGCAGAACATAATATAACAGTGTACCGGTATGCAAGAAATAATGCAATAAACAGAATCAAGAATATCCACATGAAAAGTACACCATAACACAAGATGTTTAACGAGGAAACCTGGTGTGGGAAAAACCTTGGTGGGATTTGTGACCCACAATATTCACTCACTGGCCAATAAGAGAATATTACTTACAATAGGGGCCTGCACATGCAGGAAGGCCAACTGCCTAGAGCTCACTGCTCAATGGGAAGTCACACTGACTTACAATAAGGATTATATTATTCCAATGACTTGTACTGCTTTATAATAACATCTTCAATGTCAGATTCAGTACCGGTTCTTGCTCTATTCTTTACATATACCCTTGACTTATAATTCACACATTAGGTCTACCTAATAATTTCCTTTATGCTTCTTGCATTCCTTTTTTTTTAAATGTCTACAATGATCTCCTTTATATACAAGAGTCATTTTACAATTTGCCAAGTCGTCTTACAATAATAAACAAAATATTACATAACAAAAATCCTGTCGGCCTCTGTGCCGGTATACATCTTTTCTTTTGTGCCGGTGCTAGTGTCCTTGTTGATGCCGGTGCACTATCTTGCCTGTGTAATACTTGCCGGTATGATGTCTTGCCAGTGCCATAGGATTGCAAGGTTGCCATCAATGAAAAAACCTTCAATCACATACAATGTCTCATTGGAGTGTCCATATGCCAACACACCGAAGGGAAACAATGTATGAACAAATGCAAAGAGAACAAGAAGGCTTCGATTCTGAATCAGAAAAAGATACAAAACTGGTATCAATTGTTAGAGATCTTTTATCACCATACAACATACCTGTTAGAAGTAGCGAGATAATCTGGGACAGAAATTTGGAAACCGATTCTAATGAATATGAGTGGGGTAGTTGTTTAGATATTACTGAGGATATTGAGGTAGATACCACCCACTGATACACATCCCTTTCTCAAGAGGGACAAGGCTCAGAATCTCGACCACTTGAATTTGGACCATGACATATCGACGAGGCTAGTGAGAATGATTAGCGACAATACGAACAAGGCTACATCAAAGATAATACCATCGAAGACCTTGACAATATCATAAACCTAACTAGTACCCCAAACAACTATAACAATGACTCTATCATGACACTTAGCATGACTGATCTCAACCCACCAATTGAATCCTTACCACTCGTATATCCCGATCTCATAGACTGGGAAGAAACCTAAAACCATAATATACCAATATTCCCAGATGATGAATCCATTGTCCAATATCTATGTTCAATCAACCCAGAAATGTGCTCTACCAGTGAACAAAATGACAATATCTGCAATCAAGGGAGTGCCAAGTCTCTCAGTTGCAAAAATGAAATAAACAAAGGATCTAATAGTGAAAACTAGTCAATGGTGGTATTAGATCATAAAAAAGTAAAAATAAAGGACGCATCTGCAGGTGAAAACCTTTTTGAGACACCTAAATATGGGAGACTTGACACTGTTCCTGAATATTATCAAGAAAGGTCACCAATATTGATTGAGCTAACTCAATCAATAAACATCGGTATTGAAGAAATAGTCAAAACCATACACCCAACATAATCACTCCCAGAAGAGGAACAACCAGATTTTATCAAATTCTTCAAGGAAAAGAAAATCAAATTTTCTTAGTCTTATGCTGATATGCCCAGAATAGATCCGAACCTGATCATGCATCATTTATCCATCACTCCAGGAGCTAAGCTGGTCAAGAAAAAATTAAGAAAGATGAATCCGCATGTGGCATTATTGGTCAAATAAAAACTAAAGAAGTTAGTAGACGTCGGATTCATCCGACCTATAGACTATGCTGAATGGATCTCAAACATTGTACCAGTTTCAAAACCTGACGGAAGCATCAAAATATGCACAAATTTTAGAGATGTCAACAAAGCATGTCCAAATGATGACTTTCCTTTACCAAGCATTGACATACTTGTGGATCTAATAACAGGCCACAAAATGTTATCATTAATGAACGGTTTCTCTGGCTATAATCAAATCAAGATAGCTTTAGAGGATCAAGATAAAACCGTGTTCACCTGTCCATGGGGAATGTATTGTTGGAACGTCATGCCTTTCGACTTGAAAAATGCTGGGGCAACTTATCAAAGAGCCATGACGAAAATATTCCACGATATGATGCATACCTTCATGGAAGACTATGTGGATGATTTGCTGGCTAAATCATTCACCCGAGTAGAACATCTAGGCATATTAGATAAAATATTTCAAAGATTGGAGTAATTCAAGGTCAGAATAAACCCTAAGAAGTGTGTCTTCAGGGTCACATCAGGCAAACTGTTGGGCTACATTGTATCAGATAAGGACACCAAAGTAGATCCAACAAAGGTACAAGCTATCATGGAAGTGCCACCTCCTAGGAACATTAGCCAGCTCAGATCTCTACAGGGATAGTTGCAATCCATTAGGTGATTTATAGCTCAACTAGCAGATAAATGTCTACCATTCAATCATCTACTTCATAAGAATATACCTTTCAGATGGGAAGACAAGTGCACAGAATCATTTCACCAACTCAAACAATATCTGATGAATCTGCCAGTTTTGGTACCACCAATAGTTGGAAAGCCACTCATTCTCTATATATCAACAACAAAAGTATCATTGTGGGCACTGCTAGTGCAAGAAGATCCGGAAGGTAAAGAATGATCTATTTACTACATCAACATGACTTTAAATGGATATGAGCTAAATTATACATTCATTGAGAAGGCTTTCTTAGCAGTGGTGTTCGCCTCTCAAAAGTTTCACCATTATATGTTAACCCATACAATCAAGCTGGTAGCAAAAATTGATCCTCTAAAGTATTTACTCAGCAAAGCAGCTCTTACAGGACAATTGGCTAAGTGGGTCATGATTCTCAGTGAGTTTGATATCTAATACACAGAACATCGGGCTATCAAAGGACAGGTAATTGCAGATCAACTGGCTGAAGCACCACTACCGGATCAACAACCATTGTAGGTAGAATTTCCAGACATGGATGTACTCACTATCACACCCAAGTAATGGATCATGTACTTTGATGGATCATATACACAACATGGATCGGGTGTCGACATAGTTTTCATCACTCCAGAAGGACACACAATTCCACAATCTTATAGACTGATGTTTCCATGCACCAAAAACATTGCTGAATATAAAGCTCTGGTAACAAGAATCAAAATGGCTGTGGAATTGAGAATCACAGAATTGAGAGTCTATGGCGATTCTCAATTAGTTATCAATCAGATCAATGATGAATAGTAGACAAAGGATGATAAGCTAATGCCTTATAAGAGAATGGTGGATAATTTCAAACAGTACTTTGTACACATCACCTTTGAGTAAATACCAAGATTGGACAATAGAGTTGTCGATGCAATGGCCACTATCACTTCACTGCTGCAAATTCCAAATAAATAGAGTCGTTACAAGTTCCCGGTAGAGCAATTGTTTTCCCCAACATATGATAATTATGCATCCCAAGTCATCTATGCCCTAACCGGTTTGGACTCACCTCTATAAGGGACAATCTATGATTATCTCAAAAAAAATACTCTTCCAACCGACCTATCTCACAACCAGAAACATAACTTCATCCAGCAAGCCGCTCGCTATACCTTAACCACTGACACAATTTATCGTCGAGGTCTAGATGGTACTCTTCTTCAATGCCTCGATCGTAATGAATCTGACTCTGCCTTACACGAGCTTCACAAGGGTATCTATGGTACACATTCAAGTGGTCCTACTCTTGCCAAGAAACTTTTGACAATGGGATATTACTAGCTGACAATGGAGAGAGAGTCCTATCAATTTGCAAAGAAATGTCCTAAATGTCAAATTCATGACAATCTTATTCATGCACCAACATAGGAGCTGTAGTCGTTCACCACATCTTGGCCTTTCTATCAATGGGGTCTTGATTTAGTAGGACAAAATCATCCTTCTTCAAATGGACATAAGTTCATTATCATTGCAGTAGAGTATTTCACAAAGTGGATTGAAGCAGTCCTGATGGCCACTGTAACTGGAAAACAGATCTCCTAATTCATTCTCAATTATCTCATTTGCAGATATGGTATTCCTAGTTCCATCATCATAGACAACGGGCATCCTTTCAAGAATCAAGATGTGCAAGAGCTATGTGAATGATTCAAAATCCAACATCGCTTCTCCACACCATACTACCCACAGGGGAATAGCCAAGCGGATAAAACAATCCTGAAAATCCTCAAGGAAACAGTAAATGATGTGGGCAAGGATTGGCATGTACAACTCAATCCGACACTTTGGGCATACAGGACTAGTATCCAGACACCTATAGGGGCTACACCATATTTATTGGTGTATGGTTCAGAAGCAATTCTAGCTCTTGAGGTAGAAATCCCATCTCTTTGAGTATATTTGAAGGGCCTCATACCAGATGAGGAATATCGAGTAAACAGATTGCATGAACTAGAGCTTCTTGATGAAAAATGACAACATACCTATGACCATCTCAAGGATTATCAATAGCGAATGTGTAGAAGCTATAATAACAAATTCAGCCCAAGAGATTTCAAGGTCAGTGATCTCGTACTAAAGGAAAATCCTAGAAATCAGCAAGATCGAGAAAAGAAGGGTAAGTTTGAGCCTAACTGGTTGGGTCCCTTTGTCATCATATCAGCCTATGGATCGGGAGCATATTAGCTGTCAAATTCAGAAGGGGACGTGCTCGATGAACCAACCAACAACATCCATCTGAATAATTTCTACACACTAATACATTTAGCCTAAAATTCCAACGGAGGTTTCCGACGGAGAAGGTATATTGTGATCAAACTTGATTTTTATTGAAAAAATGCCCGATTTCGTTAGAATTCCAATGATAATGCAACATTTGGTTTTGACGGAGAAGGAATTGGCAATGACATTTGGGTTTTTTTAGAAAAAGTGCTCGTGTTCATTGAAATTCTGACGACCACGTGCATTACTTAAAAAAAAAAGAAAAGACAAAGTCATTTCATAAATCCCGCCTCTTTATAAAATCCCGCCTCTCATTCGTCCCGCCTCTGTAGCGAACCTATGGGTTTAATCGTGGTGGGGAATATCATTGGTGTGAAAAACATGGCTGCAGCAGGGAACGGGGGCACGAAGTGCCATGGGCACAAAGTGCCAAGGGCTGACACATAACCAGTGAGGACGATTGCAAGGGAGCCCAAAATGGGCTGTGTAAATGGCGACGCCCGGGCCTCCGTCAACAGCAATAAGAGCTACGGACGAAGGAAGAAGTTCACCCGCAAAAAAAGCTATGGATGGAGGAAGAAGTTCACCCACAATAAGAGCTTCCTCTATGCTGTATATCCGACGTCACTGCCATGTCAGGCTAGAAGTGGCAATGGAGTATGATTCGGTGGAAGTGGAGGCAGACACTAGCCGACATTGATCAATTAGCCGCTGGTAATGGGAGACATTATTTTAAATGGTATGAAAAATTTCCAACTATGGCTAGATAGATCCTGCTTTGGTTTTCAGGAAGCCATTGGAGTGAAGTTGATTGCGTCTTTTGGTGTTAGATAATTTGTATTTTCCTCATTGTAGGGAAGATAGGTTGTGTACTTCATATTTTAATGCTTATCTTGAAGGAGATCGGATGTGTGGTGGACATTTATTTCAAATTATTATTGTCCTATATCATGTTTATGTTAAAATATGAATTTGCAGGTGCATGTAATGGTGCAAACTTTCAGTAGTAGATGTTGTTGTGGACAAATCTTTTACATATGTTTATTGTTCTATTCCAGTCTATATGAGAATTATGTAATTGTTAAAAAAATCCCATAAATAACAAAAATATCTTTTGAAAAGTTTATTAAATATTTAATGATGTTGGAAGTGTTATTGGGTTTTTGGTTTAGAGGTGAATGAGTCTATTTGGGATCAAGTATTTTGACGAGGCTAAGAGAAAGGCCCTAATATCAAAACAATTCAAAATAGAGGAAGCTTGGATCACAACTCCAAGTGATTTGGCAAAATGATTAACCCTCAATTCTAGGCTCTTGATAGGTTTTTATCCTAAGACTTGTGCTCCAATATCAAGTAGATAAATGAATTTTATGGTTCTTTTCCTTTAGCATTGAGTATTCACCATTCCCATCATTGTGTTCCATGAAATGACATCTCTTTGAGGCATTCTGTCAAACAGCTCACCCGCTTTGCGGATGCTTCCATATTTTGCAAACATATATACCACACTATCGAATCTCTATCCATCTTCACTAGCTTCAACCACAACTATTCGCGTAAGCGTCCCTTCCCGGTCGAGTGAACGAGTGCCTACCTAAAGGCCCTCCCAAGGTATCTTAGTTCACTTTGTCTGGGGGCATATTAGGGGATCACAATAGGGAACATGCAGGTAGGGGCCGTCCCCCGATGAACACGAAGGAGGGAGGTGGACATAGTTCCCTGTGGGTTTAATTGCTACAGGATGTAGGAATGGGTTAATCACTGCAGGAAAAAGGTAGGGTATAATCAACAAATTCATTGTTATACATATTCAAATATTTAGATTCAAATTTTATTATATATTTATCAGATTAATTGGCAATAGTAGAGATGGTGAGAGGTTTCTGTAATATGATATGATCGATTTAAAAGAAGAATTTCTTACAAGACCTAAACCGTTGAACAATCCTACAATCATGCATTATTTAAACACTGTATTTTAAATAATGAACAATATAGTTAGCCTGAAACATATTAACACTACTTTCCATATTTAAAATATATCCTAATTAAGGGGATGGATGACCTAAATCTATGTGATCGAGTGCCATTATGTAAAATATATCCTAATTATGGATGCTGGTATATATGGTAGTGACAGAAAATCCCTGCTGCAGAACCGTGAGAGCAATGTGGAGTGATCGAGTGCTATTTTTTCTCGGTGTTTTGGAGGGGAGCATAAGTGTACCATTAGGAAGGTGGTATAAAATGGAAGCTAAGAGGTATAAGGTTATGAGGTGTGGGTTAGGATAAGATAGGGAGGTAAGTGATGAAGGATGTAATGGTAAAAGAGTAAGTTAGGATATGTTAGGGGTTTGGAGGGTAGGAAAGTGAATGGGGGGAGATAAAAGGATGTGAAGGATGGAATGGGGTTAGGTAGGTGAAGTAAAAGTAAGTGTGTATGAGGTTAAGGGGTAGGATATGATGTAGAAAAGTGGAGGAGGTTAAGATAGGGGATATGAAAGGTAGATGGAAGTTAATAATGATAGGAAGTGAGGTAAAGGTTATGAGGTGTGGGTTAGAAAATAGGGTGTAGGAAATGGAAGGAAGAGTCATATCACTTTGAGAGTTTTCACCAAGATGAGTAGCCCGAGTATGGACCTCAAATCTTACAAGCCATGAGGATCCACTTGTAGTAGAGGAGCATATACTTGCATCTTGGGAGCTTATTAGGAGTTCACCTTGAATTTGGGAAATACATATAGTGGAGATAGAATATTGATCAATACACATTACCTAGCCTCATCATGCATAAATACAAGAAGTATAGACTATAGCAAGCACATATCATGAGCCAAAGGATCATATTCGAGAGTTGCTTCATCTCTAATCCTCTACATTTTTAAGATCCAAAAATGGGGTTGAGGATAAGTCTTCTTTACTAATTAGCTTGGACTTATGCTTTGGGTTGCATCTATATGTGAGCAACCTAAAGGCATAATTTTCAATGCAGTTTTTGAGAGGACTTGCTTCCTGTTATCACTGATTAAAAATGGGCTTTTATTTTGTCATGATTGGCTATGGTTTGTTGAAATTTTGAGTAGGGCGCTTTTTCAAATGCTTCAGCTCTGTTTTGGGCCTTAAGGGTTTAAGGGTTTTTGATTTTTAGATCCTCTAATGTTTGTTTAAAACCCTCTGGTTTCTATTCTTTCGTTACTTTATTCACTTAAGTAATGGGTCATGGCATCGTAGGAAGTGTCCCCCCTTGTTGTTTGCCTAGGCGGTCATGTTAATTAATCGCAAAATTTATGCCTTATATGTTTTTCTCCTAAAGTTGTCGGGCCCAGTAACTAGCACGCATCTCGCGGATGGATCTACGACTTTCGCTATTTCGCTAGGTGAAGTTGTGCGTAGTTTAAAGCCAGCGAAGTTGCGAAAATGACATGGCATGCCACCTAGGCTGTCTAGCTGGTTGATGAAAGCAAGTAAAATGGCGGCACACAGCATAAGTCACAATAGTCAGCAGGTCAGGATCAAAGGCTAAAAGGCGGGCCCTAGAGGTGAGTAAGGTCACCAGTTAGGAGATGACCTGGCAAATACAACTGTCAAGAATTAACTGGAGCCCAGTGCTTTCTCTCGGCGTATGAAAAAGTGATGAGTCAGCTCTGCAGATGACTAGATGCCAGGTGTTCAAAGTGAGTCAGCGGGCCCACCACTCCTGAAAGCCTTTTCAGATGGTTAAATGCCGATCAATTAAAAGATGATCTAATGGCCCGCGCTATTTCGCAAGGGTAAGATGCTCGTGCTTTATACCCTGCAAAATAGCGAGAATGAACGAGAGTCGTCCATGTGTCATGATAGATGACCTGGTGGATACAGTTGTCAAGAATTAACTGGAGCCCAGTGCTTTCTCTTGGCAAATGAAAAAGTGACGAGTTAGCTCCAAAGGTGACTGGACGCCAGGTGTTCAAAGTGAGTCAGTGGGCCCACTACTCCTGAAAGCCTTTTTAGATGGTTAAATGCCGATCAATTAAAAGATGATCTGACGGCCCGCGCTATTTTGCAAGGGTAAGATGCTCGTGCTTTATACCCTGCGAAATAGCGAGAATGAATGAGAGCTGTCCATGTGTCATGATAGATAGCAACGTGTCTGGCAACACGTGGTCTTAGAAGAAAGTTGTGGGCCCACCAAGCTGGAACCGGTGGTATAAAAGAAAGACACATGGCCAGCATTGAGTTGAATGTGAAAGAGGTTTCAAGGCCAATGGTTGAGCACCACATGGTATCATGTAGCCAATAGAGAAGCGGGACCCAGTGCGGAGCCAAAGCTGTTAGTTAGTATAACGCTCGATCAAGTTTCTTTTGATCGGATGGTCGGCGCTATTTTGTAGAACCAAGCTACCCGATAGTTATGCTTCGCGAAGTTGCGAAAGAGCAAAATGAAAGACTTGCAGGAACATTGTGACCCATTGGAGCAAAAACTATGAATTCTCCTATGAATTCAATTTTGAAGGGACGGCCAAAGCATGCGGAATCAATGTTGTAGTTAAGACCCTGAGTACAATATTTGATTTCCTATCAACCGGGTGAAGATATCTTTAAAAGAATTTTTGCAGAGGAGCGGATGCAGAGCTATTTTCTTTAGGTACACAGCAAGTCAGTTCAGTTGCAGAGCAAATTCCTTCAAGTTGAGAACAGGTTTTCTCATACTCCTGTGTAGCAATTCCTGTGTGGTGTGTTTTAGATAAGATAATTGATTTGTCACAGAGTTGTCTAGGAGTGGTATTCATTTCTTACGTTTTCTAAATGGCTCCTAAAAGAGAATTTTCTGGCAAAGTTAATTATTCAGAAAGGAGAGTCTGTGATGATTTTCTGGAACAGTTGACGTTGTCAACTAATCAGGCATCGAAGGAAAAAAAATTAGTGCCTAGAGATCCCCATTTAAAGATAGGAGAAGGACTGTATGACAAGGGTAACTGGTTGAGAGACCCATAGGTTGGATTGTCTGGGTTGGGGTTAGTTAAGATTGGATATGGAATGAGAAATTCTCTGACCCCGCAAAATAGTATTTGGGAATTAGATGTTGGGAAATTGGTAGTCCCAGGGGTATTTATGGACATAGATTTGTTGACCCAAATTGCGCTCAACTATGATCCAGTCACAAGAAGCATTCAGGATATAAATGGAAAAACCCTTTTTGAGATTAATGCTGAAGAATTCAGGAATGCTTTTGTGCTTAATGAGTTTACCAATTTTCTAGAACCCATAAATTTCAAATCATTAGCTCAAATTTGCAGTGCACAAAGGAGTCATCTCAGGAACGGGCCTCTCAAGGAGTTTTTTGTGAAGATAGGTGGGTTGACAGTTGTAGGACCCAACGCACAAGAGCCCTTTTCATTAAGTATGTTCACCCCGAGAGCTAAAGGAATGTATTGGGCACTTTGCCAAGTTTTGGCTGAAGCAAATATGCCAAATCATTACCTGTTAATGATTGCTCAGATTTTGAATCCTTCTCTTGCAATTACATTTGATTATGCTTCTTTCATTGCTGATGCTATCCATGGAGGGTTAATAGGAATAAAGAATGGAAAGGTGGATAGGCCTTTCAGATGGTACTCACTCCTGATGCATCTATTTCTTTTCAAAGGTGGTGATTACTTTGCCAGTGGACTGGACCTTGTCAAGGAGAAAGAAGGAGAAAAAATGCCGGTACAATTATGGAGTACTGTGTTGTCATGGGATAGAGAGGATTCCAGTTTCTTGAAGTTTGACAAATACTTTGCATCCAAGACTAGTACTCTCCTCTACTCGGAGAACCCAAGAATCCCCAAGGTTCTTCTGGAATTCATAAGACCAAAAGAATTCGCAGAGAACATAAAAATTGTTCATAACTGGGGTGACATTTACTTGTATCTAGTCTTGATAGTTTTCAAAGTGTTTGGTTTTAGAGGCACCCCATTCTTGCTACCCTACCAGGTCCCTCTCAAATTGGGAATTGCAGAGATCCTTAGACAAATTGGTGGTGTACAAGAGGCAGAGTTGACAGGTAGGGGTAAAGGGACTGTTTTCCCTATAGCTACCATAGCCCACCAATTTGTAATAACAAAGGGAGGTTGGAATTGCTTTAAGGATTTTGTCAAGCCTTATCATTTGTCCACTGCAGTGTCCAGGTGTGCTGATCCAAAAGATTTCTTCAATGTTATGTTTAGAAAGAAGGCAGCATGCAGAGGTAGGCCCCATCAATTTCAGTTTCCTGAAGACCTCATCAAAAATGAGTTTGATCTAGATGAGAAGGAGCTAAGGAAAGAGAAATGGGTGGCTTATAAGAAAGCCTTGGATTTCATGCATCAGTTTGATGCCAGCTATTACCCATTGTCTAGCTTTTTCCCTCTAGAGGAGAAAATAAAGTTTTTAATTGTTTGCTTTGAAGATGTGATGTAGACACTGAAGGAGAAGAGGGAAGCTGTAATCAAAAGCAAGCCTGAAAAGGTGAGAATGATCCTAAGTAGGTTAGCTTCCAACAAAGAAATCCCTCCTGGTGATTATACACTGCATAAGAAATCCAGTTATAGTGTGTTGATGCCTACGACAGGGGAGCCCTCTACCTCTAAAGGAAAGAGGAAGATACAAGATGTCATTAACATCCAAGAAAGCCCAAAGAAGCAAAGGGTAGGGAAAGAAGTACAATCAGATACAACTTTGTATTCCCCATCCCAATCGCCTATCCATATAGGAAATGAGCAAGCAGTAGTTGAGCAACTCCTATAGTTAGGTAGTCTAGGGGAAACTGCCTACACTTATGATGAAGTGGAAGAAGGAACGCCAGAAAAACCCATTGCTACTGAAATGGATATCACCACCACTGAACTCAAAGGCCAGGAGTGGGATCCTGAGATAAAGCAGGCAACTAACGGCTTCTTGGCTGACAACAATTTTGTCACATTAGAAGCATTTATGCAGTTTATATGGAAATAGAACATAGATAAATATAATGCTAGATGTGAAAAGAGAAAGGCTGAGCAGCCTAATAAAGATCCAGCCTTGATAGAAGAGGAAATAAAGCAAGAGATAATGGAAGAGTTCAAAACCATCACCCCAGAGCACAGGAGAGATATGGTAGCACAAGCTGGAGTGCTTATTCTACCCGAGTGGGATATAGCAGACGCCCTGGTACTAGACGCAGTGAGGAAGGAGACCAAACCCATGGAGGGGATTACTTTCAATGAGGATAATGCTACACTTGTCATGTGGTCTCTCAAGAGAAATGAGAGTAAGAAAAGCAAAGAAACCCCAGGGTCAAGTTACCTTGGTGGGATGATGGTGAAGAGAGTGCAAAGTACAGGGGTAGTGGAAGCTGCTAGCACTGTGTTAGAGAATGAAAAATTTAGTGTTGCAGTAGCAGAAAAGGAAGCCAAAGAGAAAGAGGCCCTCCAAGTTAAGTTGGAAACAGTTTTGAAGGCCTACAACAATGCTAAGGAGGAGGTAAGAGGTAAAGATAGCATCATTGCTAAGCTGCAGAGCTAGTTGACTGGACAATACCATCAAGGTGAGTCTTCAACACTGATGATCTCCTCTTCTCCTGCAAGACCTCCACCTACCAGCCCTATCATTGGGTTTCCACCATCTCCAGCACCCTCCAGCTCTCAAATGGTTGAAATTACCCCTCAAGAATTAGAAAACTTTAAACAGGCTCAGGCCTTATATGCAAAGAAGTATGAGGAGAGAGTAAGGGCTACAATTTTCAGTTTTATAGATACAATGGATGCGTCATTGCTCTACAACAATGTAGGTAAAATTGTGGATATATGGAATGAGCTCAGAGGAGACAAGGCCATTTTGACACCTATTTTTGACAAATGGAGGCCTAGGGAGCAAGATTTAGAGTTTATGTGTGTATCCTGCAATGAAGCAAGGGCCAATCCCATCATTAAATCGATTTCTGACATCACTAAAGTGTTAGTACAATTAGTAGCAGAGGTGGATAATGTTGATAGAAGGTTAGTTTGTGCAAAAAGGAGTATACTGATCAAGTTTTTGAGTTGCTCCCAGGAGTTTTTGCTAGCCCGGATCAATTAAAGGACAAACAAATGTGGCTTAAGGAGATAGAAGCTAAATTGTCAGCAAGAATTAAAGGAATTATTGATTTAGATGATGCTTCTTTCTTTGTTTTGACAATACAAGAGATAGAGAAAATTAAGTCACATTATGGTTTTCTCAATTCATAAGTCAACAAAATGAGAAATTCTTGGAAAAGGTTGACCAAGACTAAGGATAAAGTGATTAATTTCTCATGGCCAACAGAAGAGGTGTATGATGAGTGGACAACTAAATATGCCACCCATGATCTAGAACAGTTGGAGAGCATCCCTGAAAAGGTAGAAGAGGTTGCAACCGAACAGCTTGTTGAAGAAACTGCAGAGGCCAAAAAGAGCTTGTAATTGTTTTTGCAAAAAGCTTGTAACCTCTTTATTTTGAAAGAAATGATTGTAACAAACTCTCCTTGAGAAGTCCGAAGCTTTGTGCATCCATGTTGTTATAAATGGATACGAGGACTAGAGGAAAAAGGATCACAAAAGAATTGTAAGAAAACGCTGCAGAAATTTATCTGAGCTTTTCTAAGTCTAATGGAGAATATTCAAAAACTTCTTGTAATATTTCTTGAACTTAATATCAATATACAGACCATCGGTTTTGAGTGAAGCTTTGTGTTGTCTTCAAGTGTGTTTACAATTTGTTTACTATTTTCATTCTGAATAATCTAGGGTTGTTTTGTTTGAATGGAATTGCAAAGCAATTTTAGTAGAAGTGTTCGTTAGCTTTTCTCTTTAGGAGGGAAATTAAAGATGCGGGGATCACCCATACCAGTAAACTCTTTGGAAGAGACTTTGAATTTTGATGATCATAGCTTAATTTGGAATGCATAAGTTCTTGTAGGTGTCAGGCATATACAAGGATTAATAGAAACCAAGCCAACGGGATGCATAAAGATATTTTGTTTGAGGAGTATTATCTGAGTTTAGATGACTCTATGACCTTGGATAAGGCACTGGTATTGATTGAAGTTGTTTATTGAATGTTTTGGTGATCGAAATGCTGAATTTAAGTATAATTTCCATTCTTTGTTTTTAGTTAATTTCAAGGTGAATAGATCCACTGGTTTTCTAGACTGGTTTGCTGTGGGTTTATGTTTGAAAGTGTGAATTCAATTCACAAAGGTATACCCACCTGGGCTCTGAGTAAGTCCGAAGTGTAGAAGGTTCGATCAAACCTTGTCATATGTTGTCTTGAGAATTTCCTTATCTTTGATGTCTCTTTTGCACCAAGTTTTATCATATTATTTTAAGGATGTTAAAAAGAATCAGATTTTGAAGACAACAAAAGTGGCGACTCTGCTAGGGAGTAAATGAACTGTCAAGAGCCTCTGGTTAAGAAAAAATTAATTCATATAAGGTTGAGATTATCCCATCCGAGTCACCACAACAAAAGTGGCGACTCTACTGGGGAGAGTTACAATAAAGATATAAACGCAGATCTGTGTTGAGGTTTATAAAGAAAATTGTTGTGTGTTTGTGGATTAGACTGCTTGTTTTCATAATTCCGATAGTTTTGTGGGTGACGACTCTGTTACTTTTGAACCAGTCCTTGTGAAGATACAAACATTTCTAAAAGGAAGACAAGCGAGATGAAAGGAGCAAAAAACATGAGATCATTCATGAAGAAACATCCTCGTGAAACCTTGCAAGAAGGTCTGCCATAACAGTCACGGAGAGGCCAGAAGAGATCTGTGTTGCATGAGCCATCAAATACTGCTTGGGTGCAGAAAAACAATAATACTGGTAAGATGCCTGATCGACATATTTATGCAAAGTCTAATTCATCTTCCAGAGATTCAGAACATGATATCTTAGGTTTCCATTCGGGATTGTTTGGAAATATTGATAATGCACCTATTTTAAATCAAGATCTATCTCATGTTAGTGTTTCTGCAAGAGATAGAACCAGTTCAAATGCAATTAGGCACTCTGTTCCTAGGACAATTGATGAGAACATTAGTCTAATTGACATAGATCAAGTTAATGCATCAGACTCTGAAGAAAACTTCCCTGATGAGGATAAAGTGTCTCAAGAGATTGAAGATTTAAATAGAAGAGTCCATCATTTAATCTCCCTAAGAGCCCAAAAGGAGGCAAATAAGGAGAAGGAAGTTAAAGCCAAACTAATGGAAAGAGATAGGCTTCTTAGACAGATAGGTGATCTTGAAGTACTTGCTAAGGAGAAAGGAAAAAGTGATGAGGAAGGCCCTGTGATTAGAGAAATTCTAATCCCCAAAACTAAACAAGCTTGTAAGTCAATAGCTCAGCCAACTAGGGAAGTATTTAATGACTCCCAGCTTCCTAAAGCCAATCTAGATAAAGGAAAATAGAAATGGGTAGATGATGGAATAGAATCTAAAACTGCAGAAGAGATCTCTCATAGGCTTCTAGCACATGAGAGAGAGATGGAAAGGATGAGGAAGGAAAAGGAAGATCTCCAAATGGAATTAGAAAAGGCTGAGTTAGAAGCAGCGAATCAGGAAGTAAAAAGAAAGTTTAATTACTTAAAGGCTCCCCCTATTACATTCCCATCAGAAGATCTTAGCAAGCCTAATCCCCAACATATTTCCTTTCCTCAGGCTAATACCCAACATGCAGTACAAGCTAATATTGCCTCAGCAAGTCAAATCCCTGTGAATAAACAGTACACCCAAACACCTCAATCTCCAATCCCAAAAGCTAAAATGACCATGGGAAATAATAGTGCTATTACCCCTTTTCAAAGAAGACCAATCAATCTAGAACAATATAGACAATTGTTCTTTGATGGAATCCCAGGATATCCAAATCATGTTCCCACTGAGTTAAGAGAGGACTCCATAAATTTGCTGGGAACACTGCAATTAGTGCTGAGGAACATCTGAAATCTTTTGGGGATTTAATAAACGATTATGAGATAGTAGATGAAGATGTTATTATGAAACTGTTTGTTCAATCCCTGGTTGATGATGCAAGAGTTTGGTACAAAGGTCTTCTAGTCAATAGCATAGGGTCATGGGAAGATTTTAAAAATTGCTTTCAAGAGTAGTATGGTGACAAGACTAATGTGAGTTTCATGCTAAATGAGTTCAACAATATTAGAAAATCTGAAAATGAAATGGTCACTAATTTCAATGCTAGATTCTAGAAGGCCATGCACAGATTGTATCAAGTGATGAGGCTAGATGATAACATGTGTCTTAATACATATTACAATGCATTTGATTCCAAGATGGCCTATATCTTGGGAGATAAAAATCCCCATAACTTGAGAGATGCTTTTAGAATTGCCATAAATGTAGAAAGTAATAGAAAAGATTCTGGGAAATTAGGAAGAAGGACAGATGGTAGATTATGGAAAGAAACCAAACAACAACCTAATAAAGTTGCTAAAGAGGATGATAAGATAGAGAAATTGGTTACTGCTATGAAAGATTTGACTGCCAAGGTTAACAAAAATGATAAACCTCATTATAACTGGCAAGATAGACCCCCTAGATTACATGATATGCCATATAATACCAATTGGAAGGATGGTAAACCCCAAATTGAGAAGCCCAAAATTACCCAAAGTCAAGACACACCGGATCCCTTGAAAGGGAAAACTGTTCACAATATAGAAAATACTCCTTGGTGTATTGCTTGTGATGGACCACATTCTCCTCATCAGTGTGCAGTGGCTCAAGCTCTTGAAGAATCTATGAGACCAGAAATAGAGCCTGACATTAATATGTTTGAAACCATCATAGAAAGTGATGAGGAATTTGTGCAAAGTGAATACAGTGATGTGCTGGATAATGAAAAGCTAGCGCAAGGACAGTTAGCCTTAGATTGGCATCCTACATTGAATGTGGTAATAATTGAAGATGAAGAGGTTCATCTTAGGAGGCCTAGTGAGGAAGAAGTTAGAAATCTCACTAAAGCTGCAATTGCCAAAGCAAAACATAACTATAATCTGAGAAGCACCAAGAGAGACATTGATCAGGGTGAGCCGGGTTCTATGTTTATAAAGGAAGTTACAAAAAGGGGGGCATCAAGTAGTGCTACTACTGTTCCTAAGGTCGGTCAAGAAAAAGGGGAACAAGTTAAAGATGTACCTAAAGGCAAAGATGATAAACATGTTGGTGATGTACAAGGAGCAGAGATAGTGAAAAGGGCAAGTCAATTCAAAACAGAAAGAGTTAGGGCTAATACTGAAACATGCAATAATTCTACATTTGACATGGCCCAAGCTCTAACTCAAATGAAGGTCACTGTTCCATTAGTAGAATTACTAAAGATTAAAGAACATAAGGATGCAACTTTGTCTTTATTCTCTAGTATATCCGATAGTAACATAGTATTACCCACCGGTTCAGCTAAAGTTGGAAAGGATCAAGAGTTCCAAACCCCAGAGGTTTATGTTGGAACCACTATCACTCAGGAGCCTTCTCAGGTAGATCCCTTCTATGTTACCTTGTTAGTCAATAACCGGTTGATTAAAAACTGCATGATAGATTCAGGAGCTGCTGCTAATGTAATGCCCTATGGTGTTATGAAAGAATTAGTGTTATCAGTAACCACTGTGTATGGGAAATGCTATGCCATGGATAACAGAGAAGTACCTGTGATAGGTACAATGAAAGATGTAGAAGTAAAAATAGCATCATTCCCTAAAGCCACTTACAAAATGGATGTTATTGCTACTGACACTAAACCCCACTATGGTATGTTACTTTCCAGGCAGTGGGCAGCAGCAGTAGGGGGAAATGTTCAACTGGACTTATCTTATGCTACCATTCCTATTAGTGGTAATCAGGTCAAATTATACAGAGAGCCACGAGCTCCTAGGGTAAATGAAAATGTAGACCCTAGTATGCTTAATTGTATGATCGATGTAGATTTAGATAACTTTAGACTTCAACCAATTTCACCTCAATTGAAGAATACTGACCCTATTGTGGTCGAGCTACAAGCACAACAGTATGGATTGTGGCAGATGTATTTTGATGGAGCTTTCTCTAAAGAAGGATCTGGAGTAGGGGTTCTTTTTGTATCCCCATCAGGTATAACTTTTAAGTATTCATTTTTATTGGCATTCCAGTGCACAAATAATACTGCAGAATATGAAGCTTTGTTACTGGGACTTGAAGTTGCAAAAAGGCATGGAATCCAACTATTGAAAGTAATGGGGGATTCAGAGTTGGTTGTCTCTCAGGTGAGATCTAAATATGCATCCAAGAATGATAGATTAAAGCAGTATAAGCATGCTATTTGGGATGTTATTGAGCATTTTGATGCATTTTCTATTAATTGGATAGAGTGAGCAAAAAATATTATGGCAGATTTCCTAGCTAATGTTGCTTTGAAAAATGACGATGCAACGCTAACCGGTATTTCCACCGTGGAAATAAAATCTAGGCCTGCTATCCTTGATAATGTGTACAATTGGCAAGTTTTTGCTGATGATGAAGACATTCTTAGGTTTATCCAATGTGTTGATGATTATGATGGACAAAAGATTGATTGTAATGCATTGGTGGAAGTGGTAGACAATAGAGAGACAGTGTTTGGAAATGATGTGGTCCAGTTGGAAACCAATGAGATACCTAAAGGGCTGGTGGAGCTGGAGAGCATGTTTAGTTATAATGATAGTCACTTACATTAGCAGTCTACCACCAAGTTGGAAGAGTTAGAGGAGGTAAACCTGGGGACAAAATCATCTCCTAAGTTGGTATATATTGGAAAGAAGTTACCCCCTCATGTCAGGACTAACCTTATTAATTTATTGAAAAGGTATAAGCATGTATTTGCTTGGTCTTATGAAGACCTAAAGGCATATAGACAAGATCTTTTTCAGCATGAAGTTCCTTTACTTCCAGATGCTAAGCCTTTCAGACAGAAATAGAGGCCTATCAATCCCTTGTTAGAAACTAAAATGCAACAAGAGTTGGCCAAATTGTGAGAAGGGGGGATTATCAAATCGATAAGGCATTCTTCATGGGTCTCCAATCTGGTCCCAGTGAGGAAGAAGAATGGAGACATCAGATTGTGTGTAGATTTTAGGAATTTAAATGTTGCTTCCTTGAAAGATAACTACTCATCCCCAAATATGGAAGCCATGCTGCAGAGAGTGACAGGATGCGATCTTTTATCCATGATGGACAGTTTCTCAGGATATAATCAAGTGTTGGTAAAGGAGTCTGAATAGTTTAAGACAACTTTCACTAGTCCATGGGGAACTTATGTATATGTGAGAATGCCATTCGGATTAAAAAATGCAGGAGCCACATTTCAGAGAGCTATGGATGTAGCTTTCAAAGAATTCATTAACATCATCATGGTGGTTTATCAAGATGATCTAACTTGTTTCTCTAAGAAGGCTGATGATCATTGTGGACATGTGGAGAAGGTGTTCAATAAAGCCTTGGAATTTGGTGTATCACTAAATCCCAAGAAATGTCATTTTGGGGTCACTGAGGGAAAGCTACTGGGACACATAGTTTCCAAGGAGGGGGTAAGAATAGACCCTGAGAGAATTGAAGTAATTAATAAGGTGTCTGAACCTAAAAATGTGAAAGGTATCCAATCTTTTTTAGGTAAAGTAAATTTTGTTAGGAGATTCATTGCAAACTTCGCAGAGATAGTGAAGCCTATTGTCAAATTGCTTAAGAAGGATACAAAATTTTATTGGGATGAAGAAGGTTCAAAAGCGTTTGCTGAGATTAAGAAGGCAATCCAGGAGGCACTAGTGTTGAAATCTCCTGATTATAGTAAGCCTTTTTCTCTGTTTTCTTTTGCTTCATATCATATGGTAGCTGCAGTATTGCTACAAAAGGACAATGAAGGATATGAACATCCCATAGCCTTCTACAGTAAGTCTTTGCAGGCGGTAGAACTAAAATATGAGACCATGGAGAAACAAGCTTATGCCCTAGTTAAAGCTGTTAAGGCTTTTAGGCCATATTTAGTGAATGCAAATATCATTGCCTATGTCCCATATGCTGCAATTAAAGATATTTTGTCTCAGTCTGAGGTTACTGGGAAGAGATGTAGATGGATCAATAGAATTCAGGAATTCAACTTGGAGATAAAGATCACCAAATTGGTCAGAGGTTTAGGTTTGGCTAAGCTCATGACTGAGTCGAATCTCATGAATGTAGAAATACACAATGTTGAGGTTAGAGATGCTTTGGTCACTAGTATTGAGAGGCAACCTTGGTACACAGAGATAATCCAAATTTTGAGAGGTGCTACACTCCCAGAAGAAATGACACACAATCAGAAAAGAACTCTAAAACTCAAGTCCCAAAAATATGTGCTCATTTAGGGTGATATTTTCTGGAGGAAAAGAGATGGAGAGTTACTAATGTGTTTGGATGAATTTCAAGCTAAACAGGTGTTGACTGAAATGCATGATGGAATATGTGGAGGTCACAACTCTGCTAAGACTACTGCTGGTAAGATAATCCAGGCTGGATACTATTGGCCCACTGTATTTTAAGATACTCATGCATATGTTCAGAAATGTGACCCATGTCAGAGATTCTCATCCAAGCTCAAGTATGAAGGAGCCTTACCCCTAAATCCAGTCTCTGTAGAAGCTCCTTTTGTCTAGTGGGGCATTGATTTTATTGGAAAGATTGTTGAGAGGTCAGAGAGAGGTCACGGATGGATCATAGTGGCCACTGATTATTTCACCAAATGGATAGAAGCCATCCCTACAAGAAGAGCTACTAGTAAAGTTGTCATTGATTTCCTGATGGATAACGTTGTAAGTAGATTTGGAACACATGCAAAATTTGTGATGGATAATGCCATGTGTTTCAGATTAGAAGAGTTTGTAGGCTTTTGTACTAGTCACGGTATACTCATGTCATACTCTTCACCTTATCACCCTCAGGGGAATGGACAAGCAGAATCTAGCAATAAAAGCCTGTTGAATATCATCAAGAAAATCCTAGAAGAGAATAAAAGATTTTGGGATCAAAAACTAAAGTTAGCTCTGTGGGCAGATAGAATAACAGTTAAGAAATCCATTGGAATGTCACCTTTTGAATTAGTCTATGGTGCCCAAGCCAGATTGTCGGTAAATAACCTTCTTCCAGTGTATAAATTTTTGCAAAATGAGGACATGGAGATATCTGAACCAATGGAAAATAGAATGATCCAAATTGTAGAAATGGAGGAGCTTAGGACTTCTGCCCATAAGAAAAATCAGAAGATCCAGTTGCAGTCAAAATATCTTTTTGATAAAAGGACATCATTAAGGAAGTTTCAAATTGATGACATGGTTCTTCAGTGGAATGCAAAAGGACAGGATAAGGGAAAGCACAAGAAATTTGAATCACTGTGGATTGGTCCTTTTATGGTTTGTGACTTAAATGGTAAGGATTCATATTTCTTAAAGAACATGAATGATGAAATGCAGGAATTTCTAGTGCATGGACAATTCCTGAAGCATTATTTCTCTTAATGTCCATGCATGGTAGGTCCTTTGTTTGTACATATTTTTTTCCTTTCTTGCTTTTCTATTTTGGTCTGTTTCTCTAGAGTTTCTGAGTTTTCTTGTATTGACCTTGCGATCAACCATCCCAAGTTAGAGCCGCTGTTATCACTGATTGAAAATGGGCTTTTCTTTTGTCATGATTGGCTATGGTTTGTTGAAATTTTGAGTAGGGCGCTTTTTCAAATGCTTCAGCTCTGTTTTGGGCCTTAAGGGTTTAAGGGTTTTTTATTTTTAGATCCTCTAATGTTTGTTTAAAACCCTCTGGTTTCTATTCTTTCGTTACTTTATTCACTTAAGTAATGGGTCATGGCATCGTAGGAAGTGTCCCCCCTTGTTGTTTGCCTAGGCGGTCATGTTAATTAATCACAAAATTTATGCCTTATATGTTTTTCTCCTAAAGTTGTCGGGCCCAGTAACTAGCGCGCATCTCACGGATGGATCTACGGCTTTTGCTATTTCGCTAGGTGAAGTTGTGCGTAGTTTAAAGCTAGTGAAGTTGCAAAAATGACATGGCATGCCACCTAGGCGGTCCAGCTGGTTGATGAAAGCAAGTAAAATCGCGGCACGTGGCATAAGTCACAACAGTCAGCAGGTCAGGATCAAAGGCTAAAAGGCAGGCCCTAGAGGTGAGTCAGGTCGCCAGTTAGGAGATGACCTAGCGAATACAGCTGTCAAGAATTAACTGGAGCCCAGTGCTTTCTCTCAGCGTATGAAAAAGTGACGAGTCAGCTCTGCAGATGACTGGATGCCAGGTGTTCAAAGTGAGTCAGTGGGCCCACCACTCCTGAAAGACTTTTCAGATGGTTAAATGCTGATCAATTAAAAGATGATCTAACGGCCCGTGCTATTTCGCAAGGGTAAGATGCTTGTGCTTTATACCCTACGAAATAGCGAGAATGAACAAGAGCCGTCCACGTGTCATGATAGATGACCTGGCGGATACAGCTATCAAGAATTAACTGGAGCCCAGTGCTTTCTCTCGGCAAATGAAAAAGTGTCGAGTCAGCTCTGAAGGTGACTGGATGCCAGGTGTTCAAAGTGAGTCAGTGGGCCCACGACTCCCGAAAGCCTTTTCAGATGGTTAAATGCCGATCAATTAAAAGATGATCTGACGGCCCGCGCTATTTCGCAAGGGTAAGATGCTCATGCTTTATACCCTGCGAAATAGCGAGAATGAATGAGAATCGTCCATGTGTCATGATAGATGGCAACGTGTCCGGCGACACGTGGTCTTAGAAGAAAGTTGTGGGCCCGCCAAGGTGGAACCGGCGGTATAAAAGAAAGACACATGGCCAGCATTGAGTTGAATGTGAAAGAGGTTTCAAGGCCAATGGTTGAGCGCCACGTGGTATCATGTAGCCAATAGAGAAGCGGGACCCAGCGCGGAGCCAAAGCTGTTAGTTAGTATAATGCTCGATCAAGTTTCTTTTGATCGGACTGTGGGCGCTATTTCGCAGGACCAAGCTGCCCGATAGTTATGCTTCGCAAAGTTGCGAAAGAGCAAAATGAAAGACTTGCAGGAACGTTGTGACCCGTTGGAGCGAAAAATATGAATTCTCCTATGAATTCAATTTTGAAGGGACGGTCGAAGCATGCGGAATCAATGTTGTAGTTAAGACCCTGAGTACAATATTTGATTTCCTATCAACCGAGTGAAGATATCTTTAAAATAATTTTTGCAGAGGAGCGGATGCAGAGCTATTTTCTTCAGGTACACAACAAGTCAGTTCAGTTGCAAAGCAAATTCCTTCAAGTTGAGAACAGGTTTTCTCGTACTCCTGTGTAGCAATTCCTGTGTGGTGTGTTTTAGATAAGATAATTGATTTTTCACAGAGTTGTCTAGGAGTGGTATTCATTTCTTACGTTTTCTAAATGGCTCCTAAAAGAGAATTTTCTGACAAAGTTAATTATTCAGAAAGGAGTGTCTGTGATGATTTTCTGGAACAGTTGATGTTGTCAACTAATCAGGCATCGAAGGCAAAAGATTTAGTACCTACAGCTCCCCGTTTAAAGATAGGAGAAGGACTGTATGACAAGGGTAACTGGTTGAGAGACCCACAGGTTGGATTGTCTGGGTTGGGGTTATTTAAGATTGGATTTGGAAGGAGAAATTCTTCGGCCTCGCAAAACAGTATTTGGGAATTAGATGTTGGGAAATTGGTAGTCCCAGTGGTATTTATGGACATAGATTTGTTGACCCAAATTGTGCTCAACTATGATCCAATCACAAGAAGCATTCGGGATATAAATGGAAAAACCCTTTTTGAGATTAATGCTGAAGAATTCAGGAATGCTTTTGTGCTTAATGAGTTTACCAATTTTCTAGAACCCATAAATTTCAAATCATTAGCTCAAATTTACAGTGCATAGAGGAGTCATCTCAGGAACGGGCCTCTCAAGGAGTTTTTTGTGAAGATAGGTGGGTTGACAGTTGTAGGACCCAACACACAAGAGCCCTTTTCATTAAGTATGTTCACCCTGAGAGCTAAAGGAATGTATTGGGCACTTTGCCAAGTTTTGGGAGAAGATGCTGAAGCAAATATGCCAAATCATTACCTGTTAATGATTGCTCAGATTTGGAATCCTTCTCTTGCAATTACATTTGATTATGCTTCTTTCATTGCTAATGCTATCCATGGAGGGTTAACAGGAATAAAGAATGGAAAGGTGGATAGGCCTTTCAGATGGTACTCACTCTTGATGCATCTATTTCTTTTCAAAGGTGGTGATTACTTTTCCAGTGGAGTGGACCTTGTCAAGGAGAAAGAAGGAGAAAAAATGCTGATACAATTATGGAGTACTATGATGTCATGGGATAGAGAGGATGCCAGTTTCTTGAAGTTTGAGAAATACTTTGCATCCAAGATTAGGACTCTCCTCTACTCGGAGAACCCAAGAATCCCCAAGGTTCTTTTGGAATTCATAAGACCAAAAGAATTCGCAGAGAACATAAAAATTGTTCATAACTGGGGTGACATTTACTTGTATCCAATCTTGACAGTTTTCACAGTGTTTGGTTTTAGAGGCAACCCATTCTTTCTACCCTACCAGGTCCCTCTCAAAGTGGAAATTGCAGAGATCCTTAGACAAATTGGTGGTGTACAAGAGGCAGAGTTGAAAGGCAGGGGTAAAGGGACTATTTTCCCTGCAGCTACCATAGCCCACCAATTTGTAATAACAAAGGGAGGTTGGAATTGCTTTGAGGATTTCCTCAAGCCTTATCATTTGTCCACTGCAGTGTCCAGGTGTGTTGATCCTGAAGATTTCTTCAATGGCATGTTTAGAAAGAAGGTAGCATGCAGAGGTAGGCCCCATCAATTTCAGTTTCCTGAAGACCTCATCAGAAATTAGTTTGATGTAGATAAGCAGGAGCTAAGGAAAGAGAAATGGGTGGCTTATAAGAAAGCCTTGGCTTTCGTGCATCAATTTGATGGTAGCTATGACCCATTGTCTAGCTTTTTCCCTCTAGAGGAGAAAATAAAGTTTTTAATTGTTTTCTTTGAAGATGTGATGCAGACCCTGAAGGAGAAGAAGGAACCTGTAATCAAAAGCAACCCTGAAAAGGCAAGAATGATCCTAAGTAGGTTAGCTTCTAGCAAAGCAATCCCTCCTGGTGATTATACACTGCATAAGAAATCCAGTTATAGTGTGCTGATGCCTACGACAGGGGAGCCCTCTACCTCTAAAGGAAAGAGGAAGATATAAGATGTCATTGACATCTTAGAAAGCCCAAAGAAGCAAAGGGTAGGGAAAGAAGTACAATTAGATACACCTTTGTATTCCCCATCCCAATCCCCTATCCATATAGGAAATGAGCAAGCAACATCTGAGCAACTTCTACAGTTAGGTAGTCTAGGGGAAATTGCCTACACTTATGATGAAGTGGAAGAAGGAATGCCAGAAGAACCCATTGCTACTGAAATGGATATCACCACCACTGAACTCAAAGGCCGGGAGTGGGATCTTGAGATAAAGCAGGCAACTAATGCCTTCTTGGCTGACAATAATTTTGTCACATCAGAAGCATTTATGCAGTTTATATGGAAACAGAACATAGATAAATATAATGCTAGATGTGAAAAGAGAAAGGCTGAGCAACCTAATAAAGATCCAACCTTGATAGAAGAGGAAATAAAGAAAGAGATGATGGAAGAGTTCAAAACCATCACCCTTGAGCAAGGGAGAGATATGGTAGCACAAGCTGGAGTGCTTATTCTACCCGAGTGGGATATAGCAGACGCCCTGGTACTAGACGCAGTGAGGAAGGAGACCAAACCCATGGAGGGGATTACTTTCAATAAGGATAATGCTGCACTCGTCATGTGGTCTCTCAAGAGAAATGAGAGTAAGAAAAGAAAAGACACCCCAGGGTCAAGTTACCTTGGTGGGATGATGGTGAAGAGAGTGCAAAGTACAGGGGTAGTGGAAGCTGCTAGCACTGTGTTAGAGACTGAAAAATTTAGTGTTGCAGTAGCAGAAAAGGAAGCCAAAGAGAAAGAGGCCCTCCAAGTTAAGTTGGAAACAATTTTGAAGGCCTACAACTATGCTAAGGAGGAGGTAAGAGGTAAAGATAGCATCATTGCTAAGCTGCAGAGCTAGTTGACTGGACAATACCATCAAGGTGAGTCTTCAACACTGATGATCTCCTCTTCTCCTACAAGACCTCCACCTACCAGCCCTATCATTGAGTTTCCACCATCTCCAGCACCCTCCAGCTCTCAAATGGTTGAAATTACTCCTCAAGAATTAGAAAACTTTAAACAGGCTCAGGCCTTATATGCAAAGAAGTATGAGGAGAGAGTAAGGGCTACAATTTTCAGTTTTACAGATACAATGGATGCCTCATTTCTCTACAACAATGTAGGTAAAATTGTGGATATATGGAATGAGCTCAGAGGAGACAAGGCCATTTTGACACCTATTTTTGACAAATGGAGGCCTAGGGAGCAAGATTTAGAGTTTATGTGTGTATCTTGCAATGAAGCAAGGGCCAATCCCATCATTAAATTGATTTCTGACATCACTAAAGTGTTAGTACAATTAGTAGCAGAGGTGGATAATGTTGATAGGAAGGTTAGTTTGTGCAAAAAGGAGTATACTGATCAAGTTTTTGAGTTGCTCCCAGGAGTTTTTGCTAGCCCGGATCAATTAAAGGACAAACAAATGTGGCTTAAGGAGATAGAAGCTAAATTGTCAGCAAGAATTAAAGGAATTATTGATTTAGATGATGCTTCTTTCTTTGTTTTGACAATACAAGAGATAGAGAAAATTAAGTCACATTATGGTTTTCTCAATTCATAAGTCAACAAAATGAGAAATTCTTGGAAAAGGTTGACCAAGACTAAGGATAAAGTGATTAATTTCTCATGGCCGACAGAAGAGGTGTATGATGAGTGGACAACTAAATATGCCACCCATGATCCAGAACAATTAGAGAGCGTCCCTGAAAAGGTAGAAGAGGTTGCAACCGAATAGCCTGTTGAAGAAACTACAGAGGCCGAAAAGAGCTTGTAATTGTTTTTGCAAAAAGGTTGTAACCTCTTTATTTTGAAAGAAATGATTGTAACAAACTCTGCTTGGGAAGTCTGAAGCTTTGTGCATCCATGTTGTTATAAATGGATACCAGGACTAGAAGAAAAAGGATCGCAAAAGAATTGTAAGAAAACGTTGCAGAAATTTATCTGAGCTTTTCTAAGTCTAATGGAGAATATTCAAAAACTTCTTGTAATATTTCTTGAACTTAATATCAATATACAGACCATCAGTTTTGAGTGAAGCTTTGTGTTGTCTTCAAGTGTGTTTACAATTTGTTTACTGTTTTCATTCTGAATAATCCAGGGTTGTTCTATTTGAATGGAATTGCAAAGCAATTTTAGTAGAAGTGTTTGTTAGCTTTTCACTTTAGGAGGGAAATTAAAGATGCTGGGATCACCCATACCAGTAAACTCTTTGGAAGAGACTTTGAATTTTGATGATCATAGCTTAATTTGGAATGCATAAGTTCTTGTAGGTGTTAGGCATATACAAGGATTAATAGAAACCAAGCCAACGGGATGTATAAAGATATTTTGTTTGAGGAGTATTATCTGAGTTTAGATGACTCTGTGACCTTGGATAAGACATTGGTATTGATTGAAGTTGTTTATTGCATGTTTTGTTGATCGAAATGCTGAATTTAAGTATAATTTCCATTCTTTGTTTTCAATTAATTTCAAGGTGAATAGATTCACTGGTTTTCTGGACTAGTTTGCTATGGGTTTATGTTTGAAAGTGTGAATTCAATTCAGAAAGGTATACCCACCTGGGCTTTGAGTAAGTCCAAAGTGTAGAAGGTTTGATCAAACCTTGTCATATGTTGTCTTGAGAATTTCCTTATCTTTGATGTCTCTTCTGCACCGAGTTTAATCATATTATTTTAAGGATGTTAAAGAGAATCAGATTTTGAAGACAACACTTCCACCTTGTGGTACTGGGAGGATAAAATGCACCAACTCACATTGGAAACCCTCTCCAGATACCATTTTGGAGTGCTTCAAAGTGTGTTCTATTTCAAAATATTTTTGACAGAGATGCATAGATGAATTTCACAATTTACATAATAAGGTTTCATAGTGGCTCAACATGAGAGTTAGTTTTTGGAGTTCTTGTAGTTTGTAGATTACATTCAAGACAAGTTACTTGTCAATTATTTCTTTAGGGGTGGAAAGCCGAAAATTTTAGTTTTCCTACACATGGCCAATCCATATGACTTTAGGGTTGCTATGGCGAAGTCTCTTATGGAAAAGGAGGTACATGGGAGGACACAAGAGGCATGAGAGAAGTTTGTAACCTTGATTAAGGGACTAAAGTGTCCATAGGCCTCCCCATCCTTCAAAGGATAATTTAGATTTACTATATGATTTACAAAGAAAAACCCAATAGTATCAATATTAGGGACATAGGTCTACTAGAGCATAGTAGGGGGCATAGGGTAGTCACATTTGACCATCATAGACACAAGGATATTTTAGGTATGAGAGACTATAGGGCTATCAAGCTAGGCCTTCTATGACTCAACAACCTTTTAGGGGAGAATCTAGTGTTTTTAGTAATTAGGATCTTCTAATTATGGTGGGGCCTAGCCAACATAGGGTTATATGAGAGGCACATGTTATGTATATGTTAGTATTAGATAGAGAGTGCCCACAATGTTTTAGAGTAGGTGGACACCATGCTAGGATGTCAAAGTGGATAGTTGATATGTGGGTCTTTACCCTCCCAACCACTCAACATATACCACCATGGGTCTTTACCCTCCCAAACACACAAAGGTCAAAGGAAGATTCACTGCTGCAACACTCACTTTTTTTGATAGTCTCAAGCACTTAGGACAGCCACTCCTTTCGTGGCCATTCTTCTTCACACAACACTCTCTATCATTAATTATGATGATAGTGTACCTCCTTAAACCTTCCACCAACACCTAACTCAATACCAAACTCTTTCCCAATCTCGCTAATGGACTAATTAACTCAATTCACTATGAAATTGTGACGGTCAATGCAAGGTTTAGGATAGTAGTAATTAGGATCTTCTAATTATTATGGGGCCTAGCCAACATAGGGTTATATGAGACAGGGGTAAGTTCAATAGTGATTTCTCCTCTACAACCTTTGCCAGTCTGTGCGAAAATGAGAGCTTGACAACATTCTTTCGCTTTTAGCTAGCTAAATTTTTCAAGAATTTTATCTCTAGATTTAATATTTCTTTTCTTGCATGAATCTATTAATTTTGAGGTAACAGATCTTGCCTTCATGAATTGATCCTAGTTTATCCCTTTAACCCTGATTAATTTATTTAGAGTGTTTAGTTCCATTTTAATCCTTTCTTTTACAATTAAATATTATTAAAAAATTGTATTATTGTTCCAAATTTTGTGGATATTTAGGAGACACAAATAAAATATAAATGTAATCATTCCATATTTTTGTAGGAGATATTGGAATGAGACTAATAGGAAGAGTAGTAAACATGAGTCACAATGAGCACTTTAGAATAAATCTAAACATTATAAGGAAGAGTAGCTTGGAAAAATAGAAGCGTAATTTATTTTCCAATATGCAAGATTATTACTTGGGAAAGAATCTTGAAAGAGGATTGAAAAGATTCCTTGAGCTAACATTGTCTCACTTATCCAAAATTATGTCAAAGGATTCATTAATGAAATGGTCATTAACAATATGGAGAGAATAATAATTAGGAAGAGATAGATTTCACATGCTACTAGGTGACTAGATTGGAGAGAAACTAGAGGCAAATCATTTAGCTTGGCCATGACACAAAGTCTTAGAATAGATGCCAACCTTGGTGAATGGAATGAAAATCCCAAACAATCAATGAGTGGTGAGACAAGTAGAGGCATCTATAAATTTTGTTTTGAATAAAATAAATAAAAAATGGGACTAAAACCAAGGGAAATGCACATGGAAAGGATATGATAAAAATCAAAATAAATAGTTTGAAGATAATATTAGTTACCTAAAGGATATTCCACTTGATTATTTGGTATATCATAACTATTTTGACAAATTTTGAAACCATTAGAGGTACCTTTTGCTTCTATAGATGAGGCATTCATTCATGTTGAAGTTGTGATAGCTTATTTGCCTCCTTATAGACAACAAATTATCCATATGAATTATCATATATACTTGTAACCTCCATCCCAAACCACCTATTTCACTCTTCTTCCTTTGTGTACCTCTTTTATTCTTCCATTACCTCTTCTCTTACCTAAATTCAATCCAAAACATAGTGTATATAGCATCAAAAAAATTCCATATTTGATTAATATTATCCACAACATATCGAAAAGACAAATACCACACTTACTGTGTAATCAACCAAAAATAATTTACTTACATATTCAAAGAGTTCAATAATGGAGAAACATCCATGCGGTGCTCTACACATGTCCTTGAAGGTTCAAGAGATACTTATCCTCTATTGGTCCAAACTTTAAATCACATTCCATGCATGACAATAATTGCAACCATACACAATTTCCCACCCAATATATTCTCTCAAACTAGTTTACTATCTTAACATAGGGTCAAGGAAAAATGGGCCAAAATAGGAATCCAAGTGTCTTAAAAGCCTTCAAGACCATAGTGGTGAGGATTGAATTTCTTTCTTTAGTGGTATCTTTCTCTAGATTAATTAGTTGGGGATTCTATTAGGACCTTTTCCTAATTAAAAAATATATATAAAGATTACATCCCTAAATATTGCATTCATAATAGAATAAATTTCTGCAATATTGAGACTAAATTCATAATAGATTTATAGTGATGAATAAAGAAATATTTAAGATTATCAAAAAATTGATGTTTTCTTTCTCCCAACCGTCATTGGATATTGGGTGATCTTTGAGGCATTATGTCAAATAGTTCATGTGCCTTATCTAAGCTTACATATTTTGCATGCATGTGTACCTGGGCAGTTGCACTACAACATCTATACTCACTAATCACATTTGGTTGGAAGTTTCTAAATCCATTTCAAACACATCTTGTGCATATCCTACAATCATAGCATTCCATTAGATCGTGTTTCTTTGATGCATCTCACTAAACAGTTCATGCGCTTTCATGTCTATACTTCCACATTTTCCAAACATGTCAAACAGAGCATTTCCAACTGTAAGCATCTGATATTAATTGCCCTTACCTTTTGCTTTGATGGAAGCCCATACTTTGTTCCAAAGCTCTCATTTTGGCATAGGTAGAGAGTACGTTGGCAAATAAAACTGATCAAAATGGAAATCTATTTGTTGCATTGACTGCATTGTGAGGACGCTTATGTATTTCATCGACAGCATAAAGCAGGAAAGGACATGACAATATCTCCTCGGGGAGGTATTCTATGATAGCTGCGAGGTAGATGAGAGTTTCTTATGCCATTTTCTTTGTTCTATGCAGTCAAACGTGAGAACACTGTTTGAATTCAAATGCTAACAGTGATTGTCTTTTTAATGGAAATAGACTAGAAGGGACATCGAGGGAAGGAATGGGCCCACAACAAACCTAAGCAGTCAAAGCTTAGTGTGTGTTGTTTATGGCTACCCCCTTAAGACATCATAACTGATTAGCTCTTCACTCCTAAGACCTTCAAAAGTCTTTAATGGCTTCATTGAGTCCTTTTGTCTTCCAAATGCACCTGCACCAACTTGAATTCTCCTTCAATGCTTGATTGCCTATTCACTTGGAATTGAATTGATTTTATAACTAAGAGATCACTTGAATTGTAGGTAGACCCCTTCAAATGATAGGGTAGGCTTCCTTTTATACCTTATATATGTCTTGAAAGCATTTTATCCTGATGGCTTTAAATTAAAGTACTTTCTCTTCTATCTGGTATTGGTGGAGCAGAGGCTGCATTGCATCGTCCTAGGACACATATTTCTGTAGATACAACACAAGTTAAATGTATCCCAGGTCAATGCAAAGCAACCTCTGCTCCAGAGATCACCAAAAAATAGAGAAAGAACTTTAATTTAATGCCATCAGGATAAAAGTCTTTAATCAAGACAGATAAATGGTATGCAACTGGATCTATTTGGAATGCATTACCCAAACATCGCAATCAATCAGTCACCTTTGAAAAGAAAGTGGTATGATGAAATATTTAGACATAAAATAGATGAAATGCACTTCATACTACTGCTGCACAATATTTTGGTCGATGATATTTTTAAAATAGTAAAGGAAGGTGTATGGAACAACCAAATTCTGATCATTATAAACAATGAATATTTTAAGATCCTTTTATGATATGTAAGTTGAGAATATTTTATGAAAGGTCCCTAAATGAATACACTTTAAACTGATTTTAATACACCTTGAAGTGTGTAATATGGAAGGTTTGTATTCTTAATCTCCTGCCCATTTCTTAATTTAAAAGATGATATCTTTATTAACTTGATTTCTCCTACAATTCTTGATGAATGCTTGATTGCATGTTCACTTGGAATTGAATTGATTTTATAATTAAGAGATCACTTGAATTGTAGGTAAACCCCTTCAAATGAGAGGGTAGGCTTCTTTTTATACCTAATATATGTCTTGAAAGCATTTTATCATGATGGCTTTAAATTAAAGTACTTTCTCTTCTATCTGGTATTGGTGGAGCAGAGGTTGTATTGCATCATCCTAGGATGCATATTTCCGTAGATACAACACAAGTTAAATGTATCCCAGGTTGATGCAAAGCAACCTCTGCTCCAGAGATCACCAGAAAATAGAGAAAGAACTTTAATTTAATGCCATCAGGATAAAATTCTTTAATCAAGATAGATAAAATTTGAGTTTGATTGTCATCATTTACTTTGCCAAATTCTTCACACGTAACTCCTGAATCAATTTCCTACTCACAAGAATTTTATTATGACTCAAATATAGGGAAACAGAAGGCTTCAAATAGAAAACTTGAACATGCAACTAAATTCATTGACTAACCAGAAGAACAAGATTAAGAAACGGTTTGATCATCTGAGAGATGTTGTAGACTTTCAACTCACCAGCTAAGTTTTTGCGGGTAAGAATTTTTTTTTTTTTGGTTATGGTTGTGGTGTTTATAGGGAGACATTAACAAATTTATATCTATTTTCACTATTTAATGGTTTATGGGTTTGTAATGGTAATTTAATGTTCTTTCATATTTTTGTATATATTCTTTATAATAGCCTATTATATTGATTTGTTCTATTATGCATAATGGTGTGGGTCAGACGACTTTGCCGTTGGTGCATGAAAGCATTGAATGAGTTCTACTTTTAAAAATTACATGAAACATTTTTAATTTATTTGATTCAGTGTTATTTGGAAAAAATGATTATCAATGATGTTTCCTTTCTCCAAGAATTGTCTAGGATCTTTCCATCAGATAATATGTAACATCGAATGACTAAATCTTTTCATTACAAATGCTTATTTTATTTAATTATTATCTGAGCATGAATTAAAATTTATATCTGTACAAAAGTAGAACATACAAGTTGAAGAGTCATGTGCAAGCAAATTTCCTAAAAGAAAGCAAGCAGGCATTATCTTGAATGACATGGAAACAAGCTCATCAGCTACCTAGAAGAGAGCAATTGGAGAATGACAGAGGAAAGTGTTTAAGGGTGATAAATAGATAGATAGTATGCAATAAAAACAAACAATGTCTGGAGTGTCTGATGTGATGTCTCTAATTTATGTTCGGAGGGACTAACTGGTTTTGGAGTTCCTGCGAAACCTATTGGGTCACGCTTGGAGGAAATCAATGTGTTCATGCAAGGATCACCTTTTTTCTATTATGAGAATGAGACTTTTGCACCGAGGGATATTTGGAAGTCAATATCCAAAAATTTCTATAGTGTGGAACCAGAGTTGGCAGACTCGAAGTAATTTTCAGCTTTTAGAAGACCAAGAGGTTATGTACACAATCTTCCAATAGAAGGTCAATTTCAAGCATTACCTCTCCCCCCCATGACTATTCAGGAAGCACTTCCTTAGACAAAGGACTATTGGCCTCCATGGGATCAAAGAAAAAAATTGAAGCATAGACTCTAAACGATGTGGTGGTGTCCTTCGTGAAGAACTCTACACTATAATTGAAAATTCATGAGGGAAACTACAGGATAGTGAAGAGAAATACAATCTTGAAAAGTGGGAAGAATGGATCTTGGTTTGGGTGGGGCCAAGTCAGGTGGCTCCTCTAGAGGTTGATGAGCTAGAAATCATATTAGGATTTGAAAAAGATCACACTCGTGGAACTTTGTGTGTGAGTGATCAATTGTGGTGTTTGGGTAATGCATTCCAAATAGATACAGTTGCAATCCAAATGGATAATGTCTTGATTAAAGACTTTTATCTTGATGGCATGCAACTGTATCTATTTGGAATGCATTACCCAAACACCACAATTGATCACTTGCACATGAAGTTCCATGAGTGTGATCTTTTTCAAATCCTAATATGATTTCTATCTAGTCAACCTCTAGAGGAGCCACCTGACTTGGCCTCACCCAAACCAAGATCCATTCTTCCCACTTTTCAAGATTGTATTTCTCTTCACTATCTTGCAGTCTCCCTCGTGAATTTTCAATTATAGTGTAGAGTTCTTCACGAAGGACACCACCACATCGTCTAGAGTCTATGCTTTAATTTTTTTCTTTGATCCCATGGAGGCCAATAGTCCTTTGTTTGAGGACGTGCTTCCTGAATAGTCATGGGGGGGAGAGGTAATTCTTGAAATCTCTCTTCTATTGGGAGATTGTGTACATAACCTCTTGGTCTTCTGAAAGCTGACAATTCTACTTTGAGTCTGCCAACTCTTGTTCCACACTATAGAAATTTTTGGATATTGACTTCCAAATATCCTTCGGTACAAAACCATCATTCTCATAATAGAAAAAAGGTGCTCCTTGCATGAACACATTGATTTCCTCCAAAGCGTGGCCCAATAGGTTTCGTAGGAACTCCAAAACCAGTTAGTTCCTCCAGATATAAATTAGAGACGTCACATCAGACACTCCAGACATTGTTTGTTTGTATTGCATACTCTCTATCTATTTATCACCCTTTAACACTTTCCTCTTCTTTTCTCCAATTGCTCTCTTCTAGGTAGCTGATGAGCTTGTTTCTATGTCATTCAAGATAATGCTTGCTTGCTTTCTTTTAGGAAATTTTCTTGCACATGACTCTAAAGTTTTTATGTTCTGCTTCCATACAGATATAAATTTTAATTCACGCTCAGATAATAATTAAATTAAATAAGCATTTGTAAAGAAAAAATTTAGTCATTCGATGTTACATATTATTTGACGGAAAGATCCTAGACAATTCTTGGAGAAAGGAAACATCATTGATAATTATTTTTTGCAAATAACACTGAATCAAATAAATTAAAATGTTTAATGCAATTTTTAAAAATAGAACTCGTTCAATGCTTTCATTCACCGATGGCAAAGCCGTTTGACCCACATCATCTCTCACCGTCGAAATTCCGACGACAACTAATGGAATGTCCGACGAGGATGCTGTGCATCCGACAACACTCCTTTGTCGGAATTTTATCCTTTGGAGTCGGATTTCCAACGATAGGCTGAGATCGCGATGGTATTGTTTCGGGGTATGAGCATCCATGGTGGCCGTCGAAAAGGTTGGAGGTGATGTCAGAATTGCGACGACCACAAGGATAGTCAGAACTTCCGACACAAAGTTTTCAACGACTTTTTTTGTTGGTAGTGCGACGAAATTGTGTCAGAATTCCGACGATTTGCTGTCGAAATTTTCACCCAAATGTACTAGTGACACTTGATTCATCCAATGCATGGAAAAAACAAAAAACCCAAAGAAAAAATAAAAAAAATAAAAAAATAAAAAAAATAAAAAATAAAAACAAATAAAAAAGTACAATAAAAACAAGTAGTGAAAACCTGGCAACATGCACTATTTGTGATAGAGAATCTCCTCTATCTATTAGTACTTATATATGTTGATCCATCTAGTATCAACTAAAATACATCGCCAAGACACTTGTTCATGCAACATTATCCCAGACATACTTAGCGTAGTCACTATCCTTGATTATCTAGAAACACTTATCTATATTATATCCCACCGTGGCTTGGTAATCAACGTGTACATCCACATACATAAATATCTGTGCCTAGGGGCAAAAGTCCTCTCACGGTAGCATTCTATCAGTAGACAAACCATGATTGCAACATACTAAGGAAATAATGTCAAAAACTACTCATCAAGCTAGAAAACAAGACCATTATCCAACTACAACTTTAGCACACACATGATGGATGATTTTTCTGAATTGTGATTTGATTACATTTAGCCATGAAGTTTTGACTATTTTTTATCTTAAATTTTTAAATCATTAGATCTCCTAAGCTACTCAAGGATGCATTGAGCTAGAGAAGCAATGAAGGAATCTGATATTTTTTTGGTTTTCTATCTGTGAGGCGATCATTCATACAATGAAAATTTGTCTTGAGAAATGATTGGAAATATATCATTGAAGACATTTTCCAATTTGCACATGCAAATGGTCAACTTTTGTCTGTTTTACGCAAGCAACACTCAGGTCATCTTGGTTCAATTATACCTCGATGCTTGTGTCATCTTGCAATATCAAAATCCATGCAAGTTATACTTGGGTCGTTATGGTTTAATTATACCATGATGCTTGTTTTTAACTTTCAACATATCCAAATCCCAATGATGACAAATAATGATGAATAAATGATGAACAGTTAGTACCAACCAGTACTGAGAGGGGGGGTGAATCAGTACAGGCAAAAACACTTTTCCTGAACCAGTTTGATTGCAAACACTGCACTTTGACTGACAAGCACTAACACCAGTCTAAACCAGATTACTACTGGTAAAACACAGTAAGAATGTCAAAGACTTAAACCGGTAACCCTTAACTTTCCATACAATCTAATATCTCATTTCCACTTCACCCTTATGCTTAAATGAGTAATCTATCATCAGAAATATAATGGCTACTAGTTCAACATATTTTACCAATTTGACATAAAGCACTAAACCATCACATGAAAGGCATCACACATGACACACTGATTTTTCACGTGGAAACCCAACTGGGAAAAACCACGGTGGGGATGAATAACCACAAGCTATTCTTGAACTCTTTTGAAGTCCGCTCGATTAGGAGCCTAGTCCGGTTAGAGACTTTTACAATAGGTTCTGCTAGGAACTGATCCTGCTAGGGATCACCCAGTTAAGGGATGGCTAAATACCCAGTTAAAGGTTAGAACCCTATTAAAGGTTACCTTGTAAGAGGATTTGAAGAACTCATTGAATTGAGTCACCCTGTTAAAGGATTTACACAAAATCCTATTAAAGCTACCCAGTTAAGGGATTTTCCAACAACTGAAATGGTTAAAAGTCAATAGGTAATACACTGATCTGATAATAACACTCAATGCCAAGGTAGATCCACTTAACCTCCTTTTCTTCTGCAATCACACTCTGCAGGTATCAACACACTTCTCTAGTCTGGCAAGAGTCAAGTATCGCTCAATGGGATACACACATACCATTTTCCAACAACTTCAAAATGAAAAACATCATCAACCTTATAGGAAATAGATAGCTCGATAGCATAAAATCTAAACATTTAGGTTTTACAATCCAGTCAGTTCAATCCTGACCATTAATCACACTGCATCGAGTACAACAGTCTTGACCAGATCTCAAGACATTCTCCAACATTCATTCTTTGCCACTCCAGGAAGCTGATAACTCATCACGCGCTCTCCACCATTTATAGAGACTTCGCACATTCTCGAGGTAGATAGGATCACTCTCCATGCGAGATCCTCAAGGAAATTCTTCACGCACACAAGGCTGACATGGCAACACTATCTGTTCTTCATACAATGCTAACTGATCACAAGATGTCATCGCTTGAATCGCAAAAGCTTGGAATACATCAACTGGAAACCTTGAAGCTGATACTACCAACCGGTAGTCATGCCAAATGAAACCCCAATACAAAACTTCCATTTACTGGTTCTTATTCCAACATACCGGTTCACCTTGAACAAACATACCGCTTCTCTTTTTCACAAATACTGGTTTACATCACAATGCTAGTTCTCTTGCCAAATTGCTTACTACACCATACTGGTTCATACTTCAGCATATTGACATCAATGACAACATACAATATCATCATGTCATCATGCTCTGCACAAATTTCACATATTGACAAATACCAGTTTACATCATCATACTGGTTCTCTTGCCAATTTGCTTACTACACCATAATGGTTCATACTTTAGCATATTGACATCAATGACAACGTACAATATCATCATGTCATCATGCTCTACACATATGCCAACAATCTCCCCCTTTGGCATTGATGGCAATATACAAAGATATCTTTCTACTTCTACTCCACATCTTCTCCCCAATACTGCAGATATCTTCTCTGCTTCACATCTTCTCCCCCTTTGACAATAATGCCAAAGTGGAGGCATACACATCTATGTTCCACTATGCTGCTCCCCCTAAGGAGTACCATCCTTCAACACACCAATCCTAAAAAAGATATATCAATGTAAGACCTGACTAATGTGGAGCACACACCTTTAGTTCACCTCTTGAAGGGGCAGCACCCCTAATTCACCTCTCAAATAGGTAAAGGTAGCCTTCAGTAGAGGCTTGGTGAAATATGTCTGCTAGCTGCTCCTTACAGGAAACATGTTCGAATACAACTTCTTTGTTCTGAACCTTTTCCCTCAATAAATGATACTTGAGCTCGAAGTGCTTGGTACTAGCATGTAAAACCGGATTCTTGTAGATGTTAACTACACTTGTGTTGTCACAAAATATACTTACTAGTTCAGATACAGGAACTTTGAAGCCATTTAATACATGCTTCATCCAAATTGTCTGGGTACAGTTCATAAATGCTGCAACATATTCCGCTTCTGCTGAAGACTAAGAGATACAACTCTGCTTCTTACTCATCCATGAGACTAGTCTACCACCAAGAAAGAATGCACCACCGGTTGTGCTCTTCCGGTCGTCCACATTATGAGCCTAGTCAACATCTATAAACACTTTTAGGTTGAAATCATTACTATATGGATACCATAATCCATAGTCAATAGTTCCCTTCATATATCTCAGAATCCGCTTGACTACTACCCAGTGGGATTCTTTTGGGCTTTTCTAGAACTGTGTACTAATCCCCACTACATGTGCAATGTCCAATCTACTATGTACTACATAGTGTAATTTACCAATCATTGATCGGTATTCCTTCTCATTTACCAACCTTGAGTCATCATCTTTTGATAATTTACAACCGGTCACCATTGGTGTACCAACCAGTTTGCGTTCTTCCATGCCAAAAGTCTTCAACACCTCTTTGACATACTTGGACTAAGGGATAAAGATTCCATCTTTCATTTGTTGAATCTGTAGTCCAATCAAGAACTTAATCTCCCCTATAAGTGACATCTCAAACTCCTTTTTCATCTCATCTGCAAAATCATGACTCATCTTGTCATCTCCAAAAATTATGTCAACAAATACCTCACAGATTAGAATCTGATCTCCTTCTGACTTCAGATAGATATTTCTATCTTCACTTGTTCTCTCAAATCCAATCTTCAGAAGATGGGAGTGCAAGTGTTCATACCATGCTCTAGGTGTCTGCTTTATTCCACACAAGGCTTTGTGTAGTCTACACACCATGTCATTGTCTTCTGATAGGGCAAACCCATCTGGTTGCTCTATATACACCTCATCTTCTAGTATTCCATTCAGGAATGTAGATTTTACATACATTTGATATACTTTGAATCACTTGAATGCTGGATATGCAAGAAGCATACAAACTCCTTCCAATCTGGCTACTAGAGAAAAGGTTTCTCCATAGTCTTCTCCTTCTTCTTCAGCATATCCTTTGCACACCAGTCTGGCTTTGTTTCTTACCATTGTTCTATCTTCATTCAGCTTATTTCTGAAAACCCATTTGGTGCCTATGACATTTTTATGCTCAGGCCATGTACCATTATTTTCTATCTGGTCAAGTTCCTCTTCCATTGCCTTGATCCATTCTTCCTCTTTATGTGCCTCTTTGAATTTTTTAGGCTCAAATTCAGAGATCATGCAAGAGTTTTCTCTGACCTTTCTTCTTGTAAGAATTCCTGCATCCTTGTCTCCTATGATCTGCTTTGGATCATGATTCAACTTTACATACCTAGGAATGCTCTTAGTTGTTTCCTCTTTCTTTTCTTCTTCATCCTCATACCTAGGAATGATCTTAGTGGTCTGAAGGCTTTGAACTTTCCAAAGGCTTCAGACTTGTGCTTCAAGAATGTGACCCACATCATTCTTGAGAAATCATTAGTAAGAATCATAAAATACCTATCTCCCTGCACACTCCTAGTTTTCATAGGACCACACAAATCAGTATGCACAAGATCAAGTAAATTGTTTGCAGTGAAAGATTTACCTTTGAAGGTTGAGGAAGACATTTTCCCTAGTTGACACTCTCTACACAAAGGATTTTCTGGTTTGCTTAGCGTAGGAAATCCTCTAACTACCTTGATCTTACTAGCCTTCACAATATTATCAAAGTTTACATGGCAGAGTCTCCTATGCCATATCCCGCTATCATCAAACTTAGCCATTAGACATGTACTGATATTTGCATTTAGTGGAAATAGGTTACCTTTGGTTTGCATACTGGTGGCCATCAGTTCACTACTCTTACCTTTTATTTTACACACTCCATCTTTGAATTCTAGAGTGAGTCCATTATCATTCAGCTAGGTAACACTCAAAAGGTTGTGTCTAAGACCTTCTACCCAATACAAATTGTCAGCACTGCTTTTTCCATTCAGAGAGATGGACCCTCTGCCTTTTACCATACATGGTGCATCATTACCAAAATGAACCACACCACCATCATATTCTTCTAGAGATAGAAACTTACTTCGGTCACCAGTCATATGGTGAGAGAAACCAATGTCAATAATCCACTCGTTGGAATTATCAAAGGAGGAGACAAGAGCTTTCTTGTCTGACACATCTTCCTTAACTGCTACAAACACAATGTCTTCACTATCATCATCTTCTGATTCCTCATCAATGACACCTTCATCAACCGCTACAAAATAGTTTCTCTGGTTTCATCCTTTGAACTTCTTGAACCTCTCTAGTTTGTCCTTGTTATCATCATTAGGACAATTTACAGCAATGTGTCCTATCCTATTGCAAGAAAAACATTTCAAAGGGAGCTTACCTCTGTATTTATTGGTTCCCTTAGGAAGTCTCTTGGCAAGAAGAGATTCAAATTCCATCAGGATCTCCTCATCATCCATTTTTCTACTTTGTCTTGGTTCACTACTGGTACTAGCTTTTTTGCCCTTTCTAGATGGTGCAGTAGATGCTCTGAAGGCTGATTCAGTCTTCTGAATACTGCCATCATAATTATTTAGGTCTTAAGTTGTCAACTTAGCAATGATGGATTCTAAGGATACCTTTGTCTTGTCAATAGACCTCAAAACCTGAATAGCAGCAACCCTTATTGCATAGACCAATAATAAGGATCTCAAGACTTTGCTAACAATAGTGGAATCATCTATTATACCACCTACACTCTTGATGTCTCCAACAAAAGTTTTAATTCTTATTCCACATTGTTGAATGGTCTCTCCTTCAACCATCCTTATGTCTTCAAACTTTCCCCTAAGGCTCTCTTCCTTAGCTTGTTTCACATGCTCATCACCACCATAGATATTCTCAAGAGCATCCCATACTTCTTTGGGATTGTCTTTATCCTGAACATCAATAAACTCAATGTCCGAAAGACTGCTGATTAGGGCTTCCATGACTTGCCCATTCTCCTGAATCTCTCTCTTTTGATCATCGGTGAGAGTACCGGTAGGGATAACATAAGCATTCTCAACATAGCTCCAGTGTTGAGCACCCATGCTTTTGATGTATATCTTCATTCTATCCTTCCATATTTTAAAGTTGTCTCTATTGAACTTTGGACCTTCCCTCTTCATCATTAGAGTAGGATCTTTTCCTCAAGCAGTTAGGCTTACAACATAGAGGACCTGGAAGTTGCTCTGATACCAATTGATGAATAAATGATGAACAATTAGTACCAAACCAGTACTGAGAGGGGGGGGGGTGAATCAGTATAGGCAAAAACACTTTTCCTAAACCGGTTTGATTGCAAACACTGCACTTTGACTGACAAGCACTAACACCGATCTAAACCAGATTACTACTGGTAAAACATAGTAAGAATGTCAAAGACTTAAATCAGTAGCCCTTAGCTTTCCATACAATCTAATATCTCATTTCCACTTCACCCTTATGCATAAACAAGTAATCTATCATCAGAAATATAATGATTGCTAGTTCAACATATTTTACCAGTTTGACATAAAGCACTAAACCATCACATGAAAGGCATCACACATGACACATTGATTTTTCATGTGGAAACCCAACTGGGAAAAACCACAGTGGGGATGAATACCCACAAGATATTTTTGAACTCTTTTGAAGTTAGCTCTGTTAGGAGCCTAGTCCGATTAGAGACTTTTACAATAGGTTCTACTAGGAACAGATCCTGCTAGGGATCACCCAGTTAAGGGATGGCTAAATACCCGGTTAAAGGTTACCTCGCAAGAGGATTTGAAGAACTCATTGAATTGAGTCACCCTGTTAAAGGATTTACACAAAATCCTGTTAAAGCTACCTGGTTAAGGGATTTTCCAACTACTAAAATGGTTAGAAGTTAATAGGTAATACACTGATCTAATAACAACACTCAATACCAAGGCATATCCACTTAAGCTCCTTTTCTTCTACAATCACACTCTGCAGGTATCAACACACTTCTCTGGTCTAGCAAGAATGAAGTATCTCTCACTGGGATACACACATACCATTTTCCAACAACTTTAAAATGAAAAATATCATCGACCTTATACGAAAAACATAGGTTGGTAGCATAAACCCTAAACCCTAAACATTTAGGTTTTACAATCCAGTCAGTTCAATCCTGATCATTAATCACACTGCATCGAGTACAACAGTCTTGAACAGATCTCAAGAAATTCTCCAACGTTCATTCTTTGCCACTCCAGGAAGCTGATAACTCATCATGCGCACTCCACTATTTACAGAGACTTTGCACATTCTCAAGGTAGATACGATCACTCTCCATGCAAGATCCTCAAGGAAATACTTCACGCGCATAAGGCTAACATGGCAACACTATCTGGTCTTCATACAATGCTAACTCATCACAAGATGTCATCAATTGAATCACACAAGCTTGGAATGCATCAACCGGAAACCCTGAAGCTGAGACTACGAATCGGTAGTCATGCCAAATGAAACCCCAATACAAAACTTCCATTTACCGGTTCTTATTCTAACATACCGGTTCATCTTGAACAAACATACCGCTTCTCTTTTTCACAAATACCAGTTTACATCAGCATACGGGTTCTCTTGCCAGTTTGCTTACTACACCATACCGGTTCATAATTCAACATATTGACATCAATGACAACATACAATATCATCATGTCATCATGCTTTGCACATATTTCACATATTGACAACTATTGTTTTACATCATCATACCGGTTCTCTTGCTACTTTGCTTACTACAACATACTGGTTCATACTTCATCATATTGCCATCAATGACAACATACAATATCATCATGTCATCATGCTCTGCACATATGCCAACAATCTCCCCCTTTAGCATTGATGGCAATATACAAATATATCTTTCTGCTTCTGCTTCACATCTTCTCCCCAATACTGCAGATATCTTCTCCGCTTCACATCTTCTTTCCCTTTGACAATAATGCCAAAGTGGAGGCATACACATCTATGTTCCACTATGCTTCTCCCCCTAAGGAGTAGCATCCTTCAACACACCAATCCTAAAAAAGATATATCAATGTAAGACGTGATTGATGTGGCGCACACACCTTTAGTTCACCTCTTGAAGGGGCAACACACCTAATTCACCTCTCAAATAGGTAAAGGTAGCCTTAAGTAGAGGCTTGGTGAATATGTCTGCTAGCTGCTCCTTACTGGAAACATGTTCCAATACAACTTCTTTGTTCTGAACCTTTTCCCTCAAGAAATGATACTTGAGCTTGAAGTGTTTGGTTCTAGCATGTAAAACCGGATTCTTGGAGATGTTAATTGCACTTGTGTTGTCACAAAATATACTTACTAGTTTAGATACAGGAACTTTGAAGTCATTTAATACATGCTTCATCCAAATTGTCTAGGTACAGTTCATAAATGCTGCAACATATTCCGCTTCTGCTGTAGACTAAGATATACAACTCTACTTCTTACTCATCCATGAGAATAGTCTACCACCAATAAAGAATGCACCACCAGTTGTGCTCTTCTGGTTGTCCACATTACCAGCCCAGTCAGCATTTGTAAACATTTTCAGGTTGAAATCCTTACTGTATGGATACCATAATCCATAGTCAATAGTTCCCTTCAGATATCTCAGAATCCACTTGACTGCTACCAGGTGGGATTCTCTTGGGCTTTTCTGGAACCTTGCAGTAATGCCCACTGCATGTGCAATGTCCATTCTGCTATGTACTACATAGTGTAATTTACCAATCATTGATCGATATTCCTTCTCATTTACCAACCCTGAGTCATCGTCTTTTGATAATTTACAACCGGTCACCATCGGTGTACCAACCGGTTTGCTATCTTCCATGCCAAAAGTCTTCAACACCTCTTTGACATACTTGGACTGAGTGATAAAGATTCCATCTTTCATTTGTTGAATCTGTAGTCCAATCAAGAACTTAATCTCCCCTATAAGTGATATCTCAAACTCCTTTTCATCTCATCTTCAAAATCATGACTCATCTTGTCATCTCCTCCAAAAATTATGTCATCAACAAATACCTCATTGATTAGAATATGATCTCCTTCTAACTTTAGTTAGATATTTCTATCTTCACTTGTTCTGTCAAATCCAATCTTCACAAGATGGGAGTGCAAGTGTTCATACCATGCTTTAGGTGCTTGCTTTAGTCCACACAAGGTTTTATGTAGCCTACACACTATCTTCTGATAGGGCAAACCCATTTGGTTGCTCTATATACACCTCCTCTTCTAGTATTCCATTCAGGAATGCAGATTTTACATCCATTTGATATACTTTTAATCCCTTGAATGTTGCATATGCAAGAAGCATACAAACTCCTTCCAATCTAGCTACTGGAGCAAAGGTTTCTCCGTAGTGTTCTCCTTCTTCTTGAGCATATCCTTTGCACACCAATCTGGCTTTGTTTCTTACCATTTTGCCATCTTCATTCAGCTTATTTTTGAAAATCCATTTGGTGCCTATGACATTTTTATGCTCAGGTCTAGGTACCAAAGATCATGTACCATTATTTTCTATCTGGTCAAATTCCTCTTCCATTTCCTTGATTCAGTCTTCATCTTTATGTGCCTCTTTGAATGTTTTAGGCTCAAATTCAGAGATCATGCAAGAGTTTTCTCTGACCTTTCTTCTTGTAAGAATTCCTGCATCCTTGTCTCCTATGATCTGCTTTGGATCATGATTCAACTTTACATACCTAGGAATGATCTTAGTTGTTTCCTCTTTCTTTTCTTCTTCATCCTCATCTTCATCAGCATCAACATCTACTAGTGTAGGAGCATTGTTAGTGGTGCTAGGTTGTTTTGCAACTGGTTCCTAGAAGGTTACTACCAGTTCATCTCCTACTTGCTTACTGCCAGTTTCCTCAGGTTTCTCAAAGGTTTCATCAAGTCTAACATTGATGCTTTCAACAATTCTCTGAGTCTTATTGTTGAAACATTTGAGAGCTTTTCTCTTTGTGGAATACCCTAGGAATATTCCCTCTTCACATTTAGCATCAAACTTGCTTTGATGTTCACTCCTCTTGATATAACATTTTCTACCAAACACTCTAAAGTAGCTTACCACTGGTGTCTTACCGGTCCAATACTCATAAGGTGTTTTATCCTTACCCTTTTTCATGAGTACCCAGTTCATTGTGTAGACTGCAGTGCTCACCGCTTGTCTCCAAAAGGTGTGAGCAACTTTTCCTTGGATTAGCATTGTTCTGGCTGCTTCAACTATAGTCCAGTTGTTTCTCTCTACTAGGACATTTTGCTATGGAGTCTGGGGGTAGATATTTGCCTCTTGATGTCGTTCTCTTCACAGTACTTGTTGAATTCACCGAAAGTGAATTCTCCTCCTTGATTAGTTCTCAGACACTTAATCCTCTTACCGCTTTCTTTTTCAACCAGTGCTCTGAAGGCTTTGAACTTTCCAAAGGCTTCAGACTTGTGCTTCAAGAATGTGACCCACATCATTCTTGAGCAATCATCAATAAGAATCATAAAATAACTATCTCCCTGCACACTCCTAGTTTTCATAGGACCACACAAATTAGTATGCACAAGATCAAGTAAATTGTTTGCAGTGAAAGATTTACCTTTGAAGGTTGAGGAAGACATTTTCCCCAGTTGACACTCTCTGCACAAAGGATTCTCCAGTTTGCTCAGCATAGGCAATCCTCTAACTGCATTGATCTTATTGGCCTTCACAATATTATCAAAGTTTACATGGCAGAGTCTCCTATGCCATTTCCAGCTATCATCAAACTTAGCCATTAGACATGTACTGATATTTGCATTCAGCTGAAATAGGTTACCTTTAGTTTGCATACTGGTGGCCATCTGTTTACCACTCTTACCTTTTATTTTACACACCCCATCTCTGAATTCTAGAGTGAGTCCATTATCATTCAGCTGGGCAACACTCAAAAGGTTGTGTCTGAGACCTTCTACCCAATACACATTGTCAGCACTGCTTTTTCCATTCAGAGAGATGGACCCTCTGCCTTTTACCATGCATGGTGCATCATTACCAAAATGAACCACACCACCATCATATTCTTCCAAAGATATAAACTTACTCTAGTCACCAGTCATATGGTGAGAACAACCACTATCAATAATCCACTCATTGGAATTATCAAAGCGGGAGGCAATAGCCTTCTTGCCTGACACATCTTCCTTAACTGCTACAAACACAGTGTCTTGACTATCTTCATCATTTGATTCCTCATTAGTGAGACCTTCATCAACCACTAATTAAATAATTAAATGAAATTAGAATTTGGGGATTTGGAAATGGAATAATTAATTAGTTAATTAAATAATTTGAAGAAATTATTTAATTATTTAGAAATTGAATTTAATTAAATAATAAAGATTATTTAATTTAAAGGATAAAATCACAATTAATTAAATAATAAATATTTATTTAATATTTAGAAAATGGTTAAAATGATCAAATGATGATAGAATAGGAAATAGAATAATTATTAAGATTATGAGGAAATATGAAATTAGAAGAATATGATTAATTAACTTAATTAAATAATTAAAGAATTATTTAATCAATCAGAGGAATAATTAGTACATGATCAATGAGACATTTTTAGGTGTCTACATTTGCCCCTCTTTGAGACAAAGTCGAAATGACATTGTTTCAAAGAAAATGAAAAATTCTACCCCAGTATGCCTTGGTACTGCTGTCTAGTGTAAATATGCCCCCTCGGAAAAGGTGGTTAGAAAATTAAAAAATTGAGACCATGTTTTCGATACCAGTGTAACGAGCAAGCGTGTGAAGTTCTGTGCAATTTCGAGATCATTTGAGTAGGCTACAAGGTGTTTGAAGCTAGCGGGGACCACGGGTGTCGAGGTGTCAAAAAACACTAATTTTGAGTTATAAATAGATGTTTTTAGGTTTTCATTTGCTCATTTGCACTTTGGTAAATTCTTTGTTTTCTTTGCAATTTGTGTGCTCTCTTGCAAGTATTTGATCATCATGGCTAGTTATAGAGCTCAATTGCATCTGTCTGACCGAGTACGTTCATATCAGAGACCTCTTGAGACTGGCGGCATGGTATTTTTCCAATTTTTTCTTTTTTTTTTTACCTATTTTCTTACTATTTTCCAAAAACAAATTCACTGATCAATTTTTGCATTGTGTTACGCAATTTCTTATCGGTTTTTACACATTCGTTCATAATGTATTGCAAACGCTCTGATTGCTATGCATTCGCCTTAAGTGTTACGCATTCATGTTAAACATGCCACATTCACTCATTTCTTTACGCAATAGTGTGTATTGTAACGCATGTGCTCATTTCATTACACATTAGCTTTAAACGTCACGCAAGAGTCATAATTGTACCGCATTAGTCATAACTATCACGCATTCATTGTACATGTAATTTTTGTCATGCGTTTTGAAAATATTTTTGTTTTTCGGGATCCGATATCTAATATTTTCAACATTTTCTAATTGTAGGATAACATTGGAGTGTTATACTGCCAACAGAGCAGACCTAGTGGACTTGATCTTCATGCTGATTTACTTGATGAGGAGATTGAGCATATCCAACAGCTTGGTCTATATCATGTTTTACACTTGCTAGATTTTACGACCAACAGGGCCATTATTACAACATTGATAGAGCGGTGGCACTCTGAGACTTGTTCATTTCATCTTCTGACTGGTGAGGCATCCATCACATTAGAGGATGTATGGCGTATACCTTTTATTCCTATTCATGGTGAGAGAGTTGTATACGACCATGATGATGGCTTTGCTGGACTATGTGCACTTTTCGAGTGTGAGATACAAGATTTGCAGATCAGTGGCCGTTATGACATCCCTTGGGCCCGATTGGATTATGTTGACATTACTATTGTATTATGTAGTGTTGTCAGTGGTTTACTAATACCTAACAGACGAGGTCATGGATTTCCAGTTGGATGGGGCAGAGTGCTCCATGATATGATTGTTCATCGTCGACTGCATGCATGGGGTCCTTGTCTACTAGCCATGTTATATTATTAGATGCATGGTATTGTGTATCTAGGATACCGATCTATCAGTTGTGGTGTGACTTTGTTCCATACTTGGGCATGGGAGCATATTTCTATCTCTAGGCCTGTCATTCATGTAGATTTGTAGCCTGGTGAGCCTTATGCTTTAAGGTACACAACAGGTATTAGACACAGGGGTTCAGGGAACACCTTATATTGGAGGCATCAGTTGGACATATTGCATCATTTTATTTGGAGACCATAATTAGATTGGCCTAGTTGGGAGGATGCTGCAATACACTTACCTTTCTGTCGATAGCAGAGATATCTGATCGGTAGGACCTTCGAGACCCAATGGATTATTGAGATGTATCTTCCAAGGCGGGTTCTGAGACAGTTCGGTGAGGTATAGGTGACACCTATAGTTACTGCTTACTTTGCTTGCGTATCGCGGGAGGTATCTGATTAGGGTGTGTGCATACAACCACATATTACTTTTGTCGAGTTTGATGCTTTGCAACCATTACTCTAGGGTTGGAGTAGAGGTGCAGTGGATCCAGGGACGACGACGAAGTATGATGCATGGTTTGCTAGGCATAGGCCAGTGCCATTGACTGATTTGTTGTTCCAATTACAGCACAACAGATTCGCCATCCTAGATAGCAGTTGAGGATAGATACAGGGGAGAGAGTCAGAGGAGGAGGAGAGGGTGGAGCCAAGAGAAGAGGTGGTGGAGATGAGGGAGGAGGTGAGGGAGGTGAGGGAGATGAGGTTGTAGACATTCGTGGAGACACTGAGTCTATCAATAGTGGGGATAGCGATGATTATTCATAGTCATCTAGAAGCGAGGGTGGGGATGATGATGAGGATATGCTAGAGCTAGGGGATGTGCCTGTTGTAGAGGGTGGGAGAGGACAGGTTGGTGATGAGGACGATTCACAGATTCTTAGGGCGTGGGTCCAAAGTTTAGAGGATTAGGTCACTAGACAAGATGCCGAACGAGAGGCCTACGGTGCAGATTATCATGCGCTTGAGGCTGAGAGGAATTGCCTCCAGAGGGAGAGAGATGAGGCAGTCCGGAGATGTTAGATCACCATGGATGCCTTTGATTAGCTTTTTAGAGCAGGTACAGATGCACGTGACCAGGTAGATAGGTGTTTCACTGCTACGTAGGAGGCTATTTATTATCGATAGGCATATGAGAGAGCCATCCCCGAGGGTTAGAGAGAGCCTAGATTCAGTGTATTTATGGGGAGGAGATCGAGTAGATCTTCTTCATGATGGACTAGTAGTGATGGCATTATGGGACAACATTGACATCCTGGGGTAGGATCTAGTTGACAAAATCCACCTGTTGATAGAGGCAGTGTTGGTTGAGACATTTTTTGATCATGTTATCTGAGCCTTCAGGCTTATTTATTGTATTCACACACATTATCATTTTTGAGTCGTATATATATGATATGCAAGTTTTGGCAGTGATTTATTTATGTTTTATTTTCCATGTATGCTTATATGATGCTATGAGTTTTATGATGCATATCTATTTGATTCTATATGATTCTGAATGCAATGGTAGTACATGTATGTATTAATTATGCTAGTGAATGTAATGAACTCTAATATGAATGTTTAATTAAATCTATAATGAATGCAATGGAATTTATTATGAATGCAATGAAATCTATTATGAATGCAATGAAATCTATTATGAATGTTTTTTGTATGATAATGGCTGAAGCAATTTTAACTCAGATACACCGTGAAGAAATGCTAGTTAGATGATAGAAAGAAAAATTGATGATAGAAAGAATGTTAGAAAGAATGCGATTTAGAAAGAAGATGAGAAATCAACAAACTATCAATAAGCAAATGAGATGAGAATGAAATTGAAAGAATCACGAACCTGTGTCACATATTTTATTGCATCAATATATATTCATCACTGAGCCTTATTATTGAACAATGAAGCTTAGCACATCAGGGTATAAGGAACCAAGATGCAAAAATATCTCATTGTAGAAAAAAACACGTAGCAGATAAGGAGTGAACCCTCCATTATGGGAATTACACTAGGGGTCGAGGTATGTGTGACATCCAATAGCTAAATGCTCCTATCACAAACACCCACTAGAGTAATTTCCCTACAATTTCAATGGTTCACACCACAAAAAGCAAACAAAGAAAAAGATAATGCCCATTATAGCTCCTCTAGTCACTTGTGGACATCCTTGAGTAGCATAGGAACATAATTTGTTGCCAATTGATAAAAGATAAAGACTAACCCAAACAAAATTCAGCAGCTATACTGACCTTGTGTCTTCATTCTCAGTTGCTTGATGTGATGGTTGATAATGTCTGATCTCAGAAAGTTGCGGACCCCATTTAAGACTAACCTATCTTATTTCGAGTGTATCCTCTTCTGTTTAAGACAAGATAATGATCACTTTGATATGGATATGATATGATTGATAAGACAGTTTGATCAGTTGATTGCATATGTTTGACTGGATAGTCCTATCCTTTATTAACTTTGTGCGAAGCATTCGCTAGATATCTGCTAGGGTATTTGTTTCTCACAAGACATTTTATTGCAAGTTTTTTGATTGATTGATTTTTAGTTCTTTTCCAAGAGCTTTTTCGATGTTTTTGGATTATGTGGATTGATATTTGAATGTTTTTGGATTGATTTTTCAGGACTTTATCCAATGTTTTCGAATTTTGTAGGATTGTTATGCAGATATTTTTGATATTTTTTATGGATTTCACTATGTTTGGATTTTGAGTTTTTCAATTTTTTTGGATTTTGAGTTTTTCATTGTTTTTGGGTTTTAAGTTTTTCACTATTTTTGGATTTTGAGTTTTTCATTGTTTTTGGATTTTGAGTTTTTCATTGTTTTTGGATTGAGTTTTTCAATGTTTTTGGATTTTTTTAGGACTTTATATGATTTTTTAGGATTTTTTCAATTATGGCCCCTCTATGTAGACTTGTATGACATGATGAACTGCAGAATTTATGTGGAGACAAATGAATTTTTGACATGACCTATGTTAATGCAATATGCATGATGAAGATGTATTTCCTATTTGAACAAGGTTGACTATGTTAGCATTTGTAATACACCAATTGAAATAGAGGTGCAAAACATTTCATAGAGAAGCAACCAATTGATCCCTAAGGCCCTTTGGAACATTCATCTCAACACACTTAGTGACTAGGATTTACAAATGGAGACATGGAAAACTTACACATTGGTTCTTGAAACCTTGATCTTATTTTGCCCATGTATGTGCAGATGAGTTAATTCCTGCTCTTGTGTTCACTAAAGATCCTTAGCATCCTATATGACTAGCTACATGAATTATCCTAACTTCAAAAGCATCCCGAATAGAGCCTCACTGCTAGCAAGCCTTGAGAGCTCTGATGAGGTTATAGACTACAATTTCTCAAATATTGCTCCATTGCCAATAGACATTCATAGCTCCGATGGAGTTACTTGCATGTTCCCATAGTCAAGCTTTTTGTCGCACTCATATGCGTGATATTTTAATTATATATCATTGCTCTTTTGCCTTGAGATGAATTTGGCATAGCTCTTTTTCTTTTTCTTTTTCTTTTCTTGCTTTGACTTGTAAGTAATGAAACCTACTTGGGTGTGACAAATATAGCAGCGCTGAAGTAGAATTTTAGATTTTTCACTAGTCATATGATCAACTAGGTGTCTAGAATGAATTAGAGATTTATTGTGTTTGAGATATAACAATTGATAGATTTTGGGTTAACAAGTCTCAAATAGTGAAATCACTACCCAACCATAAGTAAAGCGTCGTCATAGGGTAATGTTGAAAATGAACGACCTTAGAACCTCAAATACTTCATGTCCTAATATCTAAGAAAGGAGATGACCCTTGTTTCTCTTGAATGTAAATGAATGATAAACTTGAACACTTGCCTTGTGTTCTTGATTCTCTAATATGAAAATCCAAAAACTTTGAGGATGCGATGCATTTGAAAAAGGAAACTATATGTAATGCAATGCTTTGAATAATATGATATGCAATGTGGAAAGTAAAACCTAGACTACACAACCCTTAGGTATAGTATCGTTTAAGGTGCATGTTGTTCATAGGGTCAGAGAGTGGATCTCCCTCCATGGTAGCCAAATTATATGCTCCATTCCCTATGACCCTTGTTATGGTAGACTCTGATAACATGAAGACTTGATTGTTTGAATGACTTTGTGTATTTTCATCCTGTATAAGCCTTATTTGATACCTTGATATTACACTTTCTGGTGGGCTAGAATCATGTAGTGATAATAATTCGTAGTCGTGAGAGTCTGTCTCACTTTCAATATATGTTTCATCCTATGAGCTATCATCACTTATATCTTCTTGTTCCTGCCACTGATTCTGGTGTAGATTGACTAGTCTTCTTTGGATATTATTTGCCCTTCTTAAGCCTGGTATAAGCCTTTGCAATATTTCTTCATTTGATTCATTAGGTTGAGCATGAGTCATTTCTTGTGGCACAAGTAGTGACAATAACCATGGATGAGATTCAACTGGTGGTGGTAAACCTACCTCTATTGCAACATTAGCCTGTACTGTTGTGTCAACAATTGCATCATTTTGTGATTGAGTGCTAGGTTGTTGCAGGAGTTGTCTCATGTCTTCCCCATCTGATTTTGTACTAGGAGATGTGGGTACTTGATTACTTGTTTGAGATGAAGATGGAAGTGCCTATGTCGACAAATCCCTTTGTGGTATATAGTTTGATGGTTACGTTGGTCAATTTAATATATCAAGGGTACGTTGTCTTGCTTATGTGATATGTTGTACATGCTTATATCTCAATCCTTGATTCCCTGGATTATCATTAGGAACAATAGGTTCTAGTCTTCCTTATTTTTGTAACCCAAGGCTTGTGGTACCATCATATCCATGTCTCTGGAGCATTTTGAATCCATTACCATACTGATCTGTGGGTATTATGGGTATCGTCATGTGATCTTCTTCTCTATATATCAAATGGTTAACATCTTCGTTCAAGGATTCTTCTTGTAAGTCACCCCATCTAATGAAAGAGCATGAGTCTGTGTATCTAACAATTGCTTTTCCTTTGTCTTGTTTTTGTATTGTATTGTGAGGTTTCCCAAAGGACTTAGGAGATAGAGACAATTGTTTCCCACTTAAACTATTTTCAATAGAATACTCTCCACAACCCATATCTTGTATTTGTAAGGTTGAAGGTATATCCTTTTTTGTTTCTATAATTGTTAATGCCTTTAGTTGTGTAATGAGAGGTGTTACTTGATTAATAGGTACCTAATTATCCACATCGCCTTTCAAGAAATTGCAATGTTGGAAGGGATTTGAATCACCCTTTATGGTGATTTCAATACCATTGTATGGGAATTTGACACACTAATGAAATATGGATGGTATTGCTTGCATGGTGTGGATCCATGGGCGGCCTAATAACATATTATATCCTAGTTCTCTGTCCAAGACTTAAAAAGTGACCTCTGTTGTTATAGGTCCTACTTGTACGGGTAATGTTACAATGCCTTTTGATGGACGTTCTTCATCATCATATGTCTTGATATTTATCCTCTTGGATGAATCAATGTGAAGTTTAGAATATCCTAGTGCCTTAACCAATTTTAAAGTACAAATGTTGAGACCGGCTCCTCAGTCTATGAGTACTCTTCTGATTCTTCTCTTATGAATATAAGCTTCTAGATGTAGTGGGTCGTTATGAAGCAGTCTATCACTAGGAATATCTTGTTTTGTGAATGCAATACATGTGCCTTGTGTCAAATTCCCTACCATAGACTGGAAGGCATTTTCATCTATATCTCTGTCTACTACTGAATCTTGAAGTGCTTTATCTAGTATAGCTCTGTGAGTGGGTGAAATACACAATAGTTCAAATAATGATATATGTGCCAGAGTTTTCTTAAGTTGCTCAACATCATTGTAAGTCCATACTGCTGGTGGATGATTTGGTGGTATCCCTTGTAAAGTTACCTTTGATCTGCGAGTAACCACTACACAGTCTCTATCTCTGGGAGTTATGGTGATTGTAGCGACTGTATCATTAGGCTTACAAGATTTGTTGGTATCATAAGCTGTTTGATGAAGATTTATGTTAAATCCCTCTTCATAGTCTTCATGTGTATGTTTGACATCCATGATGTGTTCTATGAGTTCATCTTCAAACCAACCTGAGTGAGATGGTTGATCATGCCCCTAGTCTCTGAGACAAAGATTTAAGTCATCATCGTACTTTGGTGCCTTTGATATCATGCAAATTTGGTTATCATCTGTGTGAGTGTCTTGATATTGGTCATCTTGACCAAATGTTTCTTGTGAATCATTGTTTGCTATATCTCCTGAGCTAATGGCATGAATAGTGTAATCGTATGAGACCTTTGTGTAGTTGGTTGTATTGTCTTGGGTACCTGATGTGGTAGCTTTCCCTTTGTCATGTTTAACAAAAGGATCCTTAAAAATTGTATGATTTGTGTTTGCTGAGGTTTTATCGATATCAATTGTGATGTCCCCTTGGTCTATCATATCTTGGACCAAGTTTTTCCATTTGTAGCAACTTGTTGTTTTGTGACCTTTGGTCCAATGATAATCGCATAAATCATTATCATTCCACCATGTGGGTTTGAAAGGAACTGGTTCATACACTCTTACTTTAGGTAAAGTGATCATGTTTTCCTGTATTAACTTTTTGAGCGCTGACTCAATAGGTTCTCCTAGAGGTGTGTAATTTCTTATTGGAGCATTTACCCTGGGGTATCTTGTGTTCATTTTTTGTGTAGCATTTACATTTGTGGAGGTTGCATTATTCCCTATATGTAGATTAGATGACTGACTCATTCCCAAAGAGAAAATGGGTTGAGTTTTGTTTATCAGTCTGGCGTCTACAATACCATCATTGGTCACATTTTTGTTTTTCGACCAAAACTTAGATTTGTCATTGTTGTTAGTGTTGCCATACTTAATAAGACCTTGTTCTACTAGTCCCTTCTCACATTTGAGAGCTTTTTCCATGATTTGTTTGAATGTGGTTAAACATTGCATTTGTATCAGATATTTAATCTTGGGAATCAAGTTTTCTGTGAACATATCCACTTGCTCTATTTCTAGGATAACTATCTTGCACCTCCTATAGAGAGCCCTCCATCGTTGTATGAAGGATGAAAATGTTTCATTCTCATATTGTTTAGCGGCACATAAGTCCATCAAAGTAACTGGGGTGTCAATGTTATATGAGAAGTTTGCAATGAATTGTTCAGATAATTTTCCCCATGATGTGATGGTTGGTGGTAAATGTGAAAACCACTCAAAAGCCAGACCTCCCAGACTTTTAGGAAATAGTCTCATTAAATAAGTATCTTCCGAGGCAACCTCTATATATGTCATAAAAAATTCTCTGATATGATCTCTAGGATCACCCTTCCCTCAATATCTATCAAATTTGGGCATTTCAAAATATTGTGGGAAAGGTGGCATGTATAATGTGTGATCGAATGGATAAGGACGTAAGTCCAGCATTGTGTAGCTCTTTTTATCGTTACCGGTTTGCATGGTCATCATTTGTTGTTGCAAATTTTTTAATTGTTGTGTCATAATATCTATTTGTGTTAAAGGTACAGCTTGTGTTTGTGTATGTCCCATAAAAGGATTTATGGTTGCATAGCTAGGAGTTTGTTGGAAGGTACCATGGTTATAACTTTGTGTGTTGTGTGTTCCACTAGGTACTATGAAATAAGTAATATGAAAACCCATGTTTGGTTGAGTTGTACTTGTTGTATTGCCAAGACCTAGATTTGCATTTTGATGACTATATGTTGATCCCATAGAATGGGAAACTAGAGGTTGGGTTGCACTTGTTGCTTGTGTTTGAATAGGTGTTGAGACACTTGATATTATCGGTATGCTTTGTGTTGGTATACTAACATTGATCGCCGAGGTTGACACACTTGTTTGAAAGTTTGCATTTGCATTGACATTTGTTTGGATAGGTACATTTTGAGGAAAACTGGAGGTCATTTCTTGTATTTATGTCATGGGTGGTTTTTGACTATTATCTTGACCTAAAGCTTTTCCTGGTGGTAAGATCTTTGTGACATCAAAATCTTCAGGTAGTTTTGCCCCATTTTGTAATAACAACGAGAGATACTTGTCCCTATCACTATGTATAAGTGCATCTAGGATCATAAGGATGTGTGGATCTTGTTGAGCTGACTCAATTTCTTCCTTTGTCGAATGCTATTGTAATTCATTTAGGGTAGACATTTTTTGAGGATATGGGTGTTGACCAGTTGACATGTCCATATTGCAAGTGGGGTTTATAGACTGTATGTTGTTCGGGTCCATTATACCTTTCGCTTTTTGTGACCTTGTGATGGGCATCTAATACTGCTATATGAGGGTGGTTCTATGCAAGACAATGACTAACGCTAGACTGTAGATGTAAATATGAGGTATGAAAGACTATACTAGACTCTCTATTGAGGATTTTGACGTGAGACCTGTTGAGCATTTATGGGTTTCTCTAATACAAGTCTTTCCATTTCTTGCCTAAGTTGTTCCATCTCAATCTCTCTATCAATTCTACTGGCAATTTTAGACTCAATATTTATCTCGTGTATGACTCCTATATATTGAGGTGCGTTTCTTCTTGAGTCCCAAGCTAAGTTAGCTAGACCATCAATGATTTCTTGTTGACTGTCATTTGGCACTATATTAGGTTGCTTGAAGGGGAGCAAACCATCACTTGGGAGACCCATGACAACACATGCTATGACTCTATAACTGACAATGGACTTAGACGTATATGAGGTCTAGATGAAGACGTATATGAGGTCTAGATGAAGACGTATGTGAGGATGATAATTCAGGTGCAAAATTAGGACTATGCAATGACTATGGATGATAATGAAGACGTGAAGAACTTATGCAAGGACTTTAGGATGATAATGAGGACGTAAGTGGGACTATGCAAAGACTTAAGATGATAATGAGGACGTAAGTAGGACTATGCAAAGACTAAGGACGATAATGAGGATGTAAGTGGGATTATGCAAATGTAAGGACTTCCTAGGGTCACAAGTATGTTAAAATTTTGAGTTTTTGGTTTCAAAATGGACTTTGTTTTATTTAGCTTTGTGCGTATGACACGGTTTTTGTAGTTTTCCAAATATGAGAACAATTTCTTGGAGGTATGTATAGCTGACTCACTCAATTTTCACACTATCTCAAAAAATTTAGAGATAAGTAGGATAGGGCTTGAAATAGCCCATAGGACTGACCCAATACTGGTCTAACACAATGATACATAAAAAAGAACAGAATACAATCCTAGGCTGGAAAGTGGACACCATTCAAATGAGGCCCTTACAATAAAATATCGAAACAAAATGAACGGATAGAGAGTTTGGTAGCACTAGCTCCACTCCATAGCACACACTTCTTGGGCATGCCGGTCTCTCTTACCCCGAAGATCCGAAGATTTTATAGCCGAGAGATTTCTATGTCATAGTGTAAGGTACATGAAGGGTATCTATCGGGTACGATCCACACTCCCAAAATCACTGAATGTAGAATATTTGGCAACTAAATTGGTTCGTAGTATTAGGTTTTGAGGGATCCCAATCCAATGACGGATTCTCAGAGAAAGCCACTTAAGACTTTAGTTGAGCTTATCGGTGTAGGGAAGGCCCCCACATACATCGAATTCACTCAACACTCTAGCCGCCTGACCAGTATACTTATATAGCAGCTTGAAAAACCCGCTCGAGAGTACGTTGGGAGAGATGATATCCCCAATGCATCCCAATTTGAAGTACCTCTGTGGGGTGATGAAATCCCCAATCAAAGATACCCCTCACTACGTGGAATAAAATAAAAATTGGATGTCATTGTCACCTCCCTCGTTTCTCCCAAGACCCTGAAGGCAGGTGGAAAGTTGGTTAATGCAACAATAGGTCCACCCGAAACATGATAAAAATTCTCTACCTTAAGAAAAAGAAATATGATTTAATCTAATGCAGCCTGATTCACGTTTGTTTTATAGCCCAAATTTAGGTGTTGAATATGCATGTTCATGTCCATTTTAAACCCCAAATCGAAATATGAAGGCATACATGTCAATTTTAACCATTTGTTGATTTTAAACACCAAAAGACAAAGTGTGAGATACATGCATGTCAATTTTAGCCCATGTTTATTTTAAGCACCAAACAACGAAGTGTGAAATTATCCATGTATGTCCATTTTAACTGTTGTTAATTTTAAGCACCAAAAGATGAAGTGTTAGATGATGCATGCAAAAATACTAATCTAATCCTTTCTGTAAATCTGCCACGGGCTATAAATAGGAGATTAGTAGTAAAATCAAACCAACAGAAAACAAAAACTCAAAACTTGACAGAAGCGAATGCATAACAATACCTGTGTGATTGCGTGATACTTACAGATCGAATGCGTGAACCTGAAAGAGCATATGCGTAATTCTGACAGGCTGAATGCATGATGAAAACAGATCGACTGCGTAGCACTAACAGGTCGATTGTGTGACAAACAAGTAGACAACAAAAAATTAAAAAACTAAAAAAATAGAAGAAAACTAAACCTGATCAGCAACCTGAAAAACCAACTATGAGGCCCTAGGTAAATCTCTCATCATCCATTCAATATTGATTAGATCATATTTAACTTGATAAGAAAGAACTAAGTTGTTATATCTATCAAAGGCCAGTTGATCTTCTGACTCTTGTATCTGCTTTTCTGCCTAGAGAACCTTTTGATAGCGTTTAGCTTCTCTTCTTTGTTGTTTCATCCTTCTTGCACATGAAATCCTGAACTGTGCTTTTCTTGCCATAAATTGTTATAATGAAATCATGAAATAGAAGTAATCTGTTTCTAGATTAACCCAATTTTAGATAGAATTAGACAGATCAAGTAACAGACAAAATACAAAATTAGACAACAATTTTCCTTGTGAATGCGTAATCCAGAAAGGGCGATTGTGTGATCTGGACAGGGCGATTGCATAACCCTGTTAGAGCGAATGTGTGACCCCAAGGGGTCAAATGTGTGGTGTTGTCTATGTGATTGCGTGATGAAAGATATGTTCTTGAAATCCGTGTGAAATCTATAAAAAAATGCAAAAATTCGTACAACCTGCAAAAATTACACAAAGAACAGAGAAGGTAAATTAGCTATTGATTCACGTCGGGTTCACCAAAATGTCGCATGTAAAATTCATCTTATTCAATATAAAATATCAATTAGAAACAAAGGGAAATCACAAATCCTTATCTAATCAAAGAATCTAACAAACTAATAATGAAATAACACAATCAAGCAAATAGGAATTAAAATAATTCAAATCAAACTCCCTATTCCAAGATTGCATATAGCTTCCATTGCTCTTCTCTTCTCTGTGGTATGATGGCTCTCAGATATTGCGCTGGCAACCTGCAAGTGACACAAAGATTCAAAGTTCATGATTTAGAGAAATTGTGAGATTGAATGTTCAATTTATAGATTTTTGGAGAGGATTGATTGAAAGGTGGAACAAAATGATCAAGAGGTGGAACTCAGGTGAGCTCACATGTTGATTGATAGTTGAACTATTGATTCAGAGGTGAAACATAATAGATTGAATAGATTAATTGAGTCAATTGATTGAGAAAAAACTAACTAAAGGAAGAAAAAGACTGATTGGAGGAAATAAAGAGGATGACAAAGAGAACTAGAAGATGAAAATTGAGACTAGAGAAATAAATGATTTAATTAATTAATTAATTTAGCATGTGCTTGCATTTAGACTTAGATTTTCAATTTAATCTTTGCATGAGATTTATTCAAATAATTGAATTTAATTCAATTTAGTATTTGAATATATTTAGAACTTGACTTTGATTTTCAATTTGGTTTTTGAAATCATGCACATGTAATTGAATTTGGAAGAATTTAGAAGAAATAAGAAATAAAATGAAATTAGAATTTGGGGATTTGGAAATGGAAGAATTAATTAGTTAATTAAATAATTTAAAGAAACTATTTAATTATTTAGAAATTGAATTTAATTAAATAATAAAGATTATTTAATTTAAAGGATAAAATCACAATTAATTATATAATAAATATTTAATTAATATTTAGAAAAGGGTTGAATGATTAGATAATTAGAGATAGAAATTGAGAAATAATTTTTTTAAATAATAAAGATTATTTAAATTGGGGAATTAATCAGAATTAATTAAATAATAAATATTTAATTAATATTTAGAAAATGGTTAAAATGATTAAATGATGATAGAATAGGAAATAGAATAATTAGTAAGATTATGAGGAAATATGAAATTAGAAGAATATGATTAATTAAATTAATTTTATAATTAAAGAATTATTTAATCAATTAGAGGAATAATTAGTACATGATCAATGAGACATTTTTAGGTGTCTACAATAGGAATGACAACTACTGAATTAAAGTGATCATTTAGTTGCATATCATTTTAAAAACTTGCATTTAGTTGCATATCATTTTAAAACTTGCATTTAGTTGCATACCATTTTAAAACTTGCATTTAGTTGCATATCATTCTTAAATCTTGCATTTAGTTGCATATCATCTTAATCTTGCATTAGTATCACATCATTATCATTATTATACATCTCATTTTCAATATACATCATTATCATTATCATACATCTCATTTTCAAGATTCATCTCACATCATTATCATTATCATTATCATTATCATTATCATTATCATTATCATACCTCTGATTTTCAAGATACATCTCATAAATCAAACTAATCATTTGCAATACATCATCACATTCTAACTCATCTTGAATCATACATTCACATCATCATCAACATCAAGAGCATTATTATCTAAGCATCAATCTCATATCAAAACATAGTGCATATCATAAATCTATCATCATCAATAAGCACATCACATGTGGATTAGAGAAAATAAGTGCCATATATATACATATAAATGGTCGAAATGTACAAGGAATATCATGTCTGTCAAAATACAACAAAGTGATAAAAAAAAACAAAAGAGACAGGTCTCTCAGGTATCACTATCTCTTGAGGCTGACGGTCTGGTAGTAGATGTTCCAGGTCTTGGATCTCCACCAGGTGGATCACATCAGGTGGGCCCTGTAACTCCTCTGCTCTCTGTCCCTGTATGACTACGGTCGAATCGACTAGATGCCACTATAGAATAGTTAGGAGCTCTATGATCTTGAGGGACAACCTCCTCATATAGACGCCTATAATACTCAGCCTCCTTGGCCGAGTATTGTATCTCTTTCAGTGTGTCCCGAACTAGGGCACTAATCGTCACTCTCTCCAACCTGTCAGCAAGAGCCTCTGCCTGACCCCGACGTTCTATCTCCATATCCCGCTCTGCAATAACCTACATAATCTAGCATTGTTGCGCTAGCACTTATACTGACAATTGCTGCACTGAGACCTATAGCACTCTAATTTGTGAATCATGTCAACAAGTGGGCACCCTAATCTGAACAAGTACTTGTGTCATGGTCCCACCCACACTTGTCCCTGTTTGAGGCATCGGTGGAGGTAGATCATCAAATCTCCTCCTATGGGCAGGTCGCTTATCATCTCTATACCACCCACCGTAGCTAGCACCGTGCCTACCCTACCAACCCCACCAACACCAAGAATGAGCCCTCCTCCTCTATCTCCACCACCTCCTCTTATATCTCCTCCACCTCCTCTTCCCCTATCTCCACCCCCTCTCCCTCTATCAAAACCACCTCTCCCTCCTCCTCCACCACCTCCTCCATCATCTCCACCTCCCTCTCCTACCTCCTCTCCCTCCTCATCTCTTTGTATGGCTCCCCCTTGACTTTGTGTCTTCTCATCCTCCTCATCATCAAAAGTGAGAAAAATCTCTACTGAACCAGATATACATGCCACTACATGTGCCACAAAGTAGGCTAAAAACTCCTTTGTCATCCCAGCATCCACGACCCCAGCCCCATAATCCCATATCTATCCTGCCAACGACACATACTCCTCAATTGCTGCTACACTATCTAGACTAGGTCCCCACTCTAGCACATCCTATCACTGATGAGAATATAAATAGGCTCTCTATGGCATCCCTTGCTATCTACCATGTTGCCGCTAAACATGACTATGCAAGAATCGTTCAATAATAAAGGGTGTTCGCCCAATCAGATACGTCGATATATATACATAGGGCATATCTAGCCTGTCCTCTGCCCACACCTCACAATCCATATACGGTCTTCAAATGATCATATCGATATCATCCAGTGCCCTCCGCCAAAGCATCTCAAGAACACATCATAAACATATTTACATCAATCACTGACTAAATCAAGGAACCATATCAAAACAAACATCAAGACCCATATTGATAATCACTGACCCATATCGAAACAAACATCAAGACCCATATCAAGAATCGTTGACCCATATCAAAAAATCAAGAAAAGACCCATATCGAGAATCAAAGATCCATATCGAGAAATCAATCACAGATCCATATCGCAAGAAGCATCAAAGATCCATATTGAGAAATCAATCAAATATCCATATCACAAGCAACATCAAAATCCATATCGCAAGCATCAAATCAGGACTCATATCGGAAATCAAATCAAGACTCATATTGGATATCACATTAGACTCATATCAAAAATTGAAAACTCATATCAAAAAGAAACATCAAGATCCATATCAAACTCAAAATCATGATCCACATAAAAAATCAATCAACTTGGCACTCCATATCAAAAGCAATTCATATCGACAACAGCAGACTCAGATCATCCTACACCAGCAAAATCAGACATCATCACAAATCAGGACTCACATTGCATCAGGAACCATAACAGAACATTCAACAGGCACATATCGACATCTATGCATCTATCTAATCTATTCAATTCACGATGCATTCTTCACAATCACTTTTTCATCAACTTTGGACCCTACATGCTAAACCAAGGCTCCTTAGTGCTACACTGCCACCTATGCACTATCCTTTTTTATCAATGTGCTAGCAATAAAATCCTATGCGCTATACATATCCCACGTGCTAACTGAAACTCCCATTGCGCTACCTTGTTAACCCTATGCACTAAATTATCCTATGCGCTACCCAACCTACCCATTGCGCTTCTATGCATACCTAATACACTAAATCATCCTATGTGCTAACCTACCCTTGACTGCACTATAATGAGGTCCCCAGATGCTAAAACACCTAGGGTTTTTCTATGCGCTAACACTCCTATCGTATGCGCTAAGAAAATTACCTAACATGCTAACCCGACAAAATCCGACCCAAATTTTAAAAATGTGATCAAAATAAATAAAATCAATCAAAAATGTAGAGGGATATTGGCCACTTATTGGTGGGCCATAGGTGGCAGGTCTCTGGTGTCACCTAACGCGCTCAAATCGGTGTGAGGAGTATGGAATCAGCATCATCGTCAGAGCTCCAAAGTGTCACAATCACAAAGAGACAAGTGTGTAAATGATTTTACCAAATCACATTTTACCTTTTATAGGGTAAAATAAAAAAGGTTAATAAGTGGGGCATGCATTTTCCTCCCACTTTCTCATTTTTAGCCTTATCAACATCATTTTTGGGAGATGAATCAATAATGTGCATTCAACCAGTCAATATTCTCATATTGCGATTAATTCAAAAACACTCATCAAATAGCCAATTTTTCACTAAATCCTTGATTCATCTCCCGAGGGGGCATCATCAATATCGTTCATCAAATCTACATCTAGGGTATCATATCGATATTTCGACACACAAAAATCATATCAATCAAATTTTGATAGCATATCCGGCAAATTTTCTTTGAATCAACATGTGCACACAAATCACTTCAAAGAGGGGCAAAATGTAGACGTATAAATCTGACCACTTTCTTAAAATAGAAATTTAATATTTATTTTAACCCCATTCCTCCTATTAATTAAATTTTATTTAATTAATTTCTTCATATTCATCTATTTGATTAAATGAATTACTCAATTTATTTAATTAAGTTCACCTAAGCCTTTTCTAGTCTTTGATTAAATAAATCACTTTATTTAATTAATTCCCCTTTCTCCCTTTTTAATTAAATTTACATTTAATTAAATTGATCCTTGTAAATAAATAAATCTAATTCATTTATTTAAATCCCCCACTTGTATTTGTTCAAGTTGCATCTATTTAGTTGAAATAAAGTAATTTTATTTTAATTAAAATCCTTTTTCTTCCACTTGCATTTTCCTACATCTCTCACTTGCCTCCTAAAACCCCTTCTAGATTCTTCTAATCACTTCCAATTTTTGTCACATTCCTAAGAAAAGAGAAGTCACTTCTCAAAGCCTCCAAAGTCTTTAAAATACATTAAAGGCTTTATGTACTCAACAAGTTAACCCTCAAAGTCTTCCAAACCATTTAAGGCTCTTACATAACCATTAATGGTTAACTCAACCTTCTTGCATGATTAGAGACTTTCTCTCTAACTCAATCCTCATTTAAACAAAGGGTCTCATCAAGAATTCATGGCTTTAACCTTGGTTATCCCTTTAACCCTTACATAAGAGTTTACCCCTTGGGTAAAAGATTTATCCAATGGATAACCCTAATCTAACCTTAACCCTTACCTTGTAAGGTAACCTTCATGTCTTCTCAAGAATTTAGTTCTTCTTTCATCTCCCCTCAAGAAACCTCTTGTTGACAATTGTCACCATTTCATTGGTGAGAATTTTGAACATGGATTGATTAAGTTTCAATATTGGCCCTTGTTAAGATTATTCAATCTTGAGAATCCATTGCCTTATTTCCCCTATAAATAGAGCTCTCATTCTTCATTTTCATAATAATTCTTTGTACATCAAACTTATAGTCACTTTTGCTCAATCAATAATATTTCATGCATCCACATCATAGTCTAATTACTAAGCATTTTAGCCTCTCTTTGTTAAATCATCATAATAGCATTTAGAAGCATTTGTATATCATAGAATATCCTTGCTAGACTAGTATATCATGTTAGGATAAATTTGCTAATCCATAATCTTATCATCATCTTTATGCTAGCTTAATCATCATAGATTCAATATCACACATCTTAGAATGCATTCATGCATATAAATCAAACATCACTCGTTCTTGGAGTTGTCATTCGTAAGTCACTTTACTCAATGATCTGAGAACAAAAACATTGAGTTTAGGGATCCTATGAGATAGAGAACAATGGGACACCCCTTGGGAAGTTGAACTATTTTGAATAGCTCCTATAATTGCACCAAGAGTCTCATTGGTGTGTGGGTCTTTTGAATTTGACCTATTGTCAGTATTTTGAGTATTGGCAGTTTTTCCTTACAATCCCTAAATTTTTCAGATTTTTAGAGTTATATTCATTTCTAGGGGTTGAAGTTTTGAGGGTTCAGGGTTTTGCATTTTTAATTTTTCATTATGTAGGCCCTTCGTTTATGTTTCCTCATTACCTTTTTCCACTTAAGTGGAAGGGTCGATCCATCATTAGAAGGGGGGGCCCTTTTAAAGTCTTGTCCTTGGCGGGTTATGTTTTTTTATTGACTTGTCGCCTTTTTCCTAAGTTTTATTTCTCTTTTATTTGTCTGCCAGGCTTTGTAATGATCATGCAAGTTCCTGTTGATCTGATGGTTATCGCTGCTTCACAATGCAAAGGTGCACGAAGGTTACTCTTTGCGAAACAACAACAAACCATGTGTGGAAAAAGTAAAATAAAGATCACGCATCTTAAAAATGATCGGACAACTGTCACTGGTTTGCTATTCAAAGTGGCATGAAAGTTACCCTTCACAAAACAGCTAAAAGGTGGTGGACCCGATAGGTAAGCGGCTCTTGAGGTAATGATCGAGAAGGTTGCATATGATCGGATGGTTATCGCTGCTTCATAATTCGAAGGTGCACGAAGGTTACCCTTCGCAAATTAACAAAAAACCACTAGCGGTGGCAGTTAAAGTCAGTTGTAAAGGCAAACAATTATGGTGGAGAATAAAGATCGAGAAGTTAGTTGTTGATCTGATGGATGTCGCTGTGTCACAAAGGGAAGTAGCATGAAATTTACCCTTCACGAAACAATGAAAAGGTGGTGGGACCCATTCTAAAGAGGATGACTCAGGTAAGGTAAAGGATGTGCAAGTTTTATATGATCTCATAGCTATCGTTGAACCGCTATGAGGACAAGCTCAACTGTTAAGCACCGCGAACCAGCAACAAAAGGCAAAACACTTAGAGAAATTTTGCTATCCGTTGGAGCCAATTTTTGAATTAGATTTATGAATTAATTGCTGACGAATGTGGCATAATTGACTCTAATCAATGCTTAGTTGTCATAATAATCCTTACATGAGCTGAAACTTTTTGTATGCATTCAAGGAATCTTGCAGAAGAACTAGTGCATAGGGCAAAATTTCTTAGGCAACAAGTAAGTTTCTTGCAATTGTTTAATAATTGCAGTTTGCTTGGTGTCACTGGATGTTTGAATTTCCGAAGAGTCTGCTTGAAATTCCATTGAAATAAGTATAATTCTGAGATGGCACCACGAAGAGAATTTAGAGGGAAGGTTGATTATCAAGAGAGAGCCATTTGTGATGATTTTCTAGAGCAATTAACTCAGTCCACTAATAGTTCAGCTAGAATAAAGGAATTGATGCCTAAGTCTCCCCACCTGAGAATTGGCGATGGTCTATATGATAAAGGGAATTGGTTGAGAGATGTCCATATAGGAATGACGGGCCTAAGACTCTTCAAAGTGGGGTTCAGTCAGCAAAATTCCCCTCCTCCAATTAATAGCATACGGGATCTAGATGTTGGGAAGCTTATAGTCCCTAGGGTTTTCATGGATGTGGACTTGTTAACCTAAATTGCAAACAATTATGATCCCAATACTAGGACTGTGAGGAATGTAAATGGTGGGTATCTAATTGAAATAACTAATGATGAGTTCAGGAGATTTTTCCAACTTAGTGAGGTGTCAAATTATTTGGAGCCTATCAATTTTGAAATGCTGGTGAAGGTCTATGAGGCACAGAGAGATCACCTCAGAAATGGCCCCTTGAAGGAATTCTTTGCCAAAATAGGAGGACTGATAGTAGTAGGCCTGAGAACCATGGAACCTTTCTCCTTAAATTTATTTACTTTCAGGGCTAAGGGAATGCATTGGTCCTTATGTCAAATTCTTGGGGAAGATGCAGAATCTACCATGCCAACCCACTATATGCTCATGATGGCACAAATTTTGAACCCATCTCTGGCAGTGACTTTTGATTTTGCACCTTATCTCACTGATGCCATTCATGAAGGATTGATAGAGATAAAGAATGCTAAGGTGGAAAAACCTTTTGGATGGTATTCTCTCCTCATGCACATGATTTTATTCAAAGATGCTGAATATTTTGCTAATGAGATGGACTTGCTCAAGGAAAATGATTGAGAGGAGATGCATGTTCAGTTATGGAGCATAATTTTGTCTTGGGATAGAGAAGACACAATTTACTTAAAGTTTGATAGATGTTTTGCATCTAGGCTTAAAATCCTTTTGTGCCCACAAAACCCTAGGATTCCTAAAGCTCTCCTTGAATTCCTTAGGCCTAAAGAATTTGCTAAAGACATCAAAATTGTACACAAATGGGGCGATATATATTTGTACCCAGTCTCCACTGTGTTCAGAGTTTATGGTTTTAGACGAACCCCATATCTATTGCCCTATCAAGTCCCTTTGAGGATAGGAATTGCTAAGGTCCTGAGACAAATTGGAGGCCTACAGGAAGCAGAATTGACTAATAAGGGGAAGGGAACAATTTTACTAACTGTTACCCTAGCACATCAGTTTGTAATCACCAAGGGTTGTTGGACACATTTTTTTGATTTCTTTCAGCCATATAGGTTATCTACTACAGTGGCAAGGTTTGTTGATCCAAAGGATTTCTTTAACAGTATGTTTAAGAAGAGGGCCAGATGTGTAGGTAAGGCCCACCAATTTCACTTCCCTGAGGATTTAATAAGGAATGAGTTCAATTTAGATGAGCAAGAAGCCAGGAAGGAAAAATGGATAGCCTTCAAGAAAACCTTGGATTTCATTCACCATTTTGACAGTAGTTATGATCCCTTGGTTAGATTTCATCCTTTTGAAGAAAAGATCAAGTTTTTGGTAGTTTATTTTGAGGATTTAATGTAAACCTTGAAGGAGAAGAAGGAGGTTGTGATGAAAGCTAATCCTAAAAAGGCTAAACTGGTTTTAGCCAAGCCTGCCTATGCCAAGGTGATTCCCCCAGGTGAATATGTAATGCATAAAAGGTCAAAATATAGTGTACTACTGCTAATAAGAGATGAGACTTCTACTTCAAAAGAAAAAAGGGTAATAGAAGATGTGGTTGAGGTCCAAGATTCCCCTAAAAGGCAGAGGGTAGGGAAGGAAGTGTAGACAAGTGAGCTTTTGTATTCTCCTTCCCAATCCCCAATACATATAGGAGATGAGCAAGCAGTAGCAGACCAACTATTGCAATTAGGAAGTCTTGGGGAAATTGCTTACACATATGAAGAGTTGCAAGAGGGAATGCCAAAGGAACTAGCAAGTTCCCAAATGGACTTGACTATAGAGGAATTTATAGGTAAAGAACTAGACCTTGTCATTAAGCAGGCCAGTGAGGAGTTTCTGCCAGATGATAGTTTTGTCAAAACAAGATCCTTTTTGCAGTTTGTTTGGAGAAAAAATATAGAAAAATTCAAGGCAAGATGTGAGAAGAGGAAAAATGAATGTCCTCACAAGATATGTCTATGGTTGAGGTAGATGTAAAGCGAGAAATGTTGACAGAATTTGAGACCATTATCCCAGAGCAAGGAAGGAAGATGATTGCAGAAGCTAGAGTTTTGATTCTCACTGAATGGGACATAGCAGATGCATTAATTCTTAAAGCAGTAAGGAAGGAAACAAAGCCCCTGGAGGGAGTGACCTATAATAATGATCATGTTGCCTTAGTCATGTGGTCATTAAGGAGGGAGGAGAGCAAAAAGAGGAAAGACTCCTCAGAAGCTAGCTATTCTGGAGGCATGATTATGAAGAGAGTGAAGGACACATGGGTGGTGGAGGCTGCTAGTACCATTTTGGAATCTATGAAATTCAATATGGCTGTAGCTAAGAAAGAGGCCAAGGAAAAGGTTGATCTCCAAGGTAAAGTTGGAGTTAATCCTAAAAGCCTATAATGAGGCTAAAATTGAAATAGCTCAAAAGGATAGTACAATTGCTAAATTGAATAATCCAATAGAAGGGCAACATCAGAAAGGTGAATCTTCTACCTTGATGATTGCCTCCTCTCCAGCCAAACCTCTATCTACTATTCCAATCATTGAGTTTTTACCTTCCCCTATGACTCTCGGTTTTCAATCTACTGAGACTATCCAGGATGAAATGGAAAAATTGAAGCAGGCTCAGGCCATGTTTACAAGTAAATATGAGGATAAGATCAGGGGTATAATTTTGAAGTTTGCTGACACAATCAGGGCTTCTATTGTGTATATATTGTAAAGCGGAAAATCGCGGTCGAACCCTAGTTGGTCTCCCCTCTTCTAACTCCGAGGAGAGAGAAGGGAGGTTCGCTAGGATTCGATGGGTTTTCACTTAAGGGGAAGACTTTACATTCAAAAGAGGGGTTGAAACTCATAAGATTCAATCCCACACAATGTAAGATTGGATGCTAAATGAATTTCAAGGGTTAGGAAAGCAAGGCTACCCTCTTTTGTAAAGAATGTTGTTAAGGAAATTAAGCCAAGAATACATAGAAAGTCATAAAGATTCGCTTATAAACTGAGTTTAGGTTATAGGATGAAGCTACGGACCTGGAATTAGCAGTAAAATGTCGATACGGCACTGTCCTGCAAATTTGAGCAAAAGTTGTCGAGACGATGGCGCCCGGTGCCACGGTCCTCCGAAAAATCCGTCAAACGAAGGGGGATCGGTTCGTCTCTGCACAAGGATTCCAGATCTTCAATTTCAGCCGCATACCTGCAACCTACACACAGAAAAGCGAAGACGATGGGGGGTTAGGGATTAGGGGTTTGCCTTTAGGTCAAACCCTGGTTTTGGAATTAACCAAGAAATGAGCAAGAGCTGTAAATGTAAATGACTGTAATGTAAAACAAGTACTAATACCTTGTTCTAAGGATGTTTGTATCCTTATGTGCAAAGGTTTAGATGTTGTATGTTGTATGTTGTAGTATGTAATAAGTGATCTCCTCTTCAATGGTTGAATCCTTGTCTTGAATGCAACACTTAGCCTTGAATGGAGACTTAGAAGGAATGCTTGAATGCTTGAATGCTTGAATGCTTGAATGTTTGAATCTTGCTTTCGCCTTTTCTCCATCTACCCAAATGAGAGAGGAAAATGTAGTTTATATACTTGTCAATTAGGGCTGATAGACTGATTTTCCCGACCTTAGGCTGACCAGGGAAGTATATTTCCAAATTGCAATCAAAAAGACCCGATATCACTTAGGAAACCGGGCCCAAAATAGGACCCAGGGACCAGGGCGTTGGGTGCCATGGTCCTGGAGGACCAGGGCGAAGCACCCTGGTCCTGAGGGACCAGGGCGCTGGGCGCTCTGGTCCCACCTCCGGGACAGTGGGGTGCAAGGAGGTTCAGGCCAATGGTGCTTGAAAAATGCAGTTTTTGGTGTCGTGAGCAAGTTTTGGGGTCTCCATTCAGGTTGCGTGTTGCGTCGCCATTGTGAAGACCAAAATGCAGTCGAAATTGCAAGTGTCGCAATTTTAGGATGCTACATTTAGCCCCCACTTTAGCGGGAGTATGTATGCTCATACTTCCGGTAAAGTACAAGGAAACAACATTGAAAGACTTTCACCACGTCAAGGAGGCAAGATACACCAAGCCCCCAGTGGACTAAGGATCTTACGACTTCGATTGACAAAGTAAAAGGGAAGATCACGAGGGAGAACCATGATTTTCAGTAGTAAGGTTCCCTCACTATGAGTCATGTAAGAGAAATATCGAAAATTTTCAAGGCAAAGCTAAGTTCGCCAAGAAATTTTCAAGTATCGTGAAGGGATAGTCAGGGTGTATGCCCCCCTACGTTAAAGCGATCGTACGCACCTCAATGGGGGTGATTGTTTTAACGTAGTGATACACATAAGAAATGAGAAAGGAAAGGAGCACGTTACCACAAGGATTTAGCCCCCAAGTGTGAGATAAACCCAAGGATAATAAAACACAAAACACGAGGTGACTTCGCTTTCCTTGGGGTCAGTATGCTGTATGATAAGTCATGTATATATCATATGTATGTATGCATAATTGTTCTTCATTCCCCAATCAAGGAAGGTCACCTAGAAGAAGGGAACACATGTGTCTTTTGAGTCAACATGAGAGAGACCAAAGAGATCTCAATGCTTTGCATCATCCTCAAGTAGACAACACTAAGGACGACAAATAGAAGAATGAGAATAACATATAGAAGAAGTAACAAAAGAGAGGGGGAGAGAATCTACCATGCTAATGTAACTAGTCTAGCACGTCATCTACCCCCCGATCTTGCTGATCAATGTTTCGGGAAGGTAGGGAACACGCTAGAGGAGGAACATCCAACACAGCAGATGGAGCTATCACAAGATCCAAACAAGGGCTATGTTCATGTTCCAAGCCACGTTGTTCTTGTCTAGGAGCTAGGATAAGTGCTTTTGAAAATTCATTAGATAAATGGTTGTCAACATCAACAAGTTCATATTCACTATCAGAAGCAAGAGGAGTAACATTTTCATCATGCATAACATTTTCATCTATATCATCATCAAGATTTATAAAAATAGGATCTTTAACTCGCACAGGATCAAGACCATCATGTATCTTGTGTATAGGAGATTTAGGCTCAATATCCGGCTGAGGAGAAAATGGCATAATGCTTGTTGAAGGTGTTTTTGGAGATTGTAAAGTTTGAGAAGCGGTTGCTTGAGCCCTAAGACGACGTTTTCGTCGGCGTTCGCGTGCAGAATGATTACGTCTAGTCTTAGTAGGAAGTGTAGAAGATAGAGGAGGAGGAATGTTCTCATCCTTATCACTTGGGTGTTTAGGTTGTGGTCTCTTCGACTGGATAATAGGAGAAGAAGAAGGTCTCTTTTCTCTATAAAAGGCAGGAGGAGGAACTGCTCCATATAAAGGAGGAATTTTTGGTTTAGGGAGAAGACCAAGTCCATCATGACGAGGGGGTATAGGTCTACTCTTAGAAGGTTTATCAGGCATAGACATAGTCACATCCATGGGGACGGGTTGGGAATCTTCTTGAGGAAAGACATTAGTTTTATCTTTCAAAGGAATAATTTCCTTCTCAAGAATGATAGGAATGTCAAGTTTAGGTGTTCTAGGTTCACTTAAAGATAGGATCATATCTGTTTTCCACTTTTGATAAGATTTAAAAAGATGATCACTTCGCGGAGGAAGAGATTGGAATTGTTTAGGCCAAAAGTAATCAATAGGAACACTAGAGGTTCTTTCAGCTGGTTTAAAGAGACTATGATTGACAGTAACAACTTCACCATTATGGGGAAATTTCAAATACTTATGTATAGGAGAAGCAATAGCCTTCATGGAAGATAGCCAAGGATAGCCAAGCTTCACACGAAATTGTTCGGAAGAAGGAATAATAGCAAAGTTCACATCAAGAGATTTATTATGGACCTCAATAGGCAATGTAATAGAACCAATTGCAGGAGAAGAAAATGCATCAAATAGTTTCACAATCACATCTGTTTTGTCATAGATCACTTGATTCAATTGCAAAGTAAAAAGAAATTCTTCAGTAATAACATTAACCATGCACGAAGGATCAACAAGCACTCCACGGCAAGGTGTATTTTTGACTTTTGCAACTATGTATAAAGGACCATCAGGTGCTCTAATGGTTTCACTAGAATCAAATGTGATGGAAGGTTATTTAGGGATTTCTTGCTGCTCTACAAAGTTAATCACATTCGTAGTCATAGACACAAGACCATCAGATGAGAAAGAGGAATCATTAGCCTCAATCGCATTAGAGGTATGAGAGGTATGAGAAGGTAATGGATCAGTGAAAATCTGAAGATTTTGGTTAGGAGGAGCTATAGATGTGTTGCCTTTATCATTCACTCCAGAAACAGAGATAGTATTATTATCAATCAAATCCTGAATTTTACCCTTTAAAGAAAAACATTTTTCAGTATCATGACCAGGCTGACGATGGAAATGACAAAAAGCTTTGTGATCAAAATAAGGTGAAGTAATCTTTGCAGGATCAATTTGTCATACAGGAGGAAGAGTAAGCACATTTTGTCCCAATAACTTATTCATAATATCATGCAAATGATTCATTCAAAGGAGTATACTTTCTTTCTTTCCTGAAAAATTTAGAAATAGGAGGCACACCTGATGCTGCATTCACATTGTTGTTGATGATGTTTTCATTGAATTTGATGGAATCTCTGTTCGGTTTAAACTTCCCAAATGGTTGTTGACTTCTATCACCCTTATCACTCGGAGCCATAGGATGTGATTGTTCCATTTGACTCACAGTCAGTTGATAATTGTGAAGAGTGGCACACAACTGTTGGAAAGAAGTAAACTCAGAAAATAGAAGTTTGTCTCGAATATCTTTTTGTAAATTAGAAATAAAGATTCTTTGAATATCATTATCAGGCACTGGAAAAGAAATTTGAGCATACAAATGCTTATATCTACCAATAAAATCAGTCACTTTTTCTTTAACACCTTGTTTACAATGCATTAAATCAATCAAAGTAACTTTAGGACTTATATTGTTTTGAAATTGTTGAATGAAAGCATTTGCAAGTTGTTCGAAAGAAGTAATAGAATAAGAAGGCAACGAGCAATACCATTGTAGGGCTTTGTCTCTTAATGTTCTAGTGAACAGTTTTGCAAGCAACCTTTGGTCATAAGAAAAATCAGTACATATTGTTTGAAAAGTCTTAACATGTGTTAGAGGATCTCCTTTACCATTATAAAGCTCCAAATGCGGGATTTCAACATGTTTAGGAGGGATAGCTCGAACAATATCAAGAGAAAGTGGGCTCGCAACATCAAATGTGGGCACACTAAACTTAGATTGATTCATAGAGGCAATTTGTTGCTGTAAAGAAGAGACAGTTTGTGCAAGATTAGTAATGGTAGCTTCAGTCGAAGAGTTCATATTAGGTGTGTTAGATTGAGATGGAGGTGTGATGTTATTGAAAGAAGGTAAAGAGTAAGGTGGTGGGACCCTATGATAGTCAACCATAGGGGATGATTGGATAGGAGGAACACTACAAGGAGGAATGGAATGGTTAAATGAATTGCCCCCTTGCGTCATGTTCATTTGTGAAGATGTAATAGGAACATTCATTGAAGGAATGTACGAAGAAGTTGGATTGAATGAAGGAAGAGGATTAATTGAAGAAGGGGGAGGATTGCCCCCATGACCAGTGATCACAGGAGGAATGTCTTGTATAGAGGTAGCCATGATGTTTGATGTAAAGGTTGGTATACTAGCAATAGGAGTGGTCAAAGGAATAGAATGACTGACTTGTGTAGGAGGTGGTGTATAACCTAAAGATTCAGCACAACTCTTCATAGGCATCACATTCGAATCCACAATATGTGCGATACCATGTAAAACATCAATTCCATTCTTATCACTTTGAAGCATGTGTTTTAGACCCTCAATTAAAGGAAGAGCTTGACTATCGGGATACTCATGAGACATCCATTGGTGAAAATCATCAAATTGGTTATCCAATTTGGAAAGTTGTTCAACGGAAGCTTCATGGGGAGCTTCTTCATCATTAGGAGGATTAGAGGAATTACCCATGTCCTCGTTAAAAAGGCTACTCAAATTAGGTTCCATCTCCTCGGTAGTTAAACCTCGGAAAGACTTAATTCTACGGCTTCATCTAACGGGAATAGTGTAAGTAGGGCTTATTGTTGTAAAACTCATGGACTAGAAAGAGAGAGAAGATTTTGAATTTAGAGGTAGCAATTTTCAGTAAAACCAGCCAATCTTCCAGATTTAAGCTGTTAAATACAATCACAACAGTCTCCCGAAATTTCGGAAAAAAAGTCCGGGACCGTGGCGCTCAGAGTGCAACACGGTCCTTGCAACTTTTTTCAAAATTTGCAGGGATGAAAGGTATGATGATTTTAGAGCTAATATGAAAAAATTGAGGGATTTTACGATCTGTAGATAGGCCAAATTAAAGTTGCAATCTCAAAATTGAACCCGATCAAGATTGTTGAAAAATGCAAAATTTTGAGTTTTGAAAAAGAGAGGGAAACTGAAATTTTGAATCTTATGATTTTAGAGGGAATGTCAAAAGCAATGCAAATTTTGAAAATTAAAAATTGACTCAATTTCACGCAAAATTCAATTTTGAAAGCGGAAATCAAAGTTGTTGTAATTAAGCACTTAATTTCAAAAGTCATAAATTGCAAGAATTTGAATAAAGCACTGAAATTTCGAATGAATGTAGACACACTTTTCAGATTTATGATAATAAAAACGCAATTTTGACACAAAATTTTAATTTCGACAATTTTTGAATGATTAGGAGCCTTAGACCAAGCAATCGCAAGACCAACTTTGACTGTAATTTTGAAGGTGTTATAATTGATAAAATCAGCCAAAATTCTGGATTTTAGCAGGAAAATACAGCAAGATGTCGCTCCCGAAATTTCGGAAAAAATGTCGGGGACGATGGCGCTCGGAGTGCAACACGGTCCTCGCAACTTTTTTCCAAATTTTCAGGGATGAAGGATATTGTGATTTTATTGCAGAATCCAAAGTTACAGCTGATTTGGAGATGTTTTGATCAGTGAAATTGTCGGACAAAGGTTGAATCAAGAGGGTTTCAAAAATTAGGGTTTTGACTTTTAACCACTTAATTTTCAAAATTAAAGTACAGACATGAATTGATAATTTGTAATAGAAAAGCAGATCTGAAACAAGCATTAACAATTAAACATTTCGCAAGTTCAATGTTCAAAAAGAAAATTTAGGGTTTTTATGCAATTACCTCTAAAATTTTGCAAAAGATCAAACATGGAAATGTAATCAAGGAATCAATTTTCAGATCTAATCATGAATAATCAGAAAGGATGTTCACGTCAGGTTCACCAAAATGTAAAGCGGAAAATCGCGGTCGAACCCTAGTTGGTCTCCCCTCTTCTAACTCCGAGGAGAGAGAAGGGAGGTTTGCTAGGATTCGATGGGTTTTCACTTAAGGGGAAGACTTTACATTCAAAAGAGGGGTTGAAACTCATAAGATTCAATCCCACACAATGTAAGATTGGATGCTAAATGAATTTCAAGGGTTAGGAAAGCAAGGCTACCCTCTTTTGTAAAGAATGTTGTTAAGGAAATTAAGCCAAGAATACATAGAAAGTCATAAAGATTCGCTTATAAACTGAGTTTAGGTTATAGGATGAAGCTGCAGACCTAGAATTAGCAGTAAAATGTCAATACGGTGCTGTCCTGCAAATTTGAGCAAAAGTTGTTGGGACGATGGCGCCCGGCGCCACGGTCCTCCGAAAAATCCGTCAAACGAAGGGGGATCGGTTCGTCTCTGCACAAGGATTCTAGATCTTCAATTTCAGCCGCGTACCTGCAACCTACACACAGAAAAGCGAAGACGATGGGGGGTTAGGGATTAGGGGTTTGCCTTTAGGTCAAACCCCGGTTTTGGAATTAACCAAGAAATGAGCAAGAGCTGTAAATGTAAATGACTGTAATGTAAAACAAGTACTAATACCTTGTTCTAAGGATGTTTGTATCCTTATGTGCAAAGGTTTAGATGTTGTATGTTGTATGTTGTAGTATGTAATAAGTGATCTCCTCTTCAATGGTTGAATCCTTGTCTTGAATGCAACACTTAGCCTTGAATGGAGACTTAGAAGGAATGCTTGAATGCTTGAATGCTTGAATGCTTGAATGTTTGAATCTTGCTTTCGCCTTTTCTCCATCTACCCAAATGAGAGAGGAAAATGTAGTTTATATACTTGTCAATTAGGGCTGATAGACTGATTTTCCCGACCTTAGGCCGACCAGGGAAGTATATTTCCAAATTGCAATCAAAAAGACCCGATATCACTTAGGAAACCGGGCCCAAAATAGGACCCAGGGACCAGGGCGCTGGGCGCTCTGGTCCCACCTCCGGGACAGCAGGGTGCAAGGAGGTTCAGGCCAATGGTGCTTGAAAAATGCAGTTTTTGGTGTCGTGAGCAAGTTTTGGGGTCTCCATTCAGGTTGCGTGTTGCGTCGCCATCGTGAAGACCAAAATGCAGTCGAAATTGCAAGTGTCGCAATTTTAGGACGCTACATATATATGAAGAGAGTTTTGAGCATGTTGATTTCTTTAAAGGAGGACAAGGCTATTCTGGAGCCAATTTTGAATAAATGGATGGCTAGGGAGGTGGATTTGGAACTTATGTGCTCATCCCATGAAGAGGCAGATGCTGATGCCACTATTAAGTCCACTTGTGAGTTGGTAAAAGGTATGTCTAGACTGGCAGAGGGAAGAGTAGGTCTAGAAAGAAAAGCAAACTTGTATAGAAAAGAGTATGCTAACCAGAAATTTGAATTATTTCCTGGGGGTTTTATTGGCACTAATAAGTTGAAAGATGATTACAATGGATAAATGATGTCATCAATTCAAATGATACATATTTATTCATTCGAACAATTGAGGAAATTGAAAAGATAAAGTCACATTATGATTTTGTGGAAATTGAAGTTAAGCAGTTGGGGAATACATGGAAAAGATTAAATAAGTTGAAGAAGAAAGTTGCTAGCTTCTCTTGGCCTAGTGATGATGTGTTCAAAGAATGGATAGATAAATATGTGATGCAAGAAGTAGAGGCTCAAGAATAGTCAATTGATGCTGCAACATTATAATAAACCTCAGGAGAGTTGGAAGTGGTTAGCTCTTGTAACCGTTTGTTTTAGGCTAGTCAATTTTTAAAGGAATTAAAGACACCTGGCACTCAACCTGTGAATACTAAGAGGTCTTTTAGCCTTTAACCAGCTAGTTAACTAATTGGTTTTCCTCTTGTTTCCTTTAGTAAGAATTGTAACCCTCTTTTGAGAGGGAATTATGGTTATAACAAATTTTGTAGGAAAGTCTGAAGCTTGTTGCATTCATATCTCTATAAATGGACACCAGGACTATTTTAGAAAATCATCACAAGAATATGTAAGAAAACTCTAGTAAAATGTATTTAGGGTTTGTCTGGATTTTGGAAAATCATTCTTGAGCTGTGTAGAATTTGACGGAAAGTATTAATATATAGACCAGAGCATTTTAAGTCTTAATTCCTGTTGTCTTCATGTCTTTATGGTTGTCTACCATTTTGATTAAATGATTTAGGATTGTTTAATTGAATGATTTGCAAGGCAATTTACGAGAATGAGTTTAGGTTGTTCCCTAAAGGAGGGAAATTAGATATACTTAAACCCTTTTCGTTGGTAACTAGTGATTCTTACTTGAATTCGATGACTGGATTTATGCACATGGTGAGAGTTTATATATGTTAGGCATATGTAGATTTGGTTAAATAAATGTAATGGCATGTATGTGAAATCTTTTCTATCAGTTCTTGCCCAATTCTGAGTGACTCTGAAGCCTGAATAAGGCACTGGTATAGCTTGTTAAGATTCATGATTTTCTTGATGATCAATGAAAATGAATACAAGTCTTTCTTTTATGTCCAGTTATGTTTAAAGGTGTAGAATTTGTAGGAGTTGACACTGGTCTTCTGTAAATTTTCAATTGCATAAAGTGATCTAAGAGGTATACCCACCTAAGCTTAAGTTTAAGCTTGAAGTGAAGAAGGTTTTTGTATAAATCTTGTTAAATGTTGTCTTTTGTTTCTGTTTCATGTTGTTTCTCTCCATAAGCGACAGAGGTTTGAAAATTCAATTAGAGAAAACAAATCAATCAGAAATTAAGAACAACATGACCTTTTCATTTTTGTCGCCCAATTCCCCTACATACATTTCTGGCGCCCACCGTGGGGCTCATCCCCATAAATCACATCATTTTTGGTCCAGGACAAAGATTACAAGCATGCTGGAATACTGTTTTAGTGCTTCAAGAACTTTCTTTAGCGCATTCATGGCAAACAGTAGCGCGTTCATTGCACTATTTAGTGCATAGGAACCTTTTTGGTACTATTTCCCTAGAACAATTATGCATTCATCGCACTGCGGAGGAACTATTGCCCCAGAACTTCATTGGTTCACACCAAAAAATAGCAAACAAAGAAAAGGATCATGCCCATCATGACTCCTCTAGTCACTTTTTGGACATCCTTGAGTAGCTAAAAGCAATGATCTTCACCAATTGATAAAAGATAAATCCAACTAGAACAAAATGAAGCAACCATATTGATTTGTGTCTTCGTGTGATTTCTTGATGTGATTTTGATAATGTCTAGTTTTAGAAGTTTTGGACCCCGTTTAAGACTGACCTGTCTGGTTTCGAGTGTACCAATTCTGTTTAAGATAAGATGTTGATCATGTTGATAGTTTGATAGTGATTTGATAGATTAGATAGTAGATTAGCTTGATTGTAGGTGTTTTGACAAGATAGTTGTATCCTTTGTCTAACTTTGTGTGAAGTATTTGCTAGATATTTGCTAGGATATTTGATTCTTGTGAGACATGTTATTGCAAGTTTTCGATGTTTTCTGATTTTTTAGTTTGTTTTTGAAGAGCTTTTCGATGTTTAGGGTTTTTTTTGGTAATTTATCAATGTTTTTGTGCTTTTTTTAGGATCATATTTGAATGCTTTTGTTGTGATTTTGATGTTTTCTGATTTTTAATTTTTTCAAGACTTTTTCGAATGTTTTGGTATTTTTATGGCTTTCAAATGTTTTTGGTATTGATGAAACATGACCTACCATTAATTAATAAAGATAAGATTAACTTAGACAAAATCCAACAGTCATACTAGTCTATGCCATTGTTTTGATTTGTGTGATCATTGATAGGAATGTCTGGTTTCAAAGAGTGAGTACCCCATATAAGACCGATCTGTCTAGTTTCAAGTGTACCCTTCCTTGTATAAGACATGTTGATGTTGATAAAGTTTGATTGATAGATTGATTAACAAGACATATGATCAGTTTGATTGTAGACTTTGAGAGTTTTTCTGTTATTGATTTGATTTGATGGATGGCCCATGATTTCTTGCTTTGATTTGCAGATTTTGATTCTTGATTTTTAAGGTTTTTTTCATAACATTTTGTGAATGTTTTTGATTGATTTTTTTATGACTTTATCTGAATGTTTTTGATTGACTTTTTTCAAGACTTTTATCTGATTTTTAGGATTTTTTCAGTTATGCCCCCAAGTATGCAGACCTATGATGGTAACATGATGATGCATAATGCGGTGGAGACAATGAATTTTTGATGAGTTATGCTAATGCAGGATGCATGACAAAAATGCAGTTCCTATTCGAACAAGGACGAGTGTGTGTGTCTTTCATTCTGAAATGCACTAATTTGATTACAGGTGCGAAACGTTTTAGAGATAGGAGTTCAATCCATATAGCTCCCTACCCTTCATAGTTTCCTCAAGGCTGAAGATGTTCCAATTGGTTCCAACATCTGGAAAAATGTCACTAGAACTAGAGATATAATAGTCAAAGGAGTGAAATGGAAGGTGGGGAAGGGTAATTTCATTAAATTCTGGGAAGACACTTGGTTGTTAGACTCTCCCATTAGTGACACTCCTGATTGGGGCAAGTTTTAGGATCAGTGTAAGGAAAAATTTGGTACTACTGTGGCTGACTACTGGAATTTAGGCCAGTGGAAGGACTTATCCTCTGTTGATCCTTCCCTTGAGCATCTGAATAAAGTTATAAATTCTATGGTGGTGGTTGATGACGAGAGCCATCTTTTCTGGAAACAAACTGTTGATGGTAAATTTTCTATCTCCTCTCTTTATATTTAGTAATACTCTAGTCAGGAGAGTCCTTGTTGGGCTAAGGCTTGGGTGAAAGGACTTATTCCCAAAATTAATATTTTTTTTTGGACTATCCTTCAAAATAAGATCCTGACGACTGACAATCTCAAACTAGAGGTTTTTGTCTGCCTGGTATTTGTCATCTTTGTATGCAGAATGAGGAAACCATTAATCACATGTTTATCCATTGTCCCTTCTCTGCTGATATTTGGGCTAGATGTCTGGACAACTTCAATGTCAGATGGGTCTTCCTTGAAGTTGTCCAAGATGTTTTTAATTCCTGGTTCCACCCTTCGAAGAACAATTTAGTTACTTTTTTATGGAGATTTTCTTTACCTCATATTTGCTGGGGAATCTGGAAAGAAAGAAATGATAGAGTGTTTAGAGATAAGGCTTCAAAAGATCAAATAATTTTTGAGAAAATCAAAAGACATATGGTGGAGAATCTCTACATCACTGGTGGAATAACCAACCCCAAAGATCAAGTTGATAACATCATTTTCAAGAATTGGAGAATAAAAGGGAGTGACATCATACATGCTAATCCTAGAGAAGAGGCGAGATGGGAATGCCCCCCTCATGGATGGATGAAAATTAACTTTGATGGTTCTTCCAAGGGTAACCTTGGCAATTTAGGGTGCGGTGTGGTTTTAAGGGATGAAGGGGGAATATGAAAAGCTATCAAATGTATTCCTATAGGTAATCAAACCAACCATGTTGCCAAGGCCATTGCTTCTTATCATGGGTTGGTTCTTGCTAAGAATTCCAATTGCAATAAAGTTTGGGTTGAAGGCGATTCTTTGAACATTGTTAATTGCTTGAATAATGTTTTCCCTCCCTCTTGGTCTATGCATGATTCCATCAAAACTGCGAAGGAAATTAGTGAAAATTTTGAAATATGTATTTTCACACATGTATATAAAGAAGCCAACAAGTGTGTTGATTGGGCTGCCAACCTGGCTTGTCATTCTGACAAAATCATTGCCCTTTATGGTGAGAGTAATCTCAAGTGTGAGGCAAAATATATGATTGAAATGGACTGTATCCAGATGAAGAAACATGTCTTTGCTAATCACAATTTCTAATGCTTTTTCCTGATTTTTCTATGATTGTTCAGTACGACGGCATGGCTTGTTTTGCCGAGAAAAACTTCCAAGTCCTTAAGGCCACTGTTGACCATATTAACATCCTGATTAACAAATTTGAACAGATTAAAGGCAAGGAGGGTGATAAGGATTAGATGGAGAAGAAGGGTCACGAAAAAAGAAAAAGGGCCAACACTCAGAAACAAGTTGATATCAAGGAAAAAGAGCTAGAAGAAATAAAAAATTCTACAATCAATATGAAGTAGATGGTGGTTCATGCTGAAGAACTTATGAGAAACATTCAGTTGTCCTTGTTCTGTCTTTGTGCTTTCCTTTTCCTGTCTAGTGTTGCTTCCTTTGTCTTGTGTTCCCTTTTTATTTTGGCTGGGAACTGTTCTATGTGTGGGTGGTCAGGCACTGTTGTTTTCTGCTTGTTTTATGCTTTATCTTTCTCCTGCTTTGTAACAAGGTTCCGGGTTCCTTTCAAAAACCTATTTTTTGTTAATCAAAACACACTATGTAACCAAGATTTATGAATGGAGGTGCGGAAAACTTCTCCATCAATTCTTAAAATTTTGATCTTCTTTTTCCCGTGTGTGTGCAATTGAGTTCATTCCAACTTTTATAACCATCAAAGACCCTTGGAATCCTATGTGGCTAGCTACATGAGTTATTTTGACTTCAAAAGCAAATTGGATAGAGCCTCCCTGCTAGCAAGATTTTAGGGCTCCGACAAGGTTATGCACTATAATCTCTCAAACATTGCTCCATTGCCACTAGACATCCATAGCCCTGATGGATTTACTTGCATGTTCCCATAGTCAAGCCTTTTTGTCGCACTTGTATGCGTGATATTTCAATATATCATTTTTTTTGTTTTTCCTTGAGATTGACATAACATGTTTTTCTTTTATTTTCTTGCCTTGACTTGTAAGTAATGAAACCTACTTGGGTATGACAATTACAGCGGCGCTGAAGCAGAATATTGGATTTTTCACTAGCCACATGACCAACTAGGTATCTGTAATGACTTAGATCTTTTGATTAATGTGTGAGATATAACAATTGATAGATTTTGGGTAACAAGACTTCATAGTGAAACTTCTACCCAACCAAGGATAAAGCTTAATCACAATGTGACGTTGAAGATGAATGACTAAAGGCCTCCTAAAGATTTCATGAACAAGTATCTAGAAAATGAGACAACCTTCGTTCCTTTTAGTGCAGACAGGTGAATAAATCAGACAATCATCATGTTTTATTGATGCAACTATATGAGAAAAAAATAATTATATGCAGCTATATATTGTGCAATGGTGATATGCAAGCAACTATGATGTACTCTCAAATGGAGATATGCAATGCAGTAAAGAATTATGCAAATGCAATACTGAAAATTGAAATGAACCCACCCTTAGACGTAATATATTTTTAGGTGCATGTTGTTATTGAGTTGGTATGAGCTTTGTGTAGATAATTCATTGGTCTTGGTTTGAAGAGTTGGAAGAACCTATCTTTTTTAATAGGATATGTGGCTGGGAGTCTTTCATGTACAATTTCTGCTATAGCCTCCTTATTTTCAAACCAATTTAGCTGTGGTAGATCTTTTTGCCCCCAGTCTTTCAAGTGTGGGTGCATGAGGAAAATATATTTTGGTTTTGAAGTTGTGACATGAGTGGGTGCTATGCCTTTTTTTATTGATGCACTTGAAGAGTATGATGAAGCCAACCAAGTATTGATCTCATTAGCTGGTGTTATGCTTGTGCTTGAAGAAGATGATGTAACAATATGGGTGTTGATTTCATTAGCTGGTGTTATGCTTTTTTATATCATGACATTGGCATTTGATGATGGTGCACATACCATTGTTGACAAGTTGTCCTGAGTAGTGTGATCTGGATTGTTGATTTTATTGATAAGGGGTTCATGGACAACCTGTGTATTGGAATCATGAGAGAGACTAGGAGAAATGATAAAGGGATCTTATTTAGGAGGTGGATGTTGGATGGTACTTGAAAGAACATATATCTCTTGAGAAACAAGGGTGTTATTATGAGTGGAATAGAAAAGAATGAGGGGATCATCATAAGATTCTTGATAGGTGGAGTCTTCATCAAAAACTGGGTAGGATGAAAAGGTTTGTTCTTGATCTTGATTTATTTCATGACTGATTTATTCTAATTTTGGATTGTCCTCCTGACATAGGGAACGAGTTTGGATATTCATGGAGATTCTTGGAAAGTTTCAACCTTTTGACTTGATGAGAAAGGATCTTGAATGAGACTCTCTGAATCATGACTTGGATTAGATAAGATTTTTGCTATGGATAGCCCTTGGGAGATTGTGCTATTGGACGAAGATAGCGTGGATTGGTCTTGTGTAACCTTAGGGGATGATGAAATGGTGGATAGATGTGGTTGATTTGTAATTTGGTTGAAAGGGATTTGATTTTTGTTGAAAGGAGTACAATTTTGGTTGAAAGAGGTTTGATTTTAGTTCGATGAGTTTTGACTTGGACTTTGTTTGAAAGGGATTTAATTTTGGTTGAAAGGAGTTTGAATGTTGGGTTGGTGTGAGTTTTGATTTTGGCTAAAAGAGGTTTGATTTTGGTTGAAAGGAGTTTTATTTTGGTTGAAAGAGGCTTGATTTTGGTTGAAAAAGGTTTGATTTTGGTTGAAAGAGGTACTTTGAATGTTGGGTTGATTAGATTGGTATGATTGATATGTTGGGTTGAAAGAAGGTTGACATGACTCTAATGTTGGTTGAACTGAGGTAGGAATGATTTTGTTGAAGAATGAAGGTTGGCATGTTTGAATGGTCTCACAAGAAGAAGAAGGTTGGCCTGATAATGATTCCCTTGTGGTTATCGCCCCCCTCATCAAATTTTCTAACCAACCCCTATGGTTGTGAGGAATAGTCATGTCTCTCATTTGTTATTGCAAAGTATTGATTTGTTGAGATAATGTTTTTAAGGATGGCGATGGAATAGGAATGAAAGAGATGGATTCTTCACCTTCCCTACAAAATGCATAATGCCAATCCATGATGTTTTCTTGATTGGTTTGAACCTAAGATCATAGCATGTAAGATGTTTTCTTCATTTCTAGAATGTTGCAAAAGTTTTATTTGATGTTGATGTTGATGTTGATGTTGACAAGCTTGTTTGCTGCATGGTTTTGATCTTGTTGATATTGAAACTTGACTTTGTTGAGGGATTTTATCTTATTGATGTTTTTGACAAAACTTTGGTTGAGATTCCACTTTGTTTTTTGTTGTTGTTGGTATTTTCTAAAATGTTTGAACTTGGTGAAATGTAGTAAATGACACAATAGACACATCAAAAAGAATAAAACCATGAAAAGAATACCTGTTTAAGGAACTTTTTTCAAATTCCCATGAATGTTGGAGTCTTTTTCAAGACCCCATTTTGTTTTCGTTGTATTTGGGTAATTTGATATCACATCAAGTAGACTCTCCTAAAGTCAAAATGTCACAAGTATTATCACAACCCACATCTTGATACTCCGCTAGCTCAAACAACCCTGTCACACCATAAGGTGCGCTCATTTTTTTGCCCTTTTCCAAAAATTAGACCAAAGAAGATTACTCCTCAATTGGATTGTTATCTTGGGAGATATATGGTGAGTGTCTTGGGGCAGGATTCTTCCCCACCCTTGCACTATGATAATTCAAGTGTCTGGTTATTGACTCAATTGGGCTTCTAATTCCTAAGGTATTTAGAAAGGGTTTCGTTCGAGTGGTCACAATCAACAACATTTTACACTCTATTGAGGGAGGTCTCCTAGTCTGTAGAGGTTACACTCTATATATTTTAACATACCATATAGGCACTAATGGAGGCATAACATCATTGTGATAGCATGTAACACTCATTGCATATGATTTTCATCACATAAGCATTTATTTAGACTGGATTGGATTACTTGGCTTTAGTCATTGCCACTTAGGTTGTTCCCCTCTCACCGACCTTAATGGTGCCCTAAGGGCAACTCAAGAGGGTAGGCCTTCTAAAGGATTTAATTGCAAAAAAAAAATGAAAGCATGAAAGAAGAGAGTCTGGATTTTTTATCACCCATTGAAGGGGAGAGCATAATACCTATCCCTTCAAAGACACGAAAAACAAGGGTTCTTTTTAACTTTTCATTGCAATGATTTTCTATTCTAAGTGGAGATGTTGCTCCACACAGACATGGTGTTTATTTTAAACCTTCATAGCAATTTGAAATACAAGACAAGTTTGTTTGTTGTTTATTTTATTAGTACCAAATTGAAGTGTTTCTAAGCTACCTCTACACAAAATGATGTTATTAAGCACATGGTGGGCTATCCAGCCTAAATGTTTTTTTCTTTTCTCGGTTACAAATTTCTAAAATATTAAAAATATAATTTTTGGTATTTTTCTACATGTTAGTAAACTGTATTTTTGGAGGTCTTCGGAGCATTTTGAGCCCTCAAAACTTTGGATGGTCCTTTAAGGACATTGCCATAGGAATGTCCAAAAAGGACTGGAACTAGAAATCTTGGAGATCTTTCTAATGGTATAAGTGGTTTGCAATTTCAAGTTTGGAGTGAAAAGTTATGACTTTTCAAAGTTGGATACATATTTGACCTCTTTGTTTTCAAAAACAAAGGCAATTATTGACAGAAAACACAAAGAAAAATAAACAGAAACATTCTAACCTATTCCTGCAAATGTGAATTAGTATCTAATCAATTGCGACCTGAAATGATAGCAAATGTGAACTACAGACTAAGCAATTGCAAATTTCTGTCAATGTAAGTGCGAACTGATCTCTGAAGAAATTGTGAATTACTGAAATGTCAATTGCGAATAAGTTAATAGGCAGAATTTAGAATTTTAATTTAGACAGAAATATAAGACAAAAGAGAAGGATTTTCGGTTTTCTAAGTCTTCTATGTTGTCTTGCCCTCCTTACACCTGCCATTTTGAAATTCACCTTTCCCGCCATCAAATTAGAATCATTTTATGCCAAAAAAAGGAAATTTCCAGAATTTGATAATTTTTCTGGGTTAGGTGTGCAATATCAATCAATGAAGAAACGATAAATAAATTTTAAATTTTACAACCCCTTAAAGAAATTGCGAGATTTTTTAGCGATTGCAGTGCAGTGTCTGAGCAATTGTGATGCATTATACTAGCAATTGTGGTGCAGTGTTTGAGCAATTGCGATGCATTATACTAGCAATTGCGGTGCAATACTGGCAATTCCGAATTTCTACTTAATCAAGTGCAAAATCTGGATCATGTTCACCATGCACGGATCTGCAAAGTCATTTAAAACATAAAATTTAGGTTAGTATGATTTACGTCGAGTTCACCATTGTTTCTATGCCTGAATGTCATTTGTTATTAAGCTAATTAGAAAATAAGAATGAATCACCAATTCCTAACTAATTAACAAACAAACATAATCAATGAAAATCAATACGAAATAAGGAATGAATTCAAATAAGAAACTCCCTCATTCTGCATCTTTGCTTCCATTATGCTTCTCCAATTTGAGTGGTTGGTGGCTCTCAAGTATTTCTTTCATGCATACAAATACTTTGAAGACTATGATTCTAAAAGAGCTAGATGATAGATGTTGAATGCTAGATCGAATTGATGAAAATGATGCTTAATTTATAGATTTTCAACACAAAGGGGGTGAGAAATAGAACTCAAGTGTTGATTGATAGATAACTGAAATTAATTGATCAGTGAACTAGTCATGATTGATTTGTCAACTTAATAGATTGATCTGTTAATAGGATTGATTAGAGAGTGAATTGAATAGATTGGCTAGTAAACACATTTGATTGATCAGTGAACTGAATAGAGTAGGGAGATGATTGAATTGATGGATTAGTCATAAAAAGCTGATTTTGAGTTAAAAAGGATGATTGATGAGTTAATCGAGTTAACTGATTTGACAACTGATTTGATCAATCAATTCTAATTTTAGCATGTGTTGTAGGAATTTGAAATTGAATTTGATTTTCATTTTCAATTTGGATTTGAATTTGGTCATTCAAATGCTAAAATACAAATGAAATTAATTGAAATTTAGATTTGGTGAAATGTGAATTTGAAAATATGAAATGATATGAAATTCAAATTTGGGAGAAATATGAAATGAAATTGGTTGAAATTAATTGGAATTATAATTTGGGGAATTGGAGGAATTTAATTAATTAATTTAAATAATTTAAATGAAATTATTTAAACTTAGGAAATAGAATTAATTAAATAATAAAGATTATTTAACTAAGGAATAAATCATAATTAATTAAATAATTAATATTTAATTAATAATTGAGAAAGAGAGTTAACTAATTAAAATGATTTGAGAATAGAAATTGAATAATTAGAAGTGTTGAAGGGTGATGATTAGAAGAAATAGTTAGTTTAAACAAATAATTAAAAAATTACTTAATTAAATAGACGAATATCGAAATGACATTGTTTCAAAGAAAAACTGCCCCAACAATACTTAGGGTATAATGCCCCCTCGAGAGATTGTTTGTGCATTGAAGACATGAATGATCTCTCAAAAGAAGAAGAATGTTAGATGAACGATGAAGAATGATTAATTTATGACATGAATGAGTTTGATTAGAGAAAAGAAATGGTTAGAATGACTTGTAGATAAGATTGAAAGACAAGATTGATATGATTGATCTAATAAAGATAAAGTCTGGTTTCAGGAAGGACACATCCTGTATAAGACAAAAATGATCAAAATGTCTGGTTTCAGGAAGGATACATCCTGTATAAGATTGATATGTCTGGTTTCAGGAAGGTCTAATCCTATATAAGACAAAGATAGATAAAAATCAAAACCATTTGAGAAATTTAAGATATTCAAAGCTAAAGTTGAAACTGAGTCTGGATTGAAGCTGAAGTGTCTGAGATCTGATAGAGGTGGAGAATTTTGTTCTGGTGAATTCAATTCATTATGTGAGATGCATGGAATCAGAAGACATCTATCTAGTCCTAGGACTCCACAACAGGATGGGATTGTTGAAAGAAAGAATCATAATGTTTTGGATGCTGCAAGAACCATGTTGATTGAAGGAAATGTTTTGAAGGTCTACTGGAGAGAAGCTATTAGCACTGCAATTTATACATTCAACAAAGTTCATATCAAAGGTGATATTGGTAAGACCCCTTATGAGCTTTGGTTTGGTCATATTCCTATTGTGAAATATTTTAAAGTTTTTGGTAGAAAATGTTATATTAAGAGAGATGAGGATCTTGGAAAGTTTGATGCTAGAAGTGATGAAGGTATCTTTTTGGAATATTTCACAAAAAGTAAAGCCTACAAGTGCTATAACAAGAGACTGAGAAAGATAGTTGAGAATGGAAATGTGAAGGTGGATGAGAACCTTGGGAAGGAGATCAAAGCTTATGATGATGGTCAACATGTTGTTCTAACTCCTATTTAGCCTGAAGACCCTAAGCAAAATGATCTAGTAGAAACTGTTAATCTAGATGTTGCTGCTACTAGTGATGATGTGCAGGAACCTGAGGATCAGAACAATCAGAAGACTCTGAGGTATGTTAGATATTTGAATCATTATGAGAATTAGATTATTGGTGACAAGAATAAAGGTGTTGTTGTTCTCAAATTCTGATTCCCCCAATTCTCTCTGTAAGAAATTTGATAACTATGTTTGCATATGAAGAGAACAACAAAAAACTAGAATTCTAGAATAACATATAACAAGGTTTTAGCGAAACCTTCTATACTTTGAACTTATCCAAAGATCAGGTGGGTATACCTTTTGTGAATACTTTCACTTTTAAATTGAGATCCACAGTAAACCAATGCTAAAAACCTATGAACCTCATCACCTCAATAATACTGAAACATTAAAAGAAAACATGTGTTTATTTTTCAGTCTCGATCCCAAGAAAGATAGAAAGAAATCTACAACTGATATCAGTACCTTATCCAGGCTACAGAGTCACCCAAATTAAACAAGAATTCCAGATCTGAACATTCTCATACATTTCATCACTTCGGCTTTCATTAACCCTATACATGCCTAACATATATATAAGTTTTTTCCCTTTAAACTAAAACCATTTATCAAATTCAAAGCAACAAACAATTGATTTACTGACAGAGATATTTCATGCATATTTAATTCCTCTCCTGAAGAGAAAAGCCAAAAATATATCTATAATATTTCCTTACAATCCATATTCAATCGAATAACCCTAAATTATTGAAAAGAAACCAGCAAACTAATGAATGCCCGAAAAGCTTTGATCTGTATATTAATATTCATTTTGAAAAATATTAGATAGCTCAAGGTAATTATGAAATAACCAGAAAGCCCTAGATATATTTCAGCAGAGTTTCTTTACAAATTCTTCTAATGATTTTTTCTAAGTCCTGGTATCCATTTATAATCATATGGATACAAACAAGCTTCGGACTTCCCTAAGAAAAAGTTTGTTACAAGCATTTCATTCCTAACAGCTTTGAAGTTTGTTATTCAGCTGCAACATCTTCTAATTGTTCTTGAATCTCTTCTTCTTGCACTGCATACTTGCTTTTCCATTCTTGAAACACATCATCACCAGGCCAAGAGAAGTTAACCATTTTCTTCTTTAGTTTATTTAACCTTTTCCATGTGATTCTTAATTGCCTAACCTCTGTCTCCAAAAAACCATAATGTGACTTCACTTTCTCAATTTCCTCAATTGTCTTAATAAACAAAGATGTGTCATCTATATTAATGACCTCATTTACCCATTGAGACAAGTTATATCCTAGCTCATCAAGCCATGCCTTTTCATCTTTTAGCTGACTTGGACCAACAAAACCTCTAGGAAATAATTCATACTTATGATTAGCATATTCTCTTCTATACAAGTTGGCTTTTCTCTTTACACCGACCCTTTCTTCTGCTAACTTAGTCATGCCCTTCACTAACTCACAAGTGGACTTAATATCTACATCAGCCTCTACTTCTTCATAAGATGAACACATAAGTTCCAAATCCACCTCCCTAGGCATCCACTTATTTAAAATTGGCTCCAGAGTAGCCTTATCTTCTTTCAAATCAATCAAGATATTCAAAATTATTTTCATATAAATGTATACAATAGAAGCTCCTACTGTATCAACAAACTTCAAGATTATACCTCTGACCTTTTCTTCATATTTGCTTGCAAATAGGGCCTGAGCCTGTTTTAACTTTTCCATTTCATCTTGTATGGTTTTAGTTGCTTGAAAATCAAAGGTCATAGGAGAAGGGGGAAATTCAATGATGGGACTGGTGGGTGGAGGTCTTGCTGGAGAAGAGGCAATCATTAGAGTAGAATATTCACCCCTCTAGTATTACCCTGCCAATTGATTCTTTAATTTGGCAATGATACCATCCCTGTTGGCTATCTCCCCTTTTGCCTCATTATAAGCCTTTAGAACTATCTCTAGTTTTACCTAGAGATCAATCTTCTCCTTGGCTTCCTTCTTAGCTATTGCCACACTGAATTTTGTTGTTTCCAAAACTGTCCTAGCAGTTTCCACTACCCCTGTGTCCTGCACTCTTTTAACAATCATACCTCTAAGGTAGCCAGACTCTGAAGTGTCCTTCCTTCTCCTGCCCTCATCCCTCCTTAGGGACCACATGACCAAAGAAGCATTGTCCTTGTTGAATGTTACTCCTTCCATTGGCTTGGTTTCTTTCCTTACTGCTTCAAGCACTAAGGCATCTGCTATGTCCCACTCAAGAAGAATTTTCACACCAACTACCATTTCTCTCCCCTGCTCAAGAGTAATGGTTTTGAACTCTGCCATCATTTCTTGTTTCACTTCCTCCTCCACTGCAGTTGCATCTTTGTGGGGCTGTTCATTCTTCCTTTTCTCACATCTTGCTTTGAATTGTTCAATGTTTTACCTCCAAACAAATTACATAAAAGGTCTCGTTGTAACAAAATTATTATCAGCCAGGAACTCCTCACTGGCTTGTTTGATGGTAGGGTCTAACTCCTTTCCTTTAAACTCATCTACAGTCAAGTTCATCTCAACACTTGGTGGCTCTTCAAGCATTCCCTTTTGTGTTTCCTCATAAGTGTAGGCAATCTCCCCAGGACTACCTAACTACAATAATTATTCAGCCACTGCATGTTCATCTCCCACATGGATTGGGGATTGGGATGGAGAGTATAAAGGCTCACCTGTTTTCACCTCTTTTCCCACCCTTTTCCTTTTAGGGGAATCTTGGATGTCCACTACATCTTCTATTTCTCTTTTCCCCTTTGAAGTAGAAGGTTCACCTGTGACTAGCACTAGCACACTGTACTTCGGCCTCTTGTGCATCACATACTCACCTTGAGGGATGGCCTTAGCAAAGGTAGGTTTGGATAAAACTAACTTAGCCTTTTCAGGATCATTTCTCATTATAACTTCCGTCTTCTCCATTAAGGTCTACATTAGATCTTCAAAATAAAGAATCAAGAATTTAGAATTTTTCTCAAAGGGAGTAAAACTAGACAGAGGGTCATAACCAATATCAAATTGGTGGATAAAATAAAGAGACCTCTTATATGCTATCCATTTTTCCTTTCTCAATTCTTGTTCATCTAGGTTGAATTCATTTCTGATCAAATCCTCAAGAAAATGGAACTAATGTGGTCTACCTTTACATACGACTCTCTTTCTGAACATACCATTAAAAAAGTCTTTAGGGTCAACAAACCTTGATACTATAGTAGACAACCTGTAGGGTTGAAAGAAATCATCAAAATGTTTCCAACCACCCTTAGTGATTACAAATTGATGTGCAATGGTGACAGTTGGTAAAATTGTCCCTTTCCCTCTATTTGTTAATTCTGCTTCTTGCAAACCCCTGATTTTCCTTAGGACCTCTGTAATTCCTATCTTCAATGGAACTTGATAGGGGAGCAAATATGGAGTTCCTCAGAAACCATAAACTCTGAACACAGTAGAGATAGGGTACAAGTATATATCACCCCAGTTGTGTACAATCTTGATATCTTGAGCAAATTCCTTAGGCCTAAGGAATTCAAGGAGAGCTTTAGGAATTCTGGGGTTTTGTGGGCACAAGATGATCCTAAGCCTAGATGTAAAACATCTATTAGACTTAAAATAACTTGCATCCTCTCTATCCCAAGACAAAATTGTGCTCCACAATTGAACAGGCATCTCCTCACCATCCATCTCTTTAACCAGGTCCATTTCCTTAGCAAAATAATCGGCACCTTTGAATAAAAACATGTGCATAAGAAGAGAATACCACACAAAAGGTCTATCTACCTTAGCATTTTTTATCCCCATCAGCCCTTCATGAATGGCATTAGTGAGATAAGGTGCAAAATCAAAAGTTACTGCCAGAGAGGGGTTTAAAATCTATGCTACCATGAACATATAATGGGTTGGCATGGCTGTTTCAGCATCTTGCCCAAAAATCTGACATAGGGACCAATACATCCCTTTAGCCCTCAAAGTGAACAAATTTAGAGAGAAGGGTTCCATGGTACTAGGGCCTACAATAGTCAGTCCTCCTATTTTGACAAAAAAATCTTTCAAAGGGCCACTCCTGAGGTGATCTCTCTACAAATTGTAGACCTGTGCAAGTGTATCAAAATTGATGGGTTCTAGATAATTCAACACCTCATTGAGTCTGAACACTTTCCTAAATTCATCATAATTTATCTCAATTAAAGCTCCCCCATTTACATTTCTGACACACCGGGCAACAGGGTCATAATTATTTGCAATCTATGTTAATAAATCTACATCCATGAAAACCACGAGGACTATGAGCTTTCCCACATCTAACTCCCATATACTGTTCATTGGAGCAGAGGAATGTCTCTGACCAAATCCTACTTTGAAAAGTCCTAGGCTTGATATCACTATCTGTGAATCCCTTAACCAGTTACCTTTGTCATCAGACGGGGAGCCTTGGGCACTAATTCTTTCATTTTAGCAGCAACATTAGTATGTTACTACTTATCAAATTGCCATTAGTTTCATATCCAAATTCATACTATATATTCTAGTCGGTTAGTATTACCGAATCATGCAGTCGGTACACACAGAGAAGTTGGTATGAACAGTCTAGTCGGTTACAGAAGAAAGCAGTCACAGAACGTAGTATTCACCAAGTGAAATGTTTTACCAGATACATTGAACCTAGACATGCACATGAAAACGTGTTATAACATTGAGGCACATCTAACCATTTTTGCATTGGAAATTGAACTAGGATATTGTGTATGATTACAAGGTCAATCTAACCAATGAGATATTTTGTTTAGTCATTCATTCGAAGAATCTTTTATAAGATCGAAGCAATGAATTAAATCACCGCTGTGAGAGATCTATTTATACAACATGATTCTAGGGTTAGAAAAAAAAAAAGTGTGTATGCATGAAGGAAGACTATTACAGAGACACGGAGATGTCACCGAGAAGGTTATCAGTGAACAGTCAAAGAACAGAGTAAACAGAAGGGTTTACCGAGTTTCATTATGGGTTACCGAGGTATGCTACAAGCTAGGTAATCTTATTTAGAGCACATAGAATCTGCTTTAGCATTTCAGATGTAAAGTTGTAGATATTTGTAATGATTTTATTGTAATATTTTGAAGTTGTAAGAGAAACCTTTAATAGGGTAAAAGACTCTAACCAAGTCTATAAATTGTAAATCCTTTAACCAGGTGCTACACTTATATAGTGTTGTAAAAATCCTTTAGTAAGGTAGATCTAACTGATCTTGATACTCCTAACAGGGTAAGCTATCAGAAATAGCTAAATGTAGCTCTAACCGAGCATTATTTATTATTGTAGTAGTGAAGTTGTGGGTGCCATCCCCACCGCAGTTTTTCTCTCTAACTAAGAGTTTTTGCGTGACCAAAATATATGTGTTATGGAGTGAATCATGTATGATTGTTATCTGTTGATTTTAGTTTTATTTTATGTTACTACACTATTCTATTTATGCATAATAGTAAGGTTATTATCAAGGAAAAGTTTTGGAGTACTGATTCACCCCTCCCCTCTCAGTACATTAGCTTTCCATATTGGGCCTAACAACTGGTATCAGAGCTTGAATCTTGAAAAAGGGTTTAACTACATAAAGAGAAAAATCTTAGCAATGGAAGGCTACAAACAATCTTGGAGGATTGTGCATCTTCAAGAAGAGCTGGATAATGCAAATCAAGTGATTGCAGACATGCAGAGGCAAATGCAAAAATCTCTGAAAGTAAGGAGAAGATTATCTGATGACTTGCAGAATTCCCAAGAACTAGTGGAACAAATTGAGACATCATCTGAAAACAGTATATCTGAAGAGACTAAAGAAATTATTGGAATGTTGAAAGAAAAGAACAAAGCATTGGTTGATCAACTAAAAGCAATGAAAAGAGAACATGAGCATTTCAATACACAAATGACTAGAAATCTAGATGCATTAAGGACAGCTGAGGATAAAGAAAGAGATCTACAAAGAGAGAAACAACAACTTGAAGCTCTAGTATCTAATAAGGATGATGAAATCATAAGGTTAACTGGTATTCAACAAAATATGATAGATCAACTAGGTTATGCACATCATGAAGCAATTTTGAAGAATGATGAAAATCAATCATTGAAACTTGAAGTATCAAGGTTGACTGGTGAACTTGAAACTGAGAAGAAATCCAAAGAATCATTGGAGAAAAGTTATGAAGCATCAAAGATGTTGGATGAGCAACTGAATACAAGAAGACTCTACAAAGATGGAGGACTCGGTTACAAAGGAAAAGACTCTACCGAGAAAGGAATTCATACTACCAAGAGAGGAGAATCATCAAAACAAGCTGGAAAAAGGAATAACATCAAAAGGAAGAAGCCTATTTGCTACTACTGTGGAAATCAAGGTCATACTACCAACATATGCTAGATCAAAAAAGGTAAGCAATCGAATATCTCTAAGTCCAATGGATATTGTTACAATTGCAATAAATATGGTCACATACCTAATCAATGTAGGACAAAGTCTGTTAACAACTATCAGAAGGTGTAGCGTCCTAAAATTGCGACACTTGCAATTTTGACTGCATTTCGGTCTTCACGATGGCGATGCAACATGCAACCTGAATGGAGACCCCAAAACTTGCTCACGACACTGAAAACTGCATTTTTCATGCACCCTGGCCTGAACCTCCTTTGCACCCCACTGTCCCGGAGGTGGGACCAGAGCGCCCAGCACCCTGGTCCCTCAGGACCAGGGCGCCCAGCGCCCTGGTCCCTCAGGACCAAGGCGCCCAGCGCCCTGGTCCTCCAGGACCATGGCGCCCAGCGCCCTGGTCCCTGGGTCCTATTTTGGGCCCGGTTTCCTAAGTGATATCGGGTCTTTTTTATTGCAATTTGGAAATATACTTCCCTGGTCGGCCTAAGGTCGGGAAAATCAGTCTATCAGCCCTAAATGACAAGTATATAAACTACATTTTCCTCTCTCATTTGATATGGGGAAAAAGGCGTGGAAACTATACTCAAGCATTCAAGCATTCAAGCAATTGATCATTTCAAGTCTCCATTCAAGGCTAAGTGTTGCATTCAAGTCAAGGATTCAACCATTGAAGAGGAGATCACTTATTACATGCTACATACTACAACATACAACATCTAAACCTTCGCACATAAGGATACCAACATCCTTAGAACAAGGTATTAGTACTTGTTTTACATTATAGTCATTTACATTTACAGCTCTTGCTCATTTCTTGGTTAATTCCAAAACCGGGGTTTGACCTAAAGGCAAACCCCTGATCCCTAACCCCCCATCGTCTTCGCTTTTCTATGTGTAGGTTGCAGGTACGCGGCTGAGATTGAAGATCTGGAATCCTTGTGCAGAGACAAACCGATCCCCCTTCGTTTCGTGGATTTTTCGGAGGACCGTGGCGTCGGGCGCCATCGTCCCGACAGCTTTTTCTCAAATTTGCAGGATAGCGCCATATCGACATTTTACTGCTAATTCCAGGTCCGCAACTTCATCCTATAACCTAAACTCAGTTTATAAGCGAATATTTATGACTTTCTATGCATCCTTAGCTTAATTTCCTTAATCAATATTCTTTACAAAAGAGGGTAGCTTTGCTTTCCAAACCCTTGAAATTCATCTAGCATCCAATCTTACCTTGTGTGGGATTGGATCTTATGAGTTTCAACCCCTCTTTTGAATGTAAAGTCTTCCCCCTAAGTGAAAACCCATCGAATCCTAGCGAACCTCCCTTCTCTCTCCTCGGAGTTAGAAGAGGGGAGACCAACTAGGGTTCGACAGCGATTTTCCGCTTTACATTTTGGTGAACCCGACGTGAACATCCTTTCTGATTTTTCATGCTTAGATCTGAAAAGTTGATTACATTTCCATGTTTGATCTTTTGCAAAGTTTTAGAGGTGATTGCATAAAAACCCTAAATTTTCTTTTTGAACATTGAACTTGCGAAATGTTTAATTGTTAATGCTTGCTTCAGATCTGCTTTTCTATTACAAATTATCAATTCATGTCTATACTTTAATTTTGAAAATTAAGTGGTTAAAAGTCAAAACCCTAATTTTTGAAACCCTCTTAATTCAACCTTTGTCCGACAATTTGACCGATCAAAACATCTCCAAATCAGCTGTAACTTTGGATTCTGCAATAAAATCACAATATCTTTCATCCCTGAAAATTTGGAAAAAAGTTGTGAGGACCGTGTTGCACTCCGAGCGCCATCGTCCCCGACATTTTTTCCGAAATTTCGGGAGCGACATCTTGCTGTATTTTCCTGCTAAAATCCAGAATTTTGGCTGATTTTGTCAATTATAACACTTTCAAAATTACAGTCAAAGTTGGTCTTGTGATTGCTTGGTTTAAGGCTTCTAATAATTCAAAAATCATTGAAATTGAAATTTTGTGTCAAAATTGTATTCTTACTGTCCTAAATCTGAAAAGTGTGTTTGCATTCATTCGAAATTTCAGTGCTTTATTCAAATTCTTGCAATTTGTGACTTTTGAAATTAAGTGCTTAATTACAACAACCTTGATTTCCGCTTTCAAAATTGAATTTTGCGTGAAATTGAGTCAATTTTTAATTTTCAAAATTTGCATTGCTTTTGACATTCCCTCTAAAATCATAGAATTCAAAATTTCAGTTTCCCTCTCTTTTTCAAAATTCAAATTTTGCATTTTTCGACAATCTTGATAGGGTTCAATTTTGAGATTGCAACTTTAATTTGGCCTATCTACAGATCGTAAAATCCCTCAATTTTTTCAGATTAGCTCTAAAATCATCATACCTTTCATCCCTGCAAATTTCAAAAAAAGTTGCAAGGACTGTGTTGCACTCCGAGCGCCACGGTCCCGAACATTTTTTCCAAAATTTCGAGAGACTGTTGTGATTGCATTTAACAGCTTAAATCTGGAAGATTGGCTGTTTTTACTGAAAATTGCTACCTCTAAATTCAAAATCTTTTCTCTCTCTCTAGTGCATGAGTTTTACAACAACAAGTCCTACTTACACTATTCTCGTTAGACGAAGCCGTAGAATTAAGTCTTTCCGAGGTTTAACTACTGAGGAGATGGAACCTAATTTGAGTAGCCTTTTTAACGAGGACATGGGTAATTCCTCCAGTCCTCCGAATGATGAAGAAGCTCTCCATGAAGTTTCCATTGAACAACTTTCGAAATTGGATAACCAATTTGACGATTTTCACCAATGGATGTCTCATGAGTATCCCGATAGTCAAGCTCTTCCTTTAATTGAGGGTCTAAAATGCATGCTTCAAAGTGATAAGAATGGAATTGATGTTTTACGTGGTATCGCACATATTGTGGATTCGAATGTGATGCCTATGAAGAGTTGTGCTGAATCCTTAGGTTATACACAACCTCCTACACAAGTTAATCATTCTATTCCTTTGACTACTCCTATTGCTAGTATACCTACCTTTATATCAAACATCATGGCTACCTCTATACAAGACATTCCTCCTGTGATCACTAGTCATGGGGGCAATCCTCCCTCTTCTTCAATTAATCCTCTTCCTCCATTCAATCCAACTTCTTTGTACATTCCTTCAATGAATGTTCCTATTACATCTTCACAAATGAACATGACGCAAGGGGGCAATTCATTTAACCATTCCATTCCTCCTTGTAGTGTTCCTCCTATCCAATCATCCCCTATGGTTGACTATCATAGGGTCCCACCACCTTACTCTTTACCTTCTTTCAATAACATCACACCTCCATCTCAATCTAACACACCTAATATGAACTCTTCGACCGAAGCCACCATTAATAATCTTGCACAGACTGTCTCTTCTTTACAGCAACAAATTGCCTCTATGAATCAATCTAAGTTTAGTGTGCCCACATTTGATGTTGTGAGCCCACTTTCTCTTGATATTGTTCGAGCTATCCCTCCTAAACATGTTGAAATCCCACATTTGGAGCTTTATAATGGTAAAGGAGATCCTCTAACACATGTTAAGACTTTTCAAACAATTTGTACTGATTTTTCTTATGACTCAAGGTTGCTTGCAAAACTATTCACTAGAACATTAAGAGACAAAGCCTTACAATGGTATTGCTCGTTGCCTTCTTATTCTATTATTTCTTTCGAACAACTTGCAAATGCTTTCATTCAACAATTTCAAAACAATATAAGTCCTAAAGTTACTTTGATTGATTTAATGCATTGTAAACAAGGTGTTAAAGAAAAAGTGACTGATTTTATCGGTAGATATAAGCATTTGTATGCTCAAATTTATTTTCCAGTGCCTGATAATGATATTCAAAGAATCTTTATTTCTAATTTACAAAAAGATATTCGAGACAAACTTCTATTTTCTGAGTTTACTTCTTTCCAACAGTTGTGTGCCACTCTTCACAATTATCAACTGACTGTGAGTCAAATGGAACAATCACATCCTATGGCTCCGAGTGATAAGGGTGATAGCAGTCAACAACCATTTGGGAAGTTTAAACCGAACAGAGATTCCATCAAATTCAATGAAAACATCATCAACAACAATGTGAATGCAGCATCAGGTGTGCCTCCTATTTCTAAATTTTTCAGGAAAGAAAGAAAGTATACTCCTTTGAATGAATCATTGCATGATATTATGAATAAGTTATTGGGACAAAATGTGCTTACTCTTCCTCCTGTACGACAAATTGATCCTGCAAAGATTACTTCACCTTATTTTGATCACAAAGCTTTTTGTCATTTTCATCGTCAGCCTGGTCATGATACTGAAAAATGTTTTTCTTTAAAGGGTAAAATTCAGGATTTGATTGATAATAATACTATTTCTGTTTCTGGAGTGAATGATAAAGGCAACACATCTGTAGCTCCTCCTAACCAAAATCTTCAGATTTTTACTGATCCATTGCCTTCTCATACCTCTAATGCAATTGAGGCTAATGATTCCTCTTTCTCATCTCATGATCTTGTGTCTATGACTCCGAATGTGATTAACTTTGTAGAGCAGCAAGAAATCCCTAAAGAACCTTCCATCACATTTAATTCTAGTGAAACCATTAGAGCACCTGATGGTCCTTTATACATAGTTGCAAAAGTTAAGAATATACCTTGCCGTGGAGTGCTTATTGATCCTTCGTGCATGGTTAATGTTATTACTGAAGAATTTCTTTTTACTTTGCAATTGAATCAAGTGATATATGACAAAACAGATGTGATTGTGAAACTATTTGATGCATTTTCTTCTCCTGCAATTGGTTCTATTACATTGCCTATTGAGGTCCATAACAAATCTCTTGATGTGAACTTTGCTATTATTCCATCTTCCGAACAATTTCGTGTGAAGCTTGGCTATCCTTGGCTATCTTCCATGAAAGCTATTGCTTCTCCTATTCATAAGTGTTTGAAATTTCCCTATAATGGTGAAGTTGTTACTGTCAATCATAGTCTCTATAAACCAGCTGAAAGAACTTCTAGCATTCCTATTGATTACTTTTGGCCTAAACAATTCCAATCTCTTCCTCCGCGAAGTGATCATCTTTTCAAATCTTATCAAAAGTGGAAAACAGATATGATCCTATCTCTAAGTGAACATAGAACACCTAAACTTGACATTCCTATCATTCTTGAGAAGGAAATTCTTCCTTTGAAAGACAAAACTAATGTCTTTCCCCAAGAAAATGCCCAACCCGTCCCCATGGATGTAACTATGTCTATGCCTGATAAATCTTCTAAGAGTAGACCTATACCTCCTCGTCATGATGGACTTGGTCTTCTCCCTAAACCAAAAATTCCTCCTTTATATGGAGCAGTTCCTCCTCCTGCCATTTATAGAGAAAAGAGACCTTCTTCTTCTCCTATTATTCAACCGAAGAGACCACAACCTAAACACCCAAATGATAAGGATGAGAACATTCCTCCTCCTCAGTCTTCTACACTTCCTACTAAGACTAGACGAAATCGTTCTGCACGTGAACGCCGACGAAAGCATCGTCTTAGGGCTCAAGCAGCCGCTTCTCAAACTTTGCAATCTCCAAAAACACCTTCAACAAGCATTATTCCATTTTCTCCTCAGCCGGACATTGAGCCTAAATCTCCTAAACATAAGATGCATGATGGTCTTGATCCGGTGCGAGTTAAAGATCCTATTTTTATAAATCTTGATGATGATATGGATGAAAATGTTATTCATGATGAAAATGTTACTTCTCTTGCTTCTGACAGTGAATATGAACTTGTTGATGTTGATAACCATTTATCTAATGAATTTTCTAAAGCACTTATCCTAGCTCCTAGACAAGAACACCGCGGCTTGGGACATGAACATAGCCCGTGTTTGGATCTTGTGATAGCTCCATCTGCTGTGTTGGATGTTCCTCCTCTAGCATGTTCCCTGCCTTCCCAAAACATTGATCAGCAAGATCGGGGGTTCGATGACGTGCTAGACTAGTTACATTAGCATAGCAGATTCTTTCCTCCTCTCTTTCGTTACTTCTTCTATATGTTATTCTCATTCTTCTATTTGTTGTCCTTAGTGTTGTTTACTTGAGGACGATGCAAAGTATTGAGATCTCTCGATCTCTCTCATGTTGACTCAAAAGACACATGTGTTCCCTTCTTCTAGGTGACCTTCCTTGATTGGGGAATGAAGAACAATTATGCATACATACATATGATATATACATGACTTATCATACAGCATACTGACCCCGAGGAAAGCGAAGTCACCTCGTGCTTTGTGTTTTGTGTCTATTATCCTTGGGTTTATCTCATACTTGGGGGCTAAATCCTTGCGATAACGTGCTCCTTTCCTTTCTCATTTTCTATGTGTATCACTACGTTAAAACAATAACCCCCATTGAGGCATGTGCGATCGCTTTAACGTAGGGGGGCATACACCCTGTCTATCCCTTCACGATACTTGAAAATTTCTTGGCGAACTTAGCTTTGCCTTGAAAATTTTTGGTATTTCTTTTGCATGACTCATAGTGAGGGAACCTTACTACTGACAGTCATGGTTCTCCCTCGTGATCTTCCCTTTTACTTTGTCAATCGAAGTCGTAAGATCCTTATTCCACTGGGGGCTTGGTGTGTCTTGCCTCCTTGACGTGGTGAAAGTCTCTCAATGTTGTTTCCTTGTACTTTACCGGAAGTATGAGCATACATACTCCCGCTAAAGTGGGGGCTAAATGTAGCGTCCTAAAATTGTGACACTTGCAATTTCGATTGCATTTCGGTCTTCACGATGGCGATGCAACACGCAACCTGAGTGGAGACCCCAAAACTTGCTCACGACACTGAAAACTGCATTTTTCATGCACCCTGGCCTGAACCTCCTTTGCACCCCGCTGTCCCGGAGGTGGGACCAGAGCACCCAGTGCCCTGGTCCCTCAGGACCAGGGCGCCCAGCGCCCTGGTCCCTCAGGACCAAGGCATCCAGCGCCCTGGTCCTCCAGGACCATGGCGCCCAGCGCCCTGGTCCCTGGGTCCTATTTTGGGCCCGGTTTCCTAAGTGATATCGGGTCTTTTTTATTGCAATTTGGAAATATACTTCCCTGGTCGGCCTAAGGTTGGGAAAATCAGTCTATCAGCCCTAAATGACAAGTATATAAACTACATTTTCCTCTCTCATTCGATATGGGGAAAAAGGCGTGGAAACTATACTCAAGCATTCAAGCATTCAAGCAATTGATCATTTCAAGTCTCCATTCAAGGCTAAGTGTTGCATTCAAGTCAAGGATTCAACTATTGAAGAGGAGATCACTTATTACATGCTACATACTACAACATACAACATCTAAACCTTCGCACATAAGGATACCAACATCCTTAGAACAAGGTATTAGTACTTGTTTTACATTACAGTCGTTTACATTTACAGCTCTTGCTCATTTCTTGGTTAATTCCAAAACCGGGGTTTGACCTAAAGGCAAACCCCTGATCCCTAACCCCCCATCGTCTTCGCTTTTTATGTGTAGGTTGTAGGTACGCGGCTGAGATTGAAGATCTGGAATCCTTGTGCAGAGATGAACCGATCCCCCTTCGTTTCGCGGATTTTTCGGAGGACCGTGGCGCCGGGCGCCATCGTCCCGACAGCTTTTTCTCAAATTTGCAGGACAGCGCCGTATCGACATTTTACTGCTAATTCCAGGTCCGCAGCTTCATCCTATAACCTAAACTCAGTTTATAAGCGAATCTTTATGACTTTCTATGCATCCTTAGCTTAATTTCCTTAATCAATATTCTTTACAAAAGAGGGTAGCTTTGCTTTCCAAACCCTTGAAATTCATCTAGCATCCAATCTTACCTTGTGTGGGATTGGATCTTATGAGTTTCAACCCCTCTTTTGAATGTAAAGTCTTCCCCCTAAGTGAAAACCCATCGAATCCTAGCGAACCTCCCTTCTCTCTCCTCGGAGTTAGAAGAGGGGAGACCAACTAGGGTTCGACAGCGATTTTCCGCTTTACAGAAGGCAAAATTCAAAGGGTTTTGTAAAAACTGCAATAGATATGGACATAGTACTGAGAAGTGCTAGTTTACGCAAAAGAACTACATGAAGTATCCACACCGGGCAAACACTGGAGGTTACCGAACTCACACAGATCCTTACCGACAATATGCAGCAGTACCATGGGATTACAATACAAGGATATGGTGCGAATGTTGTGGAAGATATGGACATATAAGTGCCAACTATTTTATAAGATTTGGAATGAACAACCAGAGATCATGGAGAAATCCTGGTATGGCATGTTTTCATTGTCACAAAGTTGGACATTTAGCTGGAGATTGCAGAGATCAATCGAGAAGAGACACTGAAGAGATAAAAGAAAAATTCAAGATGATTTGGAAAAAGAAAGAAATTATGTCTGATGAAGAAAGCACCTTACCTACCAAGTTAGGTGCACCTATTTCAAATTAGTCAAGGAAAGGTATGAAGGGACTGCATTCTTTAAAAATTAAATCATAACAACTCCTATTCTATTATGTACAAAATTCAAAATCTGCATAGTTAAGATGCAATTAGTCAGTTTATATACTATACAGGAAACCTATCAAGTCGATGTATACAAGAAACCTGTCAAGTCGGTTAATAAAGCAAAGTTGGGTACTCAGTGAAAACAAAAAAAGAGTAAATTGGTAAAAGGTGAACTGAGTGCATTTAATATCTTGACCTAACTTGCACGGAGCCTGATAAGGTATTTTTCAGTACTTAAAAGTGTTTTCGTGGTCATTTTCATTCACCCAAGTTTTCGAGAAGCAGAGCAGAGCAAATCAAAGTGATCAAACTTCATTTAGAGCAAATTTCGAGGTATTTACATCAATCTATTCACACTGTTTAGCTGGTTTCCGATCTAGTCAAATTGCTATTGTCTACCGAGTGTGAAGAGTCAGTCACTTGTAAACCCTAAGGATAACTTGTCGAATCTTACCCGATATCTACCATGGTGCCCAAGATCCAAGACCCTGTAGTTGTCCAAAATGTGGAGTAGCCCTCGCTGAAATATTCCCTAACTCCTAAAGTTGCCTCAAAACCGGATGATAAAACTGCATTTTCACTCATCTCGGATCGAGTCTTGTTAGTAGAAGATGTCAGATTCTTTACCAATGTCGTGTTGAGGAACTCGGTCATGTAGAGATTAGTGACACATATGATGAACTGTGCACTGATGGCAAACTGGATAGCAAATTTGAGCATATCAAAATCAAGGGATTAACTGAAGCCCTAGTCTATCCCTGTGTGTTCAAACCCTAGTGGGTTAAGTTTGTATTTAGCAGAGTACATGATGATTTCATGTGGCTACAAGACCAACCATTCAAGATCAAGAAGGAAGCCATTCACCTGATCATCGGATATCCCATCTACGATCATGCTCATGCATAGAAAATGATATCACAAAAGGAGCTAATTAGTCTAATCGAAGTAGAATCTGATTACCGAGGACTAAAATTGAATAATGTCACTGATGCTGAACTAAAATTTGCAATCAGAGTTATTGGTTACTATTTCTTCCAATCTGCAAGGGAAAACAGTGTACCATGTGCTGCAATGGACCTAGCCTACAAAATAGTGAAGAAGGGAATGAAAGTAGACTTATGTGAAGTGCTACTAAAGAACTTGTTTGAGAACCTGAACACAATAAGGAAGCTGAAGAAGAACAACTCGCCAAACACGCTAAAGTTCGGTTCACTAGTTGTATGTATGTTTTTCTATTTTGAGAAGTTCTTTCCCTCAGTCGGTAAATTAGTATGGGAGCTACACCGACCTATCACCCATCAAATCAATGACTACATCAAGAAGTTAGGAGATAACTTTAATGATATCATGGATGATTACTTCAGCAAATTCCAAGAGAAAATGCAAAATAGGTACAGGATCCCACCACAGCTGGTCAAATAATACAAGGACAATATATGTTTTGAAGTCGACACTGATTATTGCTATGTAAATGCTGTTGAACCGAGGACTCAATCGTTGAAACTGTGTGTGTGAAAAAGTGAACCTGTAGCTGCAAGCACAACACTTCAATTAAGTCATTATATGCATGGTTAGTAATCAATAATCAATAAAAATAAACCATAGCAAAGTGACCCATTGCCTTCTAAATGATGCGAGTATAAGATTGCTCTCAGTTTGTTATAAGTAATATCAGTGACTAGACTACACCAAGATGAAGGATTTAATCTATATGATATTAAGCTATATGGATGCAAGATAATCTAAAAAAAGAGCAATAATAATCAATCAATGACTCTAGAGCAAAATCAGTATAATAATGATGTATTCTCAAAAATCTCCAGGGTGAATTGGAATGAGAGCTGATGACTGAATTTATAGAGAATTACAGAGAGATGATGAAAAAGCTCAATTTAGGATTAATTGAAAATAATTGAGAAATTAGGTTGAGTTAACCTTGAGATAGATTCCAATTATAGTTTGATTTGAAATGCATTCGAATTAGAAGTCAAAGTTGCATTGGAAAACAATAATAAATCAATTCCATGCATTTGTGATAAAAATAGATAATTCTTCAATTTAATCAAGAAAAGAGTCTTTTTAATGCAACTAAACTTCTTTTTTATGAAAAGCTTTGAGTTCCAATTTAAGAGAATAATTAATAATTCAATTAATTGCTTTTCTGATTTCAAATTCTCAATTTAGAAAAAGAAATAATATCTCAAGTTTGATTTCTCTCTCAATTCAATTCTTTTTTTTTTTTTTTTTTTTGTTTCAATTCAACTCTTTGTAATAAATTAATCCTTTTGCATGATTGAATGGCAAATTTATTAATTTAATTAAATATGCAAGGATATTTAATAAATTAAAATGGGATAATTGATCAAAAAATGATATTCTTGGGAATGATTCAATTAATTAAATAAATATTTGATTAATATTGGGTAATTGATTTTGCCATGTGATATTTGATAATTAAATAATTAATTATGTGCTCAAGATTGATTTAATTGCCTTTTGGTTAGGACCTTGGTGATGTTGTCAAGATTAGGGGCCCATGATTTAGATGACCAATTTTAGGGTATTACATTTGCCCTTCTTTGAATTAATGTGCGAGCAGCGCGTTGGTTCAAAGAATGTGTGATGTCTAGGAGATGTCAGTTCTGAACTTGATTGATCACGAACTAGATAAAAAAGAAAGGTGTTAGCTTGATTCGAAGTGACAAAGCTAAATGAGGTCTAATTAAAGCGACACCAATCCCGAACTTGATTGAACTAAGGAACGATAGAAAACAAAGATACCAAACTTGAACTTGATTGATCAAGAAATGGATCTTACTAATCTAGAACTTGATTGATCTTAGATGCAGTGAGTGATGATAAAAATCGATCTTGAACTTGATTGATCAAGACACAATGAGTGAAGAATAAACCGTCCAGCTTGATCAAGAAACGAATACTGAACACCTGCTTAGATTTAGAGTGATCAAAGAAACTCTTTAAACTTTTGATTGAGTTTAAACGATTAATTAGCTTGATTTGAAGCGATGAAATTGACTAACGTTAAGAGATTAATTCAGATGAAGACAAATATCAGCTTGATTTGAAGCGATGAAACTGATATGCCCCTAGCGATTGATTCGATTTAGATGATCGAGAGATCTCAACTTGATGTGAAGCGATGAAGCTGAGATGCCTCTTAGCAATAAGGATTGATTTTCTTTTAATTGAAAATATTTTGCTCGACTTTTGATGAAAATTTGAAAAATTTCTTGATATTTTAAAGAATGTGAAGTCATAAGGTCACAAGTATGCCCCTTCGGGAGCGAAATCGAAAGATAGTGAGGGTACTTGATTTTAGGCAATTGTGCGATGAGTAGTCATTTGAGTGCAAATTGATTCTGAGGATTTTGAAAATGGAATTGATCGCAAAATTGATTTGAGATTCAGTGTTGAAATTGACATTAAGATTTGAAATTGAGCGCAAATCAAAGAAAGACTGAGAATTTGATAAAAAGAGCGCTAAGTGGTCCAAATTCTAAAATTGACTAGCAAGACGATCTCGAATTTCAATTTCGATCCTGAAAATGGAATCAGAGTAGGCACATTAGCCAAGGGTACAATTTTCGTGTCCATCGGAGCGAGTTGAAAAATTAGGTTTTTGGCTATATATAGGACGAAAGTGTCATTTTCAATTCATTTTAACCCTCCAAGTTTGAAAATTCAAAAAGCCTTCTGCAAAGAAAAATGGTGGTCCCTACTCATCAGCATCGATTCGAGCACCAAAGACATCACAATCGACCCCAAAACTACAAGCCAACGGTAAGTGATCGATCTTAAGCCTGTTTATGTTTCCAATTTTGAATTTTTTCATGCATTTTTCATGTTTTTTTGGGTCAGGTATCGCAGTTTATCGTGCGAGACAGGATCCTGTCTCGTATGAGAAACTGGCATTCTGTGTTTGCTCGTTTAAACCCAATAGAATTGTCATACGGGAGCTACCCTCATGTTGTGCGACAGGTCTGTTAAAAGACCATTTTGTCATGTGGGGTATGAAATTTGTTGTTTGAGGTTGTTTTCTCATACAAGAACCATTTCTGACTCGTACGAGATTCTGTCTAACTGTGTTTTGTCATTCAAAAAAGAATGACCATTTTTGAAAGTGTAAACATGAAATTTTGGTTTTGTAATTGACTTATTTGGATTTGCATGATGTTTAACTTTTTTTGTAGACTCATTTGGAATGTTTTCTGATGTTTCATTGTTGGATTGTTGCAGGTTTGCTTACCTCCTATGCTCTTTAGATGGGTATATCCACCCACTATGGCTTTAGTTAGGGATTTGTCTAAGGTTGAGCGGGCCCATATTGATATGTGTGGCTTTACCCACCTGATGGGGTTACCTAATATCCGTGTGAACCACGGGATGCTCACAACATTGGTAGAGTGATTTCATTCAGAGCATAACACATTTCATTTGTCAGTTGGGGAGTTGACCATCACTCTTGAGGATGTGTACAGGATCCTTCATATCCCTTTTGTTGGGGATAAGGTGGACTATGATATCGCATTGTTACCTGGACTACAGGCACTGAGGAACATATTTAGGGATCCAGATATCTTGACTCATTCCATGAGTTGGGATATATTGATGAGTAGGTACAATGAGGAGTATCCGCTGGCATGTGTCCTAGCAGGTTTTATTGGTTGCTTCCTGATATCGGACAGAGGGCAACAGGGTTTTCAGAGTGGATGGGGTCGAATGCTCGAGCGATTGATAGAGTCCCCTCAGAGACTAGGCTGGGGTTCATGTTTATTGGCCCACATGTATTGAGAGATGCATGAGATCGTTTATAGAGAGGGGCGGAGCATGGCTATTGGGGTGTATATTTTGCAGGTGTGGGCGTGGGAGCACCTTCTCGTGTGTCGGTCGATAGTGACAGACCGCAGGGAGCCAGGATAGCCGATCATTTATAGATATGCTGGATATATCACGCAGTCCCATCTGGGCCAGACAGACTTTTGGAGACGATAGCTTGATGACTTGATAGCTGTCGTATGGCAACCATATAGAGGGTTAGAGCCGTGGGATGACTGGTGGGCAGTGCAGAGAGATCTGTTTGTCACACACCCACTGATTGGGAGATCGCAGACTGTTGTGGAGTGATTCATCATTTCACGAGTGATGAGGCAGTATGGCCGGCCTCAAGGGATCTCATAGGAGTTTACAGCATATGCTAGGTATGCTGATGAGAAGAGACAGGGTTGGGCACCTAGGCTATCTTATGCCTTGGCTATGCAGGAGCTAATAGGTTTACACCGTCTGAAGTGGGATTACCTGGTTGATATAGTAGATGCGAGGGTATTACCCTAGTATAGAGATTACTTTCAGCAACATGCTTTCCCACGTTTGACAGATCCAGGTGAGCAGGCTCCTCACATTGAGGGTGTTGAGGAGGATGTTCCTGCACCAGCATAGGGACAGGGCCAGAGACAGGGCTAGAGACTAGATGCTCCATGACGGAATGGTGGTGATCTTGGTGCCAGCAACAACGGAGTGCGAGCTGACATTGGACAGCAGAGGGGTGAGTGTGGATCCCTTGGGAGAGTAGGTGTGAGGGTGGGTGGGGGAGAGGAGGAGCGAGTAGCTTCAAGGCAGGTCCGTCAGTGGCAAGAGGAGTAGGGTGGAGCCACAGGTGGAGATGGTGGTGGAGATGGCGGCAAAGAGCCTACAAGAGAGCAGGGGGCTGACACGGGTCAGTCGATGAGAGCACGTCTTGCAGAGCTGCAGTCACAATTGATAGTGGCGCAGACTTAGCTGGTGGAGTGAGACCGACAGCTGGCCAAGTTGAGGACTGAGCGTGATCGCTAGATTGCAGCTTTGAGAGTAGAGTCCAGAGCAGAGATAGAGTCTCTACGACAGGAGGTCCTCCTCCAGAGTAGTAGGGCATTTTATTATGTAGTAGCGTATAGTGTTGTAGTTATTGTTGCACAGCAGGTACAACCTTATTCACAATATATGGCTAGATCAGAGGGAGCACGAGCACCTCGACAGGATCCTGGGCATCAGGCTCCTCCTCCTCCACCAGGCGATGAGGGAGAGGGTGCCAGCTAGATGATTCTTTTTTTAGCTGGGATATTTTTTTGTATACACACCCATATTATTGTAGCCTATACGATTCTTGCTCCGATGGGAGTTTGTACATGTCATTGGACATCATTTTGTACTCTTAGACTTGAGATGATATATATATATGAGATCCGATTTGACTTCATTGTACTTGTGTCAATTGGTTATGAGATGTTTCTATACGCTTTATTCTATATGTATGCATTTTTGTTTCAGCATGAATGTATGTATTGCAAATGATTATGGATGTCTATGTTTTTGTTTCTTTTCATATGCAAATAAATGAATGAAAATGAGAAATAATGAAATGAATGAATCTATATAAGATGTTTATGTATGCAGCTAACATCTCAAAACACAAGTACTCGATCGAAGAAATGATGAAGAAGATACCACTTAGTGAAAAAATGATGAAGCTTCCAGCTCTTATTCAGCAAATAAAGAGATCATTATTATTACACCAAAATCACTCTAAAGTCACAAAATGCAAAATGAAATGCAAAATGATATGCAAAATGCAACCTAAACCTAGTCACTGGATTTAAAATGCTTAAGATTCATCATTGAGCATAACGAACACAACAGGCAGGTTAGAGTTCCTTTCTTTTTCAATGTGCAATATTAATTATCTTGTCCACAATGACCCTTTTTTTGTTCATATCCTTGGACAGGTTTTGCAGGGACCTGAATTGCATCATAAAGAAATTCTCTCAAAGCAGACAAACAAATGATATGGACCTCCCTGTAGCATACAAATAAGCAGAGTTGAGGTATGTGAGGCGATTTCACCTTAATGTGAAGGCTCTTATCACAGACACCCACTAATTTATATGTTTCCAGATCATCGGGATCATTCCTACAAGCAGAAAACAAAGAAAATATTATGCCCCCAATCCTTGCTCCTCTTAGTCACAATAGACTTCCTTGAGTTACTCAAAGGGACAATAATAAAAAATCAATATAAAAGACAACATACAAAGAAAATTTTCATTCATAGCTCAAACTGTTTAGTGATTGTTTTCCGTTATGTTGTTTTGCTTGTTAACTCAGTGATAAAAACTCTGTAGTAGTCAGGAGAGAGATGACTGACTCGGAGTGGACGACCAGGTTTCACTGACGGAATAATGACTTGGTTGACACTACTTAGGATATGTAATGTGCTATGTCGATTTTCCTAAGACTAGGGCATTGATCAGTTTCAAGTCATGTGGGTTCCAACGAACCAGGGTGTCATGAAAGTGACTGCAAAATATGTACAAGCGAAAGCAAAGATGCATGAAAGCGGGAAATGCCAACGTTGTGTTGATAGATGGAGCGCTTGAGTACAAGAGGCGCCTGTTTACCAGGTTTTCACCTGCTTGGCAAAGAATCAAAAATTTTTTTTTACCAAGGTGCCTGTTTACTAGGTTTTCACCAGGGCATTTTCTCTTTTACATTTTTTTTTTGTATTTTATGATTTTTCCATTTTTTTAATTTTTTTCAAGACTTTTCCAATTTTTAGGATTTTTTTTAGGACTTTTTTAGCTGTACAGTTTGCTCGAGCAGAGAATGCTAAGTAAAGAATCTTTTTAGGTGGATGGTGTTAATTGGTTCTTGGAGCTATTCTCCTTCCAATGTTGAGAGCTGATAGGCACCAAAGCCGAAGACTGCAGTAACGATATAGGGACCTAGCCAGTTGGGTTCAAACTTCCCTTTGTTGTCTCGAAACTGTTGATTTTTTGGATTTTCTCTTAGTACTAGGTCTCCAACTTGAAATTCTCTCTGTCTAACCTTCTTGTTATATCCTCTAGACATTCTCTTTTGGTACACTCTAAGATGATCAAACACCACTTGCCAACGTTCATCCAGCAATTCAAGTTCTTGCAATCTAGATATTCTGTGATCTTCATCAGTAGCAAGACCTTACAACAAAACTCTTAGAGATGGTATTTCTACTTCAATAGGTAATACTACTTCGGACCCATACACCAAAGAGAAAGGTGTAGCCCCAGTAGGTGTTCTGATACTTGTTCTGTAAGCCCATAGTGTCAGATTGAGCTGCAGATGCCAATCTTTCCTGGATTTGTTCACTGTTCTGTGCAAGATAGTCAGTAGGTTTTTGTTAGACGCCTTGGCTTGTCCATTACCTTGAGGGTAATATACTAATGACCAGTGTTGCTTTATTTTGAATTTCTCACAAAGTTCATCCAGGTCTTTATTCTTGAACTGTCCTCCATTATCAGTCACGATGGACGAAGGTATCCCATACCTACAAATTATATAGTTTAGGATGAATAAGGGGACTTGTTTACCAGTTGCTTTGATGAGTAGAACCACCTCTACCCACTTGGTGAAATACTCAGTGGCCGTTATGATGAATTTATGTCCATTGAATGATGCAGGATATATCTGACCAATGAGATCAAAGGCCAATGTGTAATGAATGGTATGAGATCCCTCGTCGGGGCATGTATGAGATTTCCATGAAGCTGACATTTCTCACAAGTCTTAGCAAATTTTATGGCATCTTTTTCCATATCTGGCCAGTAGTAGCCAGCTCGTAATAGTTTCCGAGCTAAAGTAAAACCATTTGAATAAGATTCACAAATACCTTCATGGACTTCCGATAATGCATGTTTAGACTCTTTAGTTTCTAGACATATAAGCAAAGTACCATCCAAACCTCGTCTAAATAAATCATTAGCTACGATAACATACTGTGAAGCATTTCGAGTTAGTTTTCTTTTCTCGTTACGAATAAGGTTTTCAGGGATAACTTGATCACATAGATAGGAATAGATGTGGCAGTATTTGGATGAGTTGTGTCCAATAATAGAACAGACTATTTGGGTTTCAGGGGAATCATAAGCGGGGTAACGTAACTCTTCCACCAAGAATTCAAAGCAAAAATTGGACTCCTGTAGCTCAGGTATAGATGCCAAGGTAGCCATAGCATCTATTGCTCTATTCGCTAATCTAGGAATTTGTTGGAATGATACAAAAGCAAAATACTTCTTGAAATCATCTACCATCCTCTTGTAAGGCATCAATTTCTCATCCCGAGTCTGATATGTATCATTGATTTGATTGATGACCAACTGAGAATCTCCATAAATATGTAATTCAACAACCTTCCATTCAATGGATAGTTTTATTCCATTCACCAAAGCTTCATATTCTGCAATATTGTTTGTGCAGGGGAATAAAATATTGTAAGATTTTGTGATGGAGTACTTCTAAGGAGTAATGAATAATATGCCAGCACTTGAACCATTTTGAGTAAAGGACCCATCAAAGAACATCTTCCAGGGTTGTTGAGTAAGATGCATTATTGATTCATCTGGGAACTCAATATGTAGTGGTTGAGTATCCTCAAGTGGAGCTTCAACAAGTTGATCAACAATTACCTGTCCTTTTATGGCTTTGCGTTCCACATATTCACCCACTTTTCCAATCATCTGATGAGTGTTGCTTTATTAAGAAGATACTTGAGTGGATCAATTTTGGCCACCAACTTGACTGAATGTGCTAGCATATAGTGCCTCAGTTTCTATGATGCAAAGACAAATGCCAAGCATGCTTTTTCTATTATATTCTAGCTCATTTCATAAGACACCAATGCCCTGTTGATATAATAAATAGCTCTTTCCTTTTTGTTGTCATCTTGTTGTGCCAGAAGTGCCCCCAGTGATGAATCAGTTGCTGATATATATAAGATTAATGGTTTACCTTGAATAGGTGGCATTAAGATCGGTGGATTTGACAGGTACTCTTTTATCTGTTGAAGATGTTGTTCACACTACTGATCCCAGTTGTATATTATTCCTTTTCTCAATACTTTTGTAAAAGGTTGAGCCTTGTCTGCTAGTTGAGAAATGAATCTTCTAATGGATTGGAGACGTCCTTGTAGACTTCTCATTTGACTGATGTTCTTTGGAGGCGACATTTCCATTATAGCTTGGACCTTCTCAGGATCAACCTCAATGCCCTTCTTTGAAATGGTGTAGCCAAGTAGTTTACCAGATGTCACTCTGAATGCACACTTATTTGGATTTAATCGGAGCTTGAACTTTTCCATTCTGTCAAGGATAGGACCTAACTCTTGAATATGCATTGATCTTTTCATAGTCTTCACTAAGGTGTCATCAACATAATCTTCCATATTCTTATGCATCATGTCATGAAAGATAGTTGTAACTGCTCTTTGATAGGTCGCTCTTGCATTCTTTAACCCAAATGTCATAACATTCCAGCAAAAGGTTCCCCATGCACAGGTGAAAGCTATCTTTTCTTGATCTCTAGGAGCGATTTTGATTTGATTGTATCTAGAGAATCCATCCATTAGTGAGTACATTTCATATCTCGCGGTCATGTCGACTATCATATCAATATTTGGCAATGGAAAGTCATCCTTCGGACATGCTTTTTTAAGATCTCTAAAATCTATATAAACTCTGATAGATTTATCTGCCTTTGACGTAGGTACTATGTTGGAAATCCATTCAGCATAATCTATTGCTCTGATAAATCCAGCTTTAAGTAGTTTCTCTAGTTCAACTTTGACCAATAGTGTGACATGCGAGTGCATCTTACAGAGTTTTTGTTTAACTAGTTTTACTCTTGGTGTGATTGAGAAATGGTGCATAATGAGATCAGGATCCAAGCCTGGCATATCAGAGTACGTCCATGCAAAATTTATTTTCTTCTCTAAGAATAGCTGAGTGAAATCCTTCAATTCCTCTACTGATAGTGATTGAGCTACGTGAATAATTTGTGGTGTCTTTTGATTCCCAATATTCACTGGTTGAGTTGGCTCGATTAATATGGAAGATCGCTCTTGAAAATGACTAGGCAGTATACCAAGTATTGTTAGGGTTTCAAGTAGATCCGAAGCAAATATGAACTAACAATTATATGCAGATTTAAATACAAAAGATAAAGAAATAAAACAAGACACAGATAACACAGAGATTTAACGTGGTTCACCCAAAATGGGTTACATCCACCATACACAACCGTCCAATCTTTCTTATTATCCAGCAAAAACAGTACATCAACCTTACAATGCCTTGAGCATCCCAGCCGCTTATAACATGCATTTTTAGGGCAACAATTAAAGTCAGCCTTTTTTAGGGTTTTATTACAATGTCGGTTTTCATCAACAAAAAAATGGCAAAAAAAATTTTCTCGGGGGCTGCCACCCCCGAACCCCCGCTTTCTCAGGGGCTGCCACCCCCGAACCCTTGCCCAAGGCCCGGCCCGGCCCTGGACCTCGGCGAGGATACGTGCTGAGTGTACAGTACTTTGCTGATCAATCACCACATTTCAACAATCTCCCACTTGGAGACTGATCAGGCTCCACACCAAACAATCTCCCACTTGGAGACTGATACTACACGACACCACTATACATGCAACATCCGCTAGATAAAACACTAGGACTTGACTGGTATAAATTCCACAATTATAAATCAAGAAGACCAATAGAAACTAATGAAGAAATCAGCTTCTCCTGTGGAACTGCCTTTGTGAACATATCAGCAGGATTCTCACTTGTGTGAATCTTCTCAAGCCGTAACTGACCCTCCTCCAAAATAGTCCGGATGAAGTGGTACCTGAGCTGAATGTGCTTTGTTCTTGAATGAAAAGCAGAGTTCTTCGCAAGATGAATGGCACTTTGGCTATCAGTATACAATGGGCTATCATCTTGTGTTTGACCCAATTCCTTCAGAAAACATTGCAACCAAATCATCTCTTTGCTAGCTTCTGTAGCAGCAACATACCCAGCTTCAGTGGTTGAAAGTGCAACAACCTTTTGCAGCCTAGAAATCCAACTGACTGTAGTTCCCCCTATAGTAAAAACATACCCTGTAGTACTCCTCTGTGAATCAATATCACCCGTCAGATCAGAGTCAACAAATCCACTTAGAGAAGCATTAGATCCTTTGAAACATAATGCCTTCGTAGTAGTTCCTTTCAAATATCGAAGAATCCATTTCACAGCATTCCAATGTTCCATACCCGGATTACTCATAAACCTGCTCACAACTCCCACTGCATGTGCAATATCTGGCCTTGTGCATACCATTGCATACATCAGACTACCAATAGCTGATGAATACGGGATGTTAGACATTTTATTAACCTCTTCCTGTGCCTTTGGGCACATCTCCTTAGTCAATTTGAAATGACTAGCCAAAGGTGTACTAACTACTTTTGCATCCTGCATGTTAAATCTTTTCAACACCTTCTTTATATACTCACTTTGGGACAAATTCAAGGTTCTATTTTTCCTGTCCCATGTAATCCTCATACCGAGAATTTGCTTAACTGCACCCAAATCCTTCATAGCAAATGACTTGGCTAATTTCTGTTTAAGATCATTTATATGTTGCATGTTAGACCCAGCAACAAGCATGTCATCAACATAAAGCAACAAGATAATATAACTACCATTATCAAATCTCTTAAAATATACACAATGATCAGAATGACATCTATGATAACCGTGTTCAGCCATGAAACTATCAAATTTTAAATACCATTGTCGGGGTGCTTGCTTTAGGCCATATAGACTTTTCTTCAACCTGCACACCAAGTTCTCCTTACCTTTGACCTCATATCCCTGTGGTTGCAACATGTAAATTTCCTCCTCCAAATCTCCATGGAGAAAAGTTGTTTTGACATCTAATTGTTCAAGATGTAAATCATCTGCAGCCACAAGACTAAGTATAGTTCTAATTGAAGTCATTTTTACAATTGGAGAAAATATTTCATCATAATCTATACCCTTTTTCTGTGCAAAACCTTTTACCACAAGTATGGCCTTATATCTTTTCTGACCTCCTTCCTCCTCCTTCAGTCGATAAACCCATTTGTTAGGCAAGGCTCTTTTTTCTGCAGGTAAAGGAACTAAGTCCCAAGTCTTATTTTTCATCAGGGAGTCCATCTCCTCTTTCATGCCTAGCTGCCACTGTTGTTTGGCATCCACCTACATTGCTTCTTCATATTCTTCTGGTTCACCAGAATCTGTTAATAAAATAGAATACAAAGAAGGAGAAAATCTTTCAGGGGGTCTAGTTGTCCTCATAGAACATGTAACACTTGCAGGAGTTTGTGGGACAATCTGTTGTTGCTAAGCATCAGGTACCTGTGGCATTTCATTTTCAGGAATCTCATCCAACACCACATATTCTTGTTTGTCCTATTCATACTTCTTTTCCTGCATCTGTTCTTTATACATAACCTTCTCATTGAATATAACATCTCTACTTCTAATTATTTTCTTATTTTCAAAATCCCATAATTGATAGGCATATTCATCTATCCCATATCCAATGAAGGTACATTTCTGAGATTTAGCATCAAGCTTGGTTCTGTTTTCTTTATCAACATGGACAAAAGCTTCGCAACCAAAAGTTTTTAGAAAAGAATAATTTACCTTTTTACCAGTCCATGCCTCCTCTGGAATACCACCATCCAAAGGGGTTGAAGGTCCTCTATTTATCAAATAGATAGCAGTATGTACAGCATCTGCCCAAAAATGTAAGGGCAATCTAGCATGCAATCTCATGCTCCTCGCATGTTCCATGATGGTCCTATTCATTCTCTCTGACACACCATTTTCCTGTGGAGTTCCTGGAACTTTCTTCTGCTTTCGAATCCCATTTAAGGAACAATAATCTTCAAATGCTTTGCTGCAATACTCACCTCCATTATCCGATCTGAGACACTTCAACTTTTTTCCTGTCTCATTCTCAACCAAAGCTTTCCATTTTTTAAAAGTTTCAAAAACATCTGATTTTTGTTTTAGGAAATATACCCATGTTTTTCTGGTTGAGTCATCAATAAAAATAACATAATAACAAGAGCCACGAAGAGATGATACCTGAGCCGGTCCCCATACATCTAAATGTACAAGCTCTAACTTCTCACTCTTCTTCTCTTTCCCAACCTTGAGAAATCTGACTCTTTTCTATTTACCATAAACACAGTTTTCACAGAACTCTAAATCAATCTTCTTTAGTCCTGGCAATAGATTTTTGGAGTAAAGGATTTTCATCCCTTTCTCACTCATGTGCCCAAGCCTATGGTGCCACATTATCGAATCTGTTCTTGCAACATTTATTGTTGTTGTCTCTGCGGTAACTTTATTTGTAGCAGCTAAGGTAGAGTAAGTGTTACCAGTACACAGATATAATGTGCCTACCTTCGCACCTTTAGCTACTACTAATGATCCTTTAGTGACCTTCCACATACTGTCTGAGAAGGTAACTATGCAACCTTCACTACCTAGTTGCCCTGCAGAAATTAAATTTCTTGTTAAATTAGGAACATGTCTTACCTCCTGCAGAAACCAGTCATTACCATTCTGCAACTTGATCTTTATCTTTCCTTTTCCAACAATTTGACAGGGCTCATCATCACCCAAATATACCTGTCCAAAATCACCTTGAACATAATCTAGAAAATATTTTCTATGGGGTGTAGCATGAAATGAAGCCCCAGAATCTATTACCCAGGAATCATTAACATTATCCAAACATAAGATTAAAGCATCTTGTAAAGTATTACTTGCAATATTAGCTTCCTTACTGTCATTTTCATTTTTGTCTCTTTCTTTGTTTTTCCGAGACCAACAGTCTTTCTTTAGATGACCAGGCTTTCCGCAGTACCAGCAATCTTTCTTTCCTCTAGATTGAGAGTGTCCTTTCTTTGACTTCCCTCGTGACTTCTCATTCCCATGGCCTTTTCCTCTTTCCTTTGATCTTCCTCTGTTCTCCACATTCAAAACACTACCCGATGATGTTGGAGTCTCACCTGTGTTTTTCCTTCACATTTCCTCGCTTAGGATAACACCAACAATATCATCAAATACCAAAGTATTTTTACCAGAGACAGAGTTACTTACAGCCATAACCAAGCTATTCCAGCTTTCTGGCAAAGAACATAAAATCAAGAGAGCCCTAACCTCTTCTGCACAGGTAATTTTTACCGAAGACAATTGACTGGCAATTGTATTAAATTCATTTAAGTGCTCCACTACAGATCCTCCCTCACTCATTTTCAAATTAAAAAAACGCTTCATAAGAAATACCTTATTCGAAGCTGAGGGTTTCTCATACAGCTTAGCCAATGTTGCCATCAAATCTACAGTCGTTTTTGCTTCTGTTATATTGAATGCTACAGATGACGCAAGGCACAATCGAATGGATCCCAGTGCCTTTCTATCTAAAATGTCCCACTCTTCATCTAATATTGTGGTCGGTTTCTTTGCCTTTCCTTCCAATGGCCGCCACAAATCCTTTTGATACAGGTAATCCTCCATCTGCATTTTCCATAACTGATAATTTTGGCCGTTAAACTTTTCGACCTTGAATTTGGAATCCTCCATTGCTCCCACTCAAATCTGAAAGTCCTGCCAATTTATAGAAAACCTCGCTCTGATACCAATTGTTAGGGTTTCAAGCAGATCCGAAGAAAATATGAACTAACAATTATATGCAGATTTAAATACAAAAGATAAAGAAATAAAACAGGACACAGATAACACAGAGATTTAACGTGGTTCACCCAGAATGGGTTACATCCACCATACACAGCCATCCAATCTTTCTTATTATCCAGCAAAAACAGTACATCAACCTTACAATGCCTTGAGCATCCCAGCCGCTTATAACATGCATTTTTAGGGCAACAAATAAAGTCGGCCTTTTTTAGGGTTTTATTACAATGTCGGTTTTCATCAACAAAAAAATAGCAAAAAAAAAATTCTCGGGGGCTGCCGCCCCTGAACCCCTGCTTTCTTGGGGGCTGCCACCCCGAACCCCTGCCCGGGGCCCGGCCCGGCCCCGGACCCCGGCGAGGATACGTGCTGAGTGTACAGTACTTTGATGATCAGTCACCACATTTCAACAAGTATCTCACCTTCTGGCGCTTCAGAGAGGTTTTCACCTTTAGGTATGTCCTTTATTTTCTCTTTTTTAGATTCTGACATCACCACTATATGGTTTTCGCCATCAGATCTTTTATTTTTATTTTTCTTGTTTTTGCAACTAAGATACTTGATATCCTCTTCAATCATATTTTCAAACCATTCACTGGTGGAAGAGTTAATAGGTTCGACTGCATTGAGATAATAGGATAATGTATAGTCATTGGCAAAAGTAGGTATATCCATAGGTTGATTCTGTAAAGTACAGTCAATCAATTCGGGATGTATTAAGGACAAATTTTGGATAGGTTCAAGAACGTTCATGGTATTGTTATCACAGCTGCGGATCGAAAAGTCGAGTTCCAGAATGATACCTTGCGTAAGTGTCTCGAGACCAGGAAGAGTCAGATCATGATTATTAAAGTTCATGTTAATATTTAATCGATCTAATCTAATAGACATACTTGTAACGTCGTTTACTACGTTGGACTGGACGTCATGTCGTGGTTTAACAGCAATAAGACTAGTAGACAACTTTTTATTGTTTGTATCAAATGATTCAGAATTTAAGGATGAGTGGGTATCCTCATGAATAGGACTGTCATCAGAGTCATCAGAATCATCAGAGTTATCGGATGAAGTTTCCAAGTCTCTGTCAGGTGATTTAGTAAGCATATGTATGGTATCAATACTAACATCTTTAATGCTACAAATTCTTTCATATTGTAGTTCATTTGTCATTTGTATCTGACACACCTGTTGACATGATCTCATTGTTTCTGTGACTTTTTGTCATCTACTCCATTTAGCTTCTTCTGGACTAATAACTGGTTCTTGTTCTACAGCTTCTAACTCTTCTTGTGTAGTGCTATAACTGATTTGTTCTATTTTAGGATAAGGATACATAGATGAGAAGCTTTCTGGTATTGTTCCTTCTTTCAATACTTGTTCATAATTTGCTTGCCTCTTTTATCTAAATTCTTGTATTTCCCTCTCTAGTTTTATGTGCATCAGCTCTTGAGTATCATCTATGACACCACTAGATTCTTCTGGAGTTTCTGTAGCAGATGTGTCTAAAAGATAGTCAGGACCCCATTTATACTCGTTTGAATCAGTCTCTGAATCATCTACTTGTTGCCTGCCAGTATATGTGACTGGAACTTTTAATGGTGCAAACAATTCTTTGATTCTCACAAATTCATCTCTCATATCCTCAGGAACCTTGACTTCTTGTATTATTGTAGCTAATACCGCCAAATCTTGAGCACTGACTATTTCTTCTTTCTTTACTGTTGATTCCTCTTTCTCTTTTCTACACTCTTCTTTTGTTTGTTTAGTGTCTGCTTCATGTAATGTTAAAAGCGATATCTTTTTCAAGCCTTTAGATTTAGAGACATGTTTTTGTTCTGATGTCTTTTTAGGATTGTATCCTAGTCCAGCCTTATCATTTGTGGATTTGGTTTGTAGCTGAATTGGTTTAGTAATAACTTCTTTTTTTTTTCCCAAAGGACCAGTACCTGAGTACCCCATGTGCTGAATCATTTTGTAACCACGACCATATTGGTTTGAGGAAATCTCACAATGTCGTACCTCCTCATTTGGACTATCTTCCTTAAAGAGCCAGTTAAGCACAACACCCTCTTCTATTTCATCCACCAAGGAGGTAGAAGACTATATGAAGAGACCATCATATACAATATTCGGAGCTGAAGGTTGTGTTCTCATAGCCTCTGATGGCTTGCCCAACTGTTTTGGCAATGGAGGGAGAGAAACTAATGATAGTACCAGTTCTATCTTGTAGCCATCCATGCCGGTATCTGTAATCTTCAATCTCTTTTCTAAGTCTTTCATCAATGTTTTTGGATCTTCATTTGGAGAGGTTGCCCTATTATGAGGCACAAAAGTATCTACCCCTTTTGTCAATGCATTATAGATGACATTTGTATCAGCAGGATTATTGACTTCAACTCCATTATAAGGAAACTTTAAGCATTGGTAATATGTTGATGATACTGACTTCATTTCATGAATCCATTGCCTGCCCAATAATATATTGTATGACAATGGAATATTGAGAACCTAGAAAAGGACATCTCTCTCTACCGGTCCCACTCTGATTGGTAATGATACCAAACCTTTGGAGGTCCTTTTTTCTTCATCATAGGCTTTAATTGTTATTTTCTTGCCTGGATCAATGACATTTTCAGAGAATCCTAGTTGTGTAAGCAGATGATAAGTACAGATATTCAACCCCGCCCCTCCATCTATCAAAACACGTTTAATTTTGTGTTTGTGGATCATAGCTTCAATATGCAATGGCTGGTTATGTGGATGATTTAATGAATTGTCATCTTCCTCAGAGAAGGTCAAATAGTGAGGTGAAGTCAGATGACCCACCATAGACTGAAACTGATCAATGTCTAAATCTTTTGGAACGTTGGTAGTGAGAAATGTTGTGTCTAGGATTTCCTTGTGAGCAGATGAGAGCTGTAGCAATTCAAAAATTGAAATTTGAGCATTTGTCCTTTTCAACTGTTCAACCACGCTGTATCTAGAGGATGATGATGAGGTTAATCTTTTAAATTTGTCCAAGGTTGATTCCTTTTGTTTATTTGGCAAGGCTATTGGATTTGATGTTTCCTGAGCCGATTTAGAAGAACTAGCTCCTTGGAGGGTAACTTTCTTTTGAGATCTGGTCAGATTTTTTGCATATCGTGATTCATTTGGTTTATATTGAACTATAATCACATTGCAATATTCTGAGTGTGAAGGTTCAATCATGTTGATAATGTTGTCTTGGCTGGCATAAGCATAATTTACCTTGGCACCTCCTTTGGTCTTTGAGGAATCACCTTGTTCATAAGCAAGCAAAGGGTCTTTAAATGCTTTATGATCAGCATTGGTTGGATGATTCCCAACAACAACTTTACCAGCTTCTATGAGATCCTGAATCTCATGTTTTAGCTTCATGCAATTGTTTATGTTATGACCCTTATTCTGATGGAAGTCACAGTATTCATTTTCTCTCCACCATCTTGGTTTGACTTCTGGATCATATGGTTTGGAGTTATCTGGTAGTGTTATCAAGTTGTTTTCCAAAAAAGTTTTGAAAGTAGACTCATATGATTCTTCAAGAGGAGTAAAATCACGCTTAGGTTTAGAAAGCCAAGGCTTGTCTTTGAACCATTCCTTTGTTTTCTTTGGCGGATTCTCTGCTGCAATCTCAGCGGCTTTAAGTGCTTGTGTACCACTAGCCAAGTTGAATATTGTGGATTTTGAGTTGGTTTTGACAGTGTCTACTACTCCATCATTAACAACATTCTTGTTGTTGTCTTTGGCAAATTTCCAATACTTGTTCTTCTCTTTAGAGCTAGAGCCTATTTGTGTTTCTTTCCAAGGTGTGATATCCCCCTTCTTTATGAGCACATCTTCCATTCGAATGGCATTATCTACCATTTTGTTAAATGATGGGTGTACTTACATTTGTACACTATATTTCAGTTCGGGGACCAAGTTATTGACAAATATATCCATTTTCTCAGAGTCTGGAATAGGTCATGCGTACCTAGAGAACATCCTTCTCCAGCATTGGAGAAAAGTAAGAAAAGGTTCCCCTATTTTCTGTTGAGTATTAGAAAGATCGATCATAGTCACAGGATGTTGAATGTTGTATGAGTATTGTTGTAAAAATAGTTGGATTAGTTCTTTGAATGTTTTTATTCCTTTGGGTAGACTTGAGAACCATTCCATTGCTTGACCCCCTAAACTCCTTGGGAAGAGACGCATGAGGTACATTTGATCGTGCATGAATTCCATACAAGTAGCACTAAATTCCCTCACATGATCTTGAGGATTTGAGGTACCATCATATTTTTCAAATTTTGGGATTTCCACTCATGAAGGGAATGGAGGCATGTGTAAATTCTTGTCAAATGGGAAGGGACATATTGCTTCCAAAGAATATTGTTTCAGGGACTTGTCCTTATTCTTCAGCTCTGTGAGCTCTGTCTGCAAAGCTATTAACTATTTGTGTACCATGATTATAGGTGAGTCTTCCCTTTTAGTAACAAGTGTCTGAACATCATATCCAATGGGAAGTTTGGCACCTTGATTTGCTAGTTCTAAGAAATAGTCTTCCTTTTTTCGGCTCATGATAGTTTTCATCATTTTTCTAAAGTCTTTGTCTTTGTAACAGTCATGGATTGCTTTTTCTGGAGGTTCAGTAGCTTTGTCAATCTCACTTGATGATGATGAATCATTATGATTTTTAGGAATATTAGGGTCATTTTTGTTTCCATCATTGTATTCTGTCTCATGTATAGTGGGAGATTTTGGTTCATCAAAAATTGGTCCGCCTGATGATGATGGCATGTCAGTGAGGGGATCCTTTACATAGAATGGATTATCTTGATAAGTGAAGGTTTGTCCTTTGCCTCTGGCTTGTTTCTTATGAGAACTCCTGGTTTGAATAGGCATTTTTATGGATTAGTGTGACCTAGAGTTGTTTTTGATGCAGAGGTCAAGATCAATTTCAGTACTAGTTTGTTCGGTTTAAGTATTGTTTGAGAGAAACAACTGAGATTTAGTCTGGTTTCAGGAAACATCTATCCTGTATAAGACGTTCACCTGGGTTGATTCTAAAATGGTAACTAAGATTTAGTCTGATTCAGGAATGATATATCCTAAGTAAGACCTTATCTTAAGTGACTTGAGTTTGATAGGTAGTTTGATTGAAGTAGCTGAAGGGTGATTGACCAAATCATGCAACAAAAAATGGCAGAGGTACACTATCTTGATTTGTTTTATGCTCAAGAAAATTTGATAACTAGTATTATGTTTGCAGTAGACTGTGTTTTTGGCAAGTTTGACTATTCTGTCTGACAAAACCAGAGACTCGTACGACTGGGTTTTTGAACTAGATGACAATTTAGCAGTTACAGGATGATAGAAGTTTTGTTTCGTACGAGTTGTGCCTTGTATCATACGACTTATGGGCATGTGTAGGATGACTAAATACTAAGGTCGATTCTGTCTCGTACGAGACAGAATACAGTGCAGGATGTTGAATGATTTAGACTTGTACGATAGAGAATCAGCTAAAGGACAATAATTTAGTAGATTCGTACGACATAGGACTAGTGCAACACAATAATTTAGCAGACTCGTACGACTGTTTACAGGGCAGAGACTAAAAATTCTGATTTTTCTGATTGCTGAGTATCGACGACTGAGTATGACAAATTCTGAGATGGACTGAATTTTGACCAGGATATACTAGTTTCTGACATGGACAGAGTTTCGACTTAGGATGGACTAGTTTCTGACATGGACAGAGTTTCGACTTCGGATGGACTAGTTTTTGACACGGACAGAGTTTTGACTTTGGATGGACTAGTTTCTGACATGGACAGAGTTTTGACTTCGGATGGACTAGTTTCTGACACGGACAAAGTTTTGACTTCGGATGGACTAGTTTCTGACATGGACAGAGTTTTGACTCACTGAGTTTGTTTCTTGTCTTCTCCAATTTTGGTATTCCAAGTTTTGTTTCAGGGATGAAAACACAAAAAATAGGTAGTATGTATAGTAACTCCAATCACAGCATGCAAACCCTAAGGAACTTGGTGAGGCAAGAAAACCTTTGCTTGTAGACTCAGGTACACACCCAATAGCTAATCAGAATATGGCCGCTGAGTTTCATGCAATGGATTCTCAACACCATATTATCCGACTCCAAACGCTAATGGGGGCACGAAATGACAAGTATCTTGGGAGAGTTACTATCTCTCTTGCACAAAGATTATCTCCCTTTCGGAGGTGAACCGGGTAGCTTCTAATTTTAATTGGATTTAGTAAGGGGTCCATTCGACGTGTCGAGGTATAAAGTCAATTAAGAGGTCTCCCATCCTTGAAAACCAAGGTTTAATATACCTGAAGGTACAGAGGAGAGCTATTCCCGAGCACTGTCGTTGACTTGATTTTCATCAAATCACGTTTATTTTATAGTGGGTTGGAGTACTTGGCATCTAGCTGTTCCCACCTAGGTCATTCCCCTCTCACCGGCCCTAAAGGCTATAGAGTTATTAGCTCCTCGGGAGGGTAGGTCTGCTAAAGATGTTGCAATCAATCTTAAGAAAGCACTTCAAGGGTCTGGATTTTTTATTGTCTAAAAGAAGACAAGAGCATACTCTCCTACCTCTCAGATTTTTCTAAAACATGAAAGATAGATTTTGTTCATTAACCAAATAGCAAGTTAGGTGCCTAAAAATGAATTTAAAGAATACACGATGTTTGGTCGATTCTCCTTAGGCAACCTGCAAAGACAACAAATCAGTAGTCATATTGTCTTTGTGCGACAAGCAATATTTTTCGACAAGCATTCTGCAAAAACTAGTTAGGCTGTGAAAAATTCTGAGATAGATAGATAAATAGTCAGGGTCAGTCGTCAGAATAATCAATTAGAAATGAAAAATATGAAATTTGCCTCCTTTACCAGAAAATACAGAATCGTACGATAGAGTCTCGACTCATACGAGACAGGATGCAGTATAGTACGAGACCAAATTGCTGATGATGTCTTCTCATACGACAAAGGATTGTGCTCGTATGACAGAATATGTGCTAGCATGATAGGATATGGAAATTTGTGCAATACCTACAGTTTATTGTTCGAGCCTGTGGGAATTGTTGTACGAGATGTATGGACGAAAAACCGAAAAATTGAAAAACCTGAAAAATAACAAAAAAAAAAAAATTCAGTCTTGGAGGCCAAAAAAAGAAGTAGTTTTCGGCCCCACGGTGGGCGCTAGAAATGTTTGTGTGAAAAAGTGAACCTGTAGCTACAAGCACAACACTTCAATTAAGTCATTATATGCATGGTTAGTAATCAATAATCAATAAAAATAAACCATAGCAAAGTGACCCATTGCCTTCTAAATGATGCGAGTATAAGATTGCTCTCAGTTTGTTAGAAGCAATACCAGTGACTAGACTACACCAAGACAAAGGATTTAATCTATATGATATTAAGCTATATGGATGCAAGATAAATGAATAATTCAAGCAAAAAAATCACTTCAAGCAACAATGGATGCAAGCAATAATGAATGTAAAATGGATGAAAGATAATCTAAAAAAAGAGCAATAATAATCAATCAATGACTCTAGAACAAAATCAGTATAATAATGATGTATTCTCAAAAATCTCTGGGGTGAATTGGAATGAGAGCTGATGACTGAATTTATAGAGAATTATAGAGAGATGATGAAAAAACTCAATTTAGGATTAATTGAAAATAATTGAGAAATCAGGTTGAGTTAACCTTGAGATAGATTCCAATTATAGTTTAATTTGAAATGCATTCTAATTAGAAGTCCAAGTTGCATTGGAAAACAATAATAAATCAATTCCATGCATTTGTGATAAAAATAGATAATTCTTCAATTTAATCAAGAAAAGAGTCTTTTTAATGCAACTGAACTTCTTTTTTCTGAAAAGCTTTGAGTTCCAATTTAAGAGAATAATTAATAATTCAATTAATTGCTTTTCTGATTTCAAATTCTCAATTTAGAAAAAGAAATAATATCTCAAGTTTGATTTCTCTCTCAATTCAATTCTTTTTTTTTTTTTTGTTTCAATTCAACTCTTTGTAATAAATTAATTCATCTTTTGTAATAAATTAATCCTTTCGCATGATTGAATAGCAAATCTATTAATTTAATTAAATATGCAAGGATATTTAATAAATTAAAATGGGATAATAGATCAAAAAATGATATTCTTGGGAATGATTCAATTAATTAATTAAATATTTAATTAATATTGGGTAATTGATTTTACCATGTGATATTTGATAATTAAAGAATTAATTATGTGCTCAAGATTGATTTAATTGCCTTTTGGTTAGGACCTTGGTTATGTTGTTGAGATTAGTGGCCCATGATTTAGATGACCAATTTTAGGGTATTACAGCAACCAATGGGTTATGAGATCGATTATGATATCACACAGCAACAAATTGATGCCTATCTATCATTTCCAAGGCATGCAACTGAACTAAGGTATGGAACCTATGAAGGGTGAAGGAGAAAGTAAAAATGAGCATTGTAGTTCCTAAGGCTACAAGAAAAGCTACAAAGATGATAAAGGCTTTATCTAAGAAATTCAGAGAAGAATCCTCCTCTACACCTGTCAAAGGCAATCTTACCATTACCGAAGAGGAATCAGAAGCACAGGAGGATGTAATAACATTGAGCACAGAGTTGCCAAACGGTAAAGTTCTGAAAAGAAAGAAACAGGACATCACAAAGGCCCTACCGACTCCACCAACAAAGAGACCCAACACCAAAGCATCAACTACATCACCGAGTAAGAAACAAAAGACTGTTGCCATTCCAAAGGTAACCAAGACTTACAAGAAATCTACTCGGAGATTCATTTTGGCAAAAGAGTCGAGTGATACAGAGTCTGATGATGCAAACAAATTCCAGGTTGTGAAAAGCAAAAAGGTAAACATTCACAGTGTTGAAAATTTTTGTGCCAATCTTAAAGAATGTGGTGGATTTGCAGGATTCAGATATGTTAAGTATGAGACTAGGAATAATGATGAGAAACGATAGATTGAAGAAGCTATCATATGTACACTTCTGAAGTTTCAGTTAGCACCATTAGAACTAGCAAAGTCACTTCCGAGTGAACTCTACTCACACATTGATAACAGATGGAAATATGCAATGGATTCAGAGAGACAAATAAGAGAAAGAAGTCTACTCCATCTATTTCCTGACATGTCCGTAGCTGAAATCAAGGAGCATCTGACCACATACAATTCTAAATTTCTTGTGAAACAAAGAGCCTTAAAATTGATGAATGGGCTATATATTGATGTGGAGAATGAGACTAAAGCCAAGTGGCAAGAGATCTTCAAACAAAAGGATGTCGGTGAACAATCTCAAATTGAAATTGTTGATGTCACCGAGCAAGATCCAGATGTCACCAAGCAAGGTCTAGACCCGGTTGACACTATAGAAATTGATGAATATGTAATGGATGAAGCAGCATCGGAGCAGGAAATGATTGAAGGCACCACTTATGCAAAACTTGTCTCTAGTGAATCTGTCTTAGAACAAGTTCATCCTTATCCGCCGGTGAAGCCAGCAGTCTCAACCAAAGCTCTCAAGGACACCAAGCAAGCTACCAAAGGCAAAAAATCTGAAGCTGCAGGAGATACAGGTAACAAATCTGAAGCTATAGGTGATACAACCAAAGATCAGACGTCTCAAGCACAGACAAGCACTACAACTATTACAACTAAGACCCCTAGCACCGAGCCACCCAAAGACACTGCAACAGCTACAGGAACCAACCAAAGTGTTGCATCTACCGAGCAACCTACTGAGGGTCAGCAAGCCTCATAAGAACTTGTCTTAGTGCCACAAACCAAAGGAAAAGAAAAGAAGGTGAGAAAGCATGGTTTTAAATTTGACTTATCTAAACCGATCCTGTTGCCCAATGTAGACATTTCCAAATTAAAAGGGCAAGCACTCACTAAATTCGGTGAACTATGCAAAGCAAAGGCTGAACAGGAGAAGCAACTGGCCATACAAAAAAAGAATAAAGTACTTCAGAAGGTTAGGACACTACTAATAGATATGCTACCATCAGCAACAATGTCAACCGATGCAGCCATCCATATTCAGTTGGATGAACTCCTCAATTAGATTGAAACATCTGGAGTTGATGCATCTGAGTACTTAAGCAAGCTCAAGGATAAAGAGCTTACAACAAAAATGATAGAGGAAGTACAAAAATCAATTGCTCTTGGCAAGGTAAAACTTGTCAAATACATTGTTGAGTTGTCCCCTCAACTCAAGCACATTCTTTATTTATTCCAAAAATTGTGTACATTTTCTTTATTTATTAAAGATATAAAAAATAAAACTGATGCAATTGAGAAAGAGATCACCGATCTCTCATCTAAGTTGACCACTGAGCCTACTTCAGTTCAGAATTTTTACACAATGCTACAACAGCTCATGGCTCAATAGTTAGAACTGAGGAATGAAGAGCATAAAATTAGGATGGATATAATGACCCTTCAAACATTATTCCTTCCTCATCTCTCATCAGTACAAGAACAACTCAACTGAGCTACACGCTTATCAACTACACAAGAGGGAAGCACTCTTGATGGCTTGATATCACTCTTATCTGATATTCAAGCACAAAACTCATTAATGGAAAGTGTCAAGGACTCACTCTCAGTTGCCCTCACCGATGCCTGGACCAAGTATAAGACTATTTTTGATCAATTACCACCTCCAGATGGAAATTAAGTTTTTAATGTTTGTCAAAAAAGGGGAGTAATTCTACAATACTACAAAGAGGAAAGCTCAGCAAAGGGGGAGTAATTCTACATTTGGAGAGTAATACAGTTTTGTTAACACAATTTTGAGTATTGTATACAAGGGGAGTATATCGAGCAGAATATACAGAGCATTCAGAGCACACAAGTATAGAGAAGAACCGAACATGCAAAATTTAGAGTTATGTATAGAATAATGATAAGGGGAGTATATCTGCATATACTATTTTATTGACTATTGTATATATTGTCAAGTATAGTCATTTTGTCAAGTATATAGTTTTTGAGTTATGACTTTGTAAGTAGTTTTTGTCAAACATCTCAACTAATGTCAAAAGGGGAGATTGTTACTACTTATCAAATTGCCATTAGTTTCATATCCAAAGTCATACTATATATTCTAGTCAGTTAGTATTACCGAATCATGCAGTCGGTACACACAGAGAAGTCGGTATGAACAGTCTAGTCGATTACAGAAGAAAGCAGCCACAAAATGCAGTATTCACCGAGCTGTTTACCGAGTAAAGTTTCATGGCTATCGAGTGGTAAAGTTAACTCACCGAGTTGATATTCACTAAGTGAAACATTTTACCAGATACATTGAACCTGGACATGCACATGAAAACGTGTTACAACATCGAGGCACATCTAATCGTTTTTGCATTGGAAATTACACTAGGAGATTGTGTATGATTACAAGGTCAATCTAACCAATGAGATATTTTGTTTAGTAATTCATTCGAAGAATATTTTATAAGATTGAAGCAATGAATTAAATCACCATTGTGAGAGATCTATTTATACAACATGATTCTAGGGTTAGAAAAAAAAAAGTGTGTATGCATGAAGGAAGACTGTTACAGAGACACAGAGAGGTCACCGAGAAGGTTGTCAGTGAACAGTTGAAGAACAGAGTAAATAAAAGGGTTTACCAAGTTTCATTATGGGTTACCGAGGTATGCTACAAGCTAGGTAATCTTATTCAGAGAACATAGAATCTACTTTAGCATTTCAGATGTAAAGCTGTAGATATTTGTAATGATTTTATTGTAATATTTTGAAGTTGTAAGAGAAACCTTTAATAGGGTAAAAGACTCTAACCAAGTCTATAAATTGTAAATCCTTTAACCAGGTGCTACACTTATATAGTGTTGTAAAAATATTTTAGTAAGGTAGATCTAACTGATCTTGATACTCCTAACAGGGTAAGCTATTAGAAATAGCTAAATGTAGCTCTAACTGAGCATTCTTTATTATTACAGTAGTGAAGTTGTGGGTGTCATCCCCACCACAACTTTTCTCTCTAACCAAGAGTTTTTGCGTGACCAAAAAATATGTGTTATGGAGTGAATCATGTATGATTGTTATCTGTTGATTTTAGTTTTATTTTATGTTATTGCACTATTCTGTTTATGCATAACAGTAAGGTTATTATCAAGGAAAAGTTTTGGAGTACTGATTCACCCCTCCACTCTCAGTACATTAGCTTTCCATATTGGGCCTAACATAGTAGACATGGTTAATTGTTCTAGAAAATCATTACATATGGCTCTCTCTGTTGGTATTTTGGTATGGTTTTGTCATTGATGTCAACACCTACTGAATACACCTACTTTGGAGATCCAGCAACATTCACCAGCAAGCAGTAAATCTGTGCAACAGTTACTCGTATATGGTTAATCGACAGGATATAATGTTCACCGGTACCTGGAATGACATGGAAGACACTTGGTAATATCGAAGACATCATGTGGACACTTTATTTTGAATAAATAATCATTGGTATATTCATATTTGTATATTTGCTTTTACCAACAAATAGGTCCAGGTTATCTAGGGTTACACCGGTAGGTTTATCTTTTCTAGATCAGCATGGGACGCTATGGTGATGATTTATTATTGTTGTAAATGCATTAAGCCGACATGTTTAATCAGTTATTGTATTGAATATTATATTATTTGTAAAATGTTTTTATTGTAATATCTTGTAGAGCCGACCTACTAAAATTGGTCTTGGGGTATGGTATAAATGGAAGATCTTATTTGTAAGATCAAGTGTGGATTGTGAAAAAGAATTGAGTAAAGATATATGCGAGATCAAGCAGAGGCATACACGAAGATATCATTTGAAGGTGAATTTAGGTTTTTGTAGAAGCATATCAACATTACACTGGTACTGAATCCAGCATATAAAGATGCTATTTTGAGTAGTACATTCTTATTGGATTTAACCATCCAACTGTAGTCAGTGTGACTCCCATTTGTGATTGAGCAGTGAGCTCTAGGCTGTTGGCCTTTTTTGCATGTGTAGACCCCTCTTTGTACACTTACTATCTGCAGTAGTATCATCTGATTGTGGGTAAGGTTTCCCTCCATGGTTTTTCCCCTTACAGGGTTTCCACGTACAAATATTGGTGTCATGAGTTGTGAATGAGTTTATGTTTATGTTTCATGCATTAAATATTACCGGTATAGCAATTTACTATTAACACTGTCTACCGACATACTTAACTGGTTTACCGGTATTAAGCATTAAGTTGGTTAATAAGTTTTTGGTTTAAATTTATTATCCAACTGATTCACTCCCCCCCCCCTCCCCCTCTCAGTTGTATCCGGGACCTAACAATTGGTATCAGAGCTTAGTCCTCTTTTGCAGAAGTTTAACAACTTGAGGAGATCCAATGACTACTAATTATTTCAGGAAGGACAGTCCTAAACTTGATGGAACCAACTATGGGATATGGAAGATCAGAATGGAGACACATCTGAATTGCATTGGTAAAGACATCTGGGAAGTTACTAAGAATGGTTATACTGCTGTTGTAGCTGGTCAGACTGCTCCAACTACCTTAGCCAAAGATGAAGAAAATGATTGCAAAGCAAGAGAAGCACTCTTGAGCGCATTATCAGATCAACAAATCATGGGATTATCTAATAGGTCTACTGCTAAAGCTATTTGGGATCATTTGGAAACACTGAATGAAGGAGATTCCATAGTCAAAATTGCAAAACTTGAAAGCTTCCGAGTCAGGTATGAACATCTGAAAATGGAAGAAGATGAAAGGATTTTTGCTTTTATGGAAAGAGTAAATGAAATTGTTTTAGGTATCAAATGTTGTGGAGGAACCTTGAGTGAGGATGAAATTGTTTCAAAAATCTTAAGAGGTTTGCCACCGGCATATAAAGTGATGGTTACTGCTATAAATGAGTTGAGAACAATGCCTAATGCATCAGTAACTAGGGATACATTGATTGGAAAACTTTCAGCTTTTGAAATTGAGGAATTTGGTCCTATTGCTACTATAAAGACTAATTTGGCCTTTAAAGAATCAACATCATCTACTCCATCATTTGACAAATCAGACTAGAGAGCCTTTTATGCAAAGGAACTTGAAGAAACCAGAAAGGAGAATGAAGAGCTTGAAGAACTTGAAGCACTATTTGCAAGGAAAATGCCAAAAGGTCCAATTGGAAGTAAGTATGAAGGTAAAGCACCCTTTAAATGTTTTAACTACAATAAGATTGGTCATATGGCTTCAAAATGCCCTAATAGACATGCTAGACTAAGAGAAGAAGCTAGAAGAACATACAAGCCTAATCCTAAATATCAAAGATACAGATTTAAGAAGAACAAAGATAAATCTTGTTACATTGCGGATGAAGGTGTGACTGATGATTCTGATGAGGATCCAACAGACAATGGATGGGTTTTTGTTGCTATAACAGAAGATCAACCGACACCTATTGCTCAACCGGTAGAACAAGCCCTAGCAGCTAAAGTTGAATCAAAGGATGAATGGATTATTGACTCAGGATGCTCACATCACATGATTGGAGACAAAGGTAAATTCTTGAACTTTCAAGAATACAATGGAGGTTTAGTAAGATTTGGAGATGACAAAGCCTGTTCAATCAAAGGTAAGGGTTCAATATCTCTTGATGGTAAACATAACACTGACAATGTCTACTATGTTGAAGGATAAAAACATAATCTTCTAAGTGTTGGTCAATTAGTTGAGAAGGGTTTTCAGTTACAATTTAAAAATGGAAAATGCAAAATCATGAATAGAACTGGTTTGGAAATTGCAACCGGTAATCAAACTAGAGGCAATATCTTTCATTTGAATAACAGTGAAAAGGCATGCTTAATTGTACATATAGATGAAAGTTGGTTATGGCATAAAAGACTATGTCATGTAAATTTTGATTGCATGGTAAAAATCAGTACTTCTAAGGCTGTTAGAGATCTACCTAAAATTGTGAAACCTCAGAATACAATTTGCAAGGAATGTCAATTTGGAAAACAAGTTAGAGCTAGTTTCAAAAGTATTCCAGAAAAATCCAATAATGCTCTTGATTTAATTCACACTGATTTATGTGGTCCAGCTAGAACTAAAAGCTTACAAGGTGATAGATATTTCATGCTAATTATTGATGATTATTCTAGAATGTGTTGGGTTACTTTTCTCAGAGAAAAATTAGAAGCACTTGGGAAGTTCAAACTATTCAAAGCAATAGTTGAAAATGAAACCGGTAAGAAAATCAAATGTTTAAGATCAGATCAAGGAGGAGAATTCACATCTAAAGATTTTAATACATTCTATGAAGTGAATGGAATCAAAAGACAGTTATCAGCACCTCGGACACCACAGCAGAATGGAGTTGTTGAAAGGAAAAATAGAACTATCTTAGATACAACAAGAAGTATGTTATCAGAAGAAAATCTACCACATGTGTATTGGAGAGAGGCAGTAAGCACTGAGGCAGTAAGCACTGCTGTCTATACATTCAACAAAGTTCACATCAAAGGTGAAATCGGTAAGATCCCTCATGAACTATGGTTTGGTAATATTCCTACTCTTAAGTATTTTAGAATTTTTGGAAGTAAATGTTATATTAGAAGAGATGAGTATATTGGCAAATTTGATCCTAGAAGTGATGAAGGAATATTTCTTGGTTATTCATCTAAGAGCAAGGCATATAGATGTTTTAATAAGAGATTGCAGAAAATTGTTGAGAGTACAAATGTAAAGATTGATGAACAATTCAGAGGAACTTCAAGGTATATAGACTCTGAATCGGCAACAGAAATTGTGACAAATGAACCTACACTAAACCCACCAGTACAGAATGAAGATCCAGTTACCGTGGTATCATCAGAAGATTCCACAGAAATTGAAGAACAACAGCAAACTAAGACACCCCGGTATGTAAGACTGAATCATTCTGAAGATCAGATAATTGGAAACAAATTAAAAGGAGTTATGACAAGAGGAAGATTGGAAAATGAAGAGGTATGTCTTATTTCTCAAATTGAACCATTATCTATCAATGAGGCATGTGAAGATAAATTTTGGATTAAAGCTATGGAAGAAGAATTAGGACAAATTGAGAAAAATAATACTTGGACATTAGTTCCCCGGCCTAAAGATAAAAATGTAATTGGAACCAAATGGGTATTTAGAAACAAACTTAATGAAGATGGTAAGGTTGTCAGAAATAAAGAAAGACTAGTGTGTAAGGGATATTCTTATAAAGGAGGAGTTGATTGCAATGAAACCTTTGCATCGGTAGCTAGAATTGAGGCAGTTAGATTATTCTTGGCCTTTGCATCTCACAAGGATTACAAAGTTTATCAAATGGATATTAAATGTGCATTTTTGAATGGAGATCTTGAAGAGGAAGTTTATATTGAACAACCTGATGGATTTTCTTTGACAGATGACAATGATATGGTTTGCAGGTTAAGAAAAGCTCTGTATGGATTAAAACAAGCTCCAAGAGCTTGGTATGCAAGATTGGATAAGTATCTTTTAATGATTGGTTTTACTAAAGGAAATGCAGATAGCAATTTATATTACAAAGTAACTAATGATGACATCTTGATTATTGAAGTATTTGTTGATGATATAATCTTTGGAGGAGAAGATGGATTATGTAAAGAATTTTCTCTTGAAATGCAACAAGAATTTGAAATGTCTATGATTGGAGACATCAAATTCTTTTTAGGATTGCAGATTTTACAGACTGATAAAGGTATATTTTTGAGTCAATATAAGTACTTGAAAGAACTACTTAAGAAATTTGAGATGGAGAACTCTAAACCGGTAAGCACACCTATGACTACAAATGACAAATTATCTCAAAAAGATGAATCTACACCTGTTAATCCAACTAGATACAAATCTATGATAGGAGGTTTACTGTATTTGACACAAACCAGACCTGATATTATGAATGCAGTATGTATAGTTTCTAGATTTCAGAGTAATCCTAGGGAAAATCATGAATTAGTAGTGAAAAGGATTTTCCGGTACTTACAAGGCATAGCAAATCTTGGATTATGTTATCCTAAAGATGAAAATTTTAATCTATGTGCATATACAGATGCAAATTGGGCAGGAGATGTGGATGATAGAAAAAGCACCACTAGAGGAGCATTCTTTCTTGGAAAGAGATTAGTTTCTTGGTTGAGTAAGAAATAGAGTTGTACATCTTTATCAACAGCAGAATCAGAATATGTTGTAGCAACAACAAACTGTACACAGGTACTTTGGCTTAAGCAAATGTTGAAAGACATAAAGGTAAAATGAAAGGAACCTATTACTATATACTGTGATAACACTGCAGCAATTGATATATCTAAAAATCTAGTGTTACATTCTAAAACAAAACATGTTTCTATCAAACTAAATTTTCTAAGGGAAAAAGTTGAAGTAAAAGAGATAAAACTAGTTTATGTGAATACTAAAGAACAACTTGCAGATATTTTCACAAAACCTCTGCCTAAGGAGACTTTTGAGTATCTCAGAGATCAGCTTGGAGTCATACCACCACCGGTAGAGACTTAGACAGTTGATGATTGTCATCAATCGACATAATTAAATGGACAAATCTTTTATCCCGGTATTTGATGAGGAAGCTACTTAGGGGGAGTAGTTGGTATATTGAATTGGTTGGTATTTTGTATGAACTTGACCTTTTGTGACTTTGGCATTTGATTTCAAAGGGGGAGAGATATCTATGGAAAAACACATTATCTTTTTGGTAAGAAAAAGAGATTTTAAGGGAGAGATTTTGAAAAACACATTTAAAGAAAATTGGTATGAAAAATTGGTATTGTTACTCCCAGGGGGAGAAATGAAGATTGTTGTTTTGTTTTTTTGGCATTTTTGTTTTGGCACTTTGATGGTTTTTCCATCTTGTGTTGCCATCAATGCCAAAGTGGGAGATTGTTGGTATTTTGGTATGGTTTTGTCATTGATGTCAACACCTACTGAATACACCTACTTTGGAGATCTAGCAACATTCACCGGCAAGTAGTAATCTGTGCAACAGTTACTGGTATATGGTTAACTGGCAGGATATAATGTTCACCGGTACCTAGAATGACATGGAAGACACTTGGTAATATCGAAGACATCATGTGGACACTTTATTTTGAAGAAATAATCATTGGTATATTCATATTTGTATATTTGCTTTTACCGGCAAATAGGTCTAGGTTATCTAGGGTTACATCGGCAGGTTTATCTTTTCTAGATCAGCATGGCATGCTATGGTGATGATTTATTATTGTTGTAAATGCACTAAGATGACATGTTTAATCGATTATTGCATCGGATATTATATTATTTGTAAAATGTTTTTATTGTAATATCTTGTAGAGTCGACCTCCTAAAATTGGTCTTAGGATATGGTATAAATGTAAGATCTTATTTGTAAGATCAAGTGTGGAATACGAAAAAGAATTGAGTAAAGGTATATGCGAGATCAAGCAGAGGCATACACGAAGACATCATTTGAAGGTGAAGTTAGGTTTTTGTAGAAGCATATTAGCATTACACCGGTACTGAATCCAGCATATGAAGATGCTATTTTGAGCAGTACATTCTTATTGGATTTAACCATCCAACTATAGTCAGTGTGACTCCCATTTGTGATTGAGCAGTGAGCTCTAGGCTATTGGCCTTTCTGCATGTGCAGACCCCTCTTTGTACACTTACTATTTGCAGTAGTATCATCTGATTGTGGGTAAGGTTTCCCACTGAGGTTTTTCCCCTTAGAGGGTTTCCACATACAAATATTAGTGTCATGAGTTGTGAATGAGTTTATATTTATGTTTCATGCATTAAATATTACCGGTATAGCAATTTACTGTTAACACTGTCTACCGACATACTTAACTGGTTTACCGGTATTAAGCATTAAGTTGGTTAATAAGTTTTTGGTTTAAATTTATTATACAACTGATTCACCCCCCCCCTCTCAGTTGTATCCGAGACCTAACACTCTCTTGGTAATTAAATTTCCCTGTGAAATCTCTTCATGGTGTCATCTTGAAATTACAACTACTTCAATTAAAAAACTTAAGCAAACCTCTAAGAAGACAAGCACCCAGTGATATCGTTTCGAACTGTAACTATCAAGCAATATGTAGAACTTACTTGTTGCCTGAAGAAATTCGCTCTGCGGAATGGTTCCTCTGCAAAACTGTTTGAAATGACGCTAAAATTCAGTTGATGTGAAGCTTAATATGGCAACTGAGAATTGAATTGAAAAATTAAGCCACATGCTTTGGTAATCAATTCACAATTGAATTCAAAAATTGGCTCCAATGGACCACAAAGAAAATTCTAAGTGTTTCGGTTTTTTGTTGTTTCGCGAAGGTTAAAAACCTCACATATTTACCATGCAAAACAACATCGTCCATCGGATCCTGAAGAACATGCACATTCTTTACCTTACCTGGGTCATCCTGCTTAGAAATGAGCCCCACCTTCCTTTTGTTGTTTCACAAAGCATAAATCTCACGCATCTCTTCCATGCGAAACAACGTTGGTCGTTGGATCTTCTACCATCCGCTCGATCTTTACTCTCCATGATGACCGCTTGTCTTTTTAACTAACCACATGAAACTGTCACCGCTAATGGTTTTCATTGTTTCACAAAGGTTAATCACCTTACATCTTTGGGCTGCAAAACAATGCTCATCATTGGATCACTTTCGAGATGTGTGGCCTTTAACATCCTTTATCCTTCAAAGTGGGCCCTCTGCGTGGAATCCAATTGCCCTATTGATTTCTGGCAAATAGCTCCTACATGTCAGCCATTCATTCGTTCAAGAACTCCATCATAATCCACATCGGAACTGCCATGTGTTTTACTTAGCCGTGAATTTCATCACCATCGCCACTCAATCGAAGTGGGCCCTTCATGATCCTTTGGAACCACATGTCCTACCGGCAAATCACCTTTTTCCCTAGCTAGACATCCATCTGTATTGCCACATCATCCACCATGTAACCACCAGCTCCTTTTTGCCATTTCGCGAAGAGTAAACTTTATGTTGCTTCTGGCAATGAAACAATGCAGGGCGTCCAATCTACTCCAAGTTGATCAGTCTTTAAAAACTTGGAACTGTCTATCTGCCATGCCTACCATCCTTTTGCTATTTCGCGAAGGATAAAAGGCATGCTATTTTTCCAAGTGAAATAGTGTGGACCGTGGATCTATCTCAAGATGCACCCTTTTTACCTTACAAGTAACCCTTTTGCTAGGCCCACTACCTTTTCATTACTTCATGAAAGATAAACTTCTAGCAGCTTTCCTTTGCGAATCAACATGGACCATTGGATCTTGAGCAAGATGTTCGGTCTTTAACTTCGTTCTTTAACCCACCTGCCGGGTCCACCATTCTTTCGCTACTTCATGAAGGATAAACCTCACCCATCTTTGGGCTGTGAAACAATGCAGTCTGTTAGATCTACCGAGAGATATTCATTCTTTAGCCTTCCTTGCGACCACTTTACCCGGGCCTGCCACGTTTTTGCCACTTCGTGAAAGGTAAGTTTTGCACATCTTCCCTTCATGAGATCGTGTGCACCGTCAAATCAACTAGAACTTGCATGATCTTTAAGAAGCCGAACAAATTAGGGGAAGGAGTAAAATTAAAACATATTTAAGGACCCGCCTAAGGCAAATGTAAAGGGGGGACCTCTTTTCACAATGGAGCGACCCTTCCACTTAAGTGGAAAAAGTAACACAGAAATAGAATGTAGGGATTTGAAAAAAGGAAAATGGTAAACTGCAGAGACCTTAAACCCTTAGATGAAAAACCCTCAGAGACAAAAAGAAGTACTAAGCACAATTTTGCAGATTTTAGAGGATTTAGAGGACAAAATCACCCAATAGTAAAAATAGTGATAACAGGTGTGATGACTAGAAGAAAGTTAGCTACAAAAGAAGTATGTCTAATTTCTAAAGTTGAACCTAAAGATATGGCTGAAGCATGTAAAGATGAAAATTGGATAAGAGCCATGTAAGAAGAGTTGGATCAGATTAAAAAGAACGACACTTGGTAAATTGTGCCTAGACCTAAGGATTAAAATGTTCTTGGTACTAAGTGGGTTTTCAGGAAAAAATTGAATGAAGTTGGTGAAGTAGTCAGAAATAAAGCTAGATTGGTTTGCAAAGGGTATTCACAACATGAAGGGATTGATTAAGAAGAAACATTTGCCCTGGTTGCCAGAATTGAAGCTGTTAGACTATTACTTGCTTATGCTACTTATAAAGTTTTCAAGGTATATCAGATGGACGTCAAATCTACATTTTTGAATGGTGATCTAGAGGAAGAGGTTTACATTGAGCAACCTGATGGATTTTCATTGTTGGTTGATGGAGACATGGTATGCAAGTTGAAGAAAGGACTTTATGGACTAAAACAAGCTCCTAGAGCCTAGTATGCTATATTAGACAAATATTTGTTGAAATTGGGATTTACCAAAGGTGTTGCTAACAATAATCTGTACTTTTAAGTTGAAAATGATAACATTTTGATTGTTGAAGTCTTTGTTGATGACATTATTTTTGGTGGTGATGATGATATGAGTATGAAGTTTAACAATGATATGTAGAAATAATTTGAGATGTCTATGATTGTTGAGATGAAGTTTTTCTTAGGTTTTCAGATTGCACAGACAGGAATTGGTATAGTTATATCTCAAACTAAGTATGTGAAGGAACTGTTGAAGAAGTTTGGACTAGATGATTCCAAACCGGTTGGAACTCCTATGGTGACTGGTTGTAAATTGTCCAAAAATGATGAATCTCCTAAAGCTAGTCAGAGTTTGTACAAATCTATGGTTGGTGGATTGTTATATCT